>NW_027185720.1:14189050-14278975 GCF_028583685.1 Petaurus breviceps papuanus
GGGGGGGGGGGGGGGGGGGGGGGGGGGGGGGGCGGAGCCAAGATGGCGGAGTAGAAGCACGACCCTCCCGCGGCTCCGGCTTCCACCCTCCCCAATCCATGTAAAAAGGGGACTCTAAACAAACTTTGGAGCTGCAGAGCCCACAAAATGACACAGAGAAGCTAACCTCCCGCTGAGAACAGCCCGGCAGGCAGGCAGAAATCGGCCGGCCAGCGCAGCGCTCTGGGAGCCGAGTCCAGCCCCACGCCAAGGCTTCAGCCCCAGGGCGGGCCTGACCAGCCACCAGCCAGAGGGACTCCAGATCAGCAGCAGCTGTGGCCGTTTCCAGATTTATCAATACATAGATGCAAAGGACAAGTTCTAATAAGGAATAATAGCGGGCGACGGCGCGGTGGCCTGTGTGGGAAGGCGTGGCAGACGCAGGCCTGGAAGGGGCCTGATCAACTCGGAGGGCAAGTCTTCCCACCAACCACAAGGTCCACTACCAAGCCTATCACCAAAGGGCTGGGACTGGAAAGAGCATGGTAAGAACCAAATACAGGGCCCCTGTCCTGGACAGCAAATACTCCTGGGGCTACCACTTCATAGCCCAGAAATCTTTTTTTTTTTTTAAAGCCCCTTTCAGGACCTCCAAAGACAAGGATGGCAGAGTGAACCCCACTTGCTCCAAACCCCCCCTCTGACCCTGAAAATATAGTAACTCTTGCCCCAGGGCAAAACCCTCTACAGTAAAGGCTTGGGATCCTAGAGGAAGGGCGTGGCTAGGACCCTGCCTCAAAATGGGTAGAAAGCAGACTACAAAGACAAAGACTCTAGAGTCCTACTATCCTCAGAGGGAGGAACCAACCCAAGAGGGAGACACTGTGGACTCCACACCCACAGCTGAGACTTCAACAGGGAATGGATCCCAAGCACAGAAGGCTCTCCTAGATGAGATCAAAAGGAACTTTGAAAGCAAAATGAGATAGAAGACAAAATGAATCATTCTCTCAAAACGAAAATAGCAGAATTCGAAAAACATTATAATGAGGAAAACATCTCTCTAAAAAGAAAAGTGTATGATATGGAAAAGGAGCTTCAAAAATTAACCAAGGAAAATGATTTGCTAAAAACCAGAATTAAACAAATGGAAACAAATAACTCTATGAGGAACCAAGAATTAGCCAAGCAAAACAACAAAAATGAAAAATTAGAAAAAGAGGTAAAATACCTCAAAGAAAAAATAACTGACCTGGAAAACAGATCCAGGAGAGATAATCTGAGAATCATAGGCCTACCAGAAAATTATGATGAAAAAATGAGCCTGGACAACATTCTCCAAGAGCTCGTTAAGGAAAACTGCCCTGAGATACTAGAACCTGAGGGGAAAATAGAAATCAACAGAATCCACCGTACACCTGCTGTAAGAGATCCCAAACTGAAAAATCCTCGAAATGTTGTGGCCAAACTCCAGAACTACCAGATAAAAGAGAAAATACTTCAAGCGGCCAGAAAGAAACAATTCAAATATCGAGGGTCCACAGTGAGGATTGCACAGGATTTGTCAGCCTCCACACTGAAAGATTGGAGGCAGTGGAATACAATTTTCAGGAAGGCAAAACAGCTCGGATTACAACCAAGGATCACATACCCAGCAAGACTGAGCATATTCTTCCAGGCAAAGAGATGGTCATTCAATGATATAACAGAGTTCCAGACCTTCTTGATAAAAAAGCCAGAACTCAATGGAAAATTCATCCTCCAATTACGAGAAGCAACAGTGACTTAGAAAGGTAAACAAGGAGAACACACATCATCCTAGAGGGAAAGAGGGGAGGGAGAGGAGCTTCGCATGAGATCTGTTCCTGTCATTCTTGATGCGAAGAAAAAATAGCATACCTCATTAAGTATAACAATATCCTACAGGCAGTAGGAGGGGGAAAGGGTTACAAAAGGGGGGTGGGAGTGATTTATAGGGAGGGAAGTAGTAAGGGGAAAAGGGGAGGAAAAGGGAGGGGGGCCGAAAAGGGAACACTGAGGGAGGCGGTGGTCAAAAGGAAAACTATTAAGGGGGGGAAGGGAGAAGGGAGGGAAAATACAAACATTAACAGGGGCAGGAATAGGATGGAAGGAAAGAAACAGATAACAATCATAACTGTAAATGTGAATGGAATGAACTCTCCTATAAAACGGAGACGGATAGCAGAATGGATTAGAAATCATAATCCTACAATATGCTGTTTACAAGAAACACATTTGAAACAGAGGGATACACACAGGGTAAAGGTAAAAGGCTGGAGTAAAATGTATCATGCCTCAGCTAAAGTAAAAAAAGCAGGGGTCGCAATCCTTATCTCAGATAAAGCAAATGCAAAAATTGACCTAATTAAAAGAGATAAGGAAGCAAACTATATCCTGTTAAAAGGCACCATCGAGAATGAAGCAATATCACTACTTAACATATATGCACCAAGTGGTGTAGCATCCAAATTCCTAGAGGTGAAGCTAAAGGAATTAGAGGAAGAAATAGATAGCAAAACTATACTAGTGGGAGACCTTAATCTCCCCCTATCTGAACTTGATAAATCCAACTTCAAAATAAACAAGAAAGAAGTTAAGGAGGTGAACAGGATTTTAGAGAGGATAGGTATGATAGATCTCAGGAGAAAACTGAATGGGGATAAAAAGGAATATACTTTCTTCTCAGCAGTTCATGGCATATATTCAAAAATTGACCATGTTCTAGGGCATAAAAACCTCACAATTCTATGCAGTAAGGCAGAAATATTAAACGCATCATTCTCAGATCATGATACAATAAAAATTATATGCAATAAAGGGCCAAGGAAAGACAGACTAAAAACTAACTGGAAATTAAACAATTTGATACTAAAGAATGAGTGGGTCAAACAAGAAATTATAGAAACAATCAGTAATTTCATTCAAGAGAATGATAATAATGAGACAACATACCAAAAACTGTGGGATGCATTAAAGGCAGTTCTTAGGGGAAGTTTTATATCCCTGAGTGCATACATGATTAAATTAGAGAAAAGGGAGCTCAACAAATTGGGCATGCAATTAAAAAACCTAGAAAAAGAACAAATTCAAAATCCCCAATTAAATTCTAAACTAGAAATATTGAAGACTAAAGGAGAGATTAATAAAATCGAAATTAAGAAAACT
This sequence comes from Petaurus breviceps papuanus, assembly GCF_028583685.1. Taxonomy (NCBI): domain Eukaryota; kingdom Metazoa; phylum Chordata; class Mammalia; order Diprotodontia; family Petauridae; genus Petaurus; species Petaurus breviceps. The sequence continues at coordinate 14,192,216 of NW_027185720.1, forward strand.
ATTGAACTAATAAATAAAACCAAGAGCTGGTTTTATGAAAAAAAACCAACAAAATTGATAGACCCTTAGTCAATATGATAAAAAAAAGAAAGAAGAAAACCAAATTATGAGTATCAAAAATGAAAAGGGTGAATCTACCTCCAATGAAGAGGAAATCAAAACAATAATTAGGAATTATTTTTCCCAATTGTATGCACATAAATTTGACAATCTTAGGGAAATGCATGAATATTTAGAAACATACAAGTTGCCCAGATTAACTGAAGAGGAAGTAAATTACTTAAATAATCCCATCTCAGAAAAAGAAATTGAACAAGCCATCAGTCACCTCCCTAGGAAAAAATCTCCAGGGCCAGATGGATTCACTAGTGAATTCTATCAAACATTTAAAGAACAATTGATTCCAATACTCTACAAATTATTTGGGAAAATTAGTGAAGAAGGAGTCCTACCAAATTCTTTTTATGACACAAATATGGTACTGATACCTAAATCAGGAAGAGATAAAACAGAGAAAGAAAATTATAGACCAATCTCCCTCATGAATATAGATGCAAAAATTCTAAATAAAATACTAGCCAAAAGACTACAGCAACTTATCTCAAGAATAATACACTTTGATCAGGTAGGATTTATTCCAGGAATGCAAGGATGGTTTAATATTAGGAAAACCATCAGTATAATTGAGCATATCAACAATAAAACTAGCAGAAACCACATGATCATCTCAATAGATGCAGAAAAGGCTTTTGACAAAATACAACATCCATTCCTATTAAAAACATTAGAAAGTATAGGAATAAATGGAGCCTTCCTTAAAATAATAGGTAGCATCTATTTAAAGCCATCAGCAAGTATTATATGCAATGGGGAGAAGCTGGAAGCATTTCCCATAAGATCAGGGGTGAAACAAGGGTGTCCACTATCACCCCTCTTATTCAATCTGGTACTAGAAATGTTAGCAGTAGCAATTAGAAAAGAAAAAGAAATCAAAGGAATCAAGTTAGGCAAAGAAGAGACCAAGCTATCACTCTTCGCAGATGATATGATGATATACTTAGAGAATCCTAGAGAATCAAGTAAAAAACTGCTTGAGACAATAAATAAATTTGGCAAAGTTGCAGGATATAAAATAAACCCACATAAATCCTCGGCATTCCTATATATTTCCAATGAAACTCAACAGCAAGAAGTAGAAAGAGAAATCCCATTTAAAGTTACTGTAGACATTATAAAATATTTGGGAATCTACCTGCCAAAACAAACCCAGGACCTGTATGATCATAACTACAAAACACTTTTCACACAAATAAAGTCAGATCTAACTAATTGGAAAAATATCAATTGCTCATGGCTGGGTCGAGCTAATATAATAAAAATGACAATTTTACCTAAATTAAATTATATATTTAGTGCCATACTAATTAATTTACCAAAAAACTACTTTATAGAGTTAGAAAAAATAGTAACAAAATTCATCTGGAAGAATAAACGGTCCAGAATATCAAGGGAATTAATGAAAAAAAATGCTAGGGAAGGTGGACTAGCTTTACCAGATTTCAATCTGTACTATAAAGCAGCAGTCATCAAAACTACTTGGTACTGGCTTAGGAATAGAGGAGTGGATCAATGGAATAGATTAGGCACACGAGATTCAGAAGTCAACGACTACAGTAATGTATTGTTTGATAAACCCCCAGACCCTGGTTTTTGGGATAAGAACTCACTATTTGACAAAAACTGCTGGGAAAACTGGAATATAGTATGGCAGAAACTGGACATAGACAATTATCTAACACCATATACCAAAATCAAGTCTAAATGGGTTCATGATCTAGGTATAAAGGTTGATACTGTAAGCAGTCTGCTAAAACAAGGAATAGTTTATCTATCAGACTTGTGGAGAGGGAATGACTTTATGACGAAACAGGAATTAGAGAACATTATAAAATGTAAAATGGATAATTTTGACTACATGAAATTGAAAAGTTTCTGTACAAATAAAGCCAATGTAACCAAGATTAGGAGGGAGGTGGGAAATTGGGAAAGAATCTTTACAACCTATGTCTCTGACAAAGGACTCATCTCTAAAATATACAGAGAACTGAGTCAAATTTATAAGAATACAAGTCATTCCCCAATTGATAAATGGTCAAAGGATATGAACAGGCAGTTTTCAGAGAAAGAAATTAAAGCTATCTATAAGCACATGAAGAAATGCTCTAATTCACTATTGATTAGAGAAATGCAAATCAAAACAACTCTGAGGTACCACATCTTACCAGTTAGATTGGCTAAGATGACAAAACAGGAAAATGACAAATGCTGGAGAAGATGTGGGCAAACTGGAACACTAATGCATTGTTGGTGGAGTTGTGAACTGATCCAGCCTTTCTGGAAAGCAATCTGGAACTATGCCCAAAGGGCTATAAATACTTTCATACCCTTTGATCCAGCAATACCACTCCTAGGGTTATATCCCAAAGAGATCATAGAAATGGGAGAAAGACCCATATGTACAAAAATGTTTATAGCAGCTCTTTTTGTTGTGGCAAAGAATTGGAAATTAAGGGGGTGTCCATCAATTGGGGAATGGATGAACAAGTTGTGGTATATGCATGTTATGGAATATTATTGCGCTATAAGAAACGGGGAGCAGGCGGTCTTCATATTTACCTGGAGAGGCTTAAAAGAACTGATGCTGAGTGAGAAGAGTAGAACCAGGAGGAATTTGTACACAATTACAGACACAACGTATGTGTGATGACCAACTTTGATAGACTGGACTCTTCTCAACAATGCAGGGATATAAGTCAATCCCAAAAGACGCATGATGGAGAGAAAAATGTGCATCCAGAGAAAGAACTAGAAAGAACTAAATTTATATCCAGGTGGAAGCAAAATACCTGATCTTTTTCGTTCTCTTATTTGATTTTATGTCCTCTTTACCATTTTTCATTCCAGCTGGTACAATCCATCCTTATAACCTGACCATTGTACAATGTGAAAGTATTTACAGATTCTATACTTGATTATAAGACGCCGTGGGTGGTGGAGGGGAAGGAGGGGGACAAAATGTGAAATTCAAGGAATTGTGGAATTGAATCCTGTAAACTAAAAGGAAACAAACAAATTAATAAATTAAAAATTGAATTAGAAGAGAAGGGACTCAGGTCCTGGGCATGAGACACAAGTAGAGAAGCAAGGCTAGTGCTTTATCTCTGACCCCACCACGAGATCATGACTTCAGACTTCAGCACATGTGGCAACGTAAAACTGCCAAGAAGTGTAAGACTGGAGGGAGCCTCACTCTGTGCCCGAAGAACCGTCCACACTTTCTGAGAAGGGCCAAGGCCAGCAATTGTTTCCTAGAATTCTGTGCAGGGGCAAGTCTGATGCCAGGTGACCCAGACTCAAACTGGAGAGTTCAGGAGGGCAGCAATCAGACCATAGCCTTTATCACACTGCACATGGCCTGAGAAAATCTGCAGTCCCTAGCCCAAACCTCTTGACCCCAGACAATAGATGCCAAGACCATACAAGGTAGCAACATGCCTGGCCCTAACATGAAGTAAGGGTGGAAGAATGAGTTAACAGAAAAAAAGATAAAGAGCTATTATGAGACCAGGGATGCCTAAGCCACACACAAAGAAAAGAGAATCACCCCCAAAGACCCACAAGAACTCACAGCAGCATTGCCACAGCCTGGATCACACATGATTTAGCGGCCACTACGATGGAGGAGAGGAGAGCTCGGATTGCAGTATCTCAGAATGCCACTAAGAACTGAGATTTGAATCAAGGTATCTCTTGATCCCCAATATACTCTTCTCTGCTCTGTGGCTCATACCACCTCTCAGGCCCAGCACGAGAATGTGGTATAGTGGAGAGATCACTGGATTTAGTTATAAGGACTGGATTAAAATCCTAGTTCTACCACTGTGTGACCTTGGGGAAGTAATTTCTTCTCCCTGGGCCTCAGTTTCCCTCAACTGCACAATGAGGAGGTCAGAGTACACGATCCCTTTCTAGTTCTAAATCTGTGACCCTGTAAGACTTTCCAAGCTCTGATTCCTAGCTGAGTGGTCTCCAAACCACCCATACTCCCCTATGGCCACCACCATCAGGAATAAATAAAAAGAAGCATCGGGGCCTACCACCCACCGGAATCCATTCTGTGGGGATCTGGGATTCACTAGTAGGCAGTCCCAGGTGCGATGAGGGCTGTTCTTGAACAAAATCAACTGTCCTTCTTCCCTGAGCTGGACACAGGCTCTATAGTCAGCCACAGGCACTTCTTTCACCCGATATGGGTTGGAAAACAAGCTGGTGACATTGCTAATTGTGTTGACCAGGCGGCCGAAGAACTGCATCTTCCCGGGTGTGGGGGGGTTGGTCTTGTTTTCTTCTCCCTCCGTCTGGAAGAAAACGGGGTCTGTGGTCAGCTGGGCGTGGTCCCCCATCCCACCTCACCAATTGTGGTACACTTTCTGCCCAGACGTCCCTCTTCCTCCCCACTAGGGCTTCTGCCACCAACTTGGGGCTTGGAGTCCTCGAAAGCTTCAGCAAGGTCCCCAAGAGGTCACTGAAAAGGAGGGAGAGAAAAGAGAAAAGAGAAACACCACTGAGAGGAAGGCTGACACAAGAAGCTTCAGCAAGGTCCCCAAATGGGCACTGGAAAGAAAGGAGGGGTTGGTAGAGACTGGCTTGAGGGAGAGGGCTCCACAATTCAAGGAATCTCTTCTTGGCTCTGTCCCTGACAGACTATTTGAAGGGAATCCAGACAACTGCCCATCTCTTGCCTCAGTTTCTCCAACAGAGATATGTAAGTGGGCTCTATCCTCTGTTGTGGATATGCTAAAAGTCACAAGGAACTGAACTGGGAAAAGGGGCTTCAACACCATGGTAAGACCACTCAAGGGGCAGGTAGACATTTATTTGCTCCATGGCCTTTAGGATAAGCTCACAGCTAGTATTCTGTGGTTTACAAAGCACTTTACATACACTGCAGACAGTCATGCAGGAATTCTTGTACCAATTTTATTTTAATTCCCATTTTATAGATGAGTAAACAGACCTGGAGAAGGAAGTGACTGGCCCAAGGTCACACAGTTAGTTTAGAACCAGACCTGATCCCAGGTCCTCCAACTCCCAGCCCAGTGACCCCTCTCCTTTTACCACATTACCAATCACACATTACCAATCAAGTCTACCTGCCCTTTTAGAAAGAAGAAAAGAAAAAGCTAGAGCACCAAGGACTCTGCCTACCAACTTAGCAAGACAAGACCCAAAGCCTTCCAAAGTGCCATCCTCCCTATGACATGTCCCCAGCAGGGGCAGGGGGCCACTGGAGCCTAGCAAAAGGCCCTCTCCTAAAGTCTGACCACTCCCACGGAGCATCCTCACCTCCAAAGGGATTCTGGGCTGTGGGCACTGAGGAGTTAGGAAGGGGGGGCCCTAGGTCTGACTCTCATATCTAAAGTTCTTTCCAGCTCTGACATTTCATGACTCTACTGAAAAAAATTCTACCATTCTGCTGGGTTTCTAGAGTGGCTGAAAAGGTTGATGGGCAAAGGCCCCAGGCTTTCCTGCGCTGACTCACCCAAACATGGGGGTGAAGGATTAAATGAACAGAGTGAAAAGAATGCAAGAGGAAGGAGCCTTTACTGTTTAAAAAGTACAATTGTGGGAAGGATCAACTCCTCTCCTCACCCCCAAAATTGCAAGATTTTTAAGCTGTGGAGGGTGCTGTAGGGAAGGCAAAGTTTATTTAATGACATTACCTGACACAGGGCAGAACCTCACACTGACATCGGTCAGCTCCATTACTGTCCGAGTGACCTTGGCAAAGTCCTTCAGCTTCTTGGGTCTCAATTTTCTCATCCATAAAACTGGGGTTATGGGGAGGGGGGAGGTCAAGCACCTTGCTTCTCAGGTGTCCTGTGGGGTGCCCAGCCTAAGATCCCATGATCTGTCTTTCTGTTTTCTGAAGCTATTACATACCGTATCTGGGGGGTCTTGGCTCACCAAACAGACAAGCACCAATCTCAGTTTTTTCCCCAGCTGGAACAGGCAAGTTGCCTGACAGATGGCCCACGCTTGCCCAGCCAGCTCTGGATTCTTATAGGGCTCATGCAGAGACCAGGAGGCGGGGCAGTGGAAGGGAAGCATGTGAGTCAGGAGAGCATAGTCCTAAGCCTGGCTCTGCTGAGTGACCTCAAGCAACATCCTTCCCTGGGGACCTCACTTTCCAGAACGCTACAATTAAGGCATGGTCCCATGTACCTGGAAAATGCTAGGATTAGACAAGTTTTCTGGTTAGCCTAGGTGACCTCAGACATCCTTCTACACAGTCCCTGGGGAGGCTGATCACCTCCAACCACCTCTACCAAGAAGATAAGGGAAAGGGAAATTGTGTTTGCTAGCTCTTCCCATCCTACCCACAAAGATGTTGAGTGCATCCGTGGGGGCCTTATCTTCAGCTCACTCCCTTTCTGTTGCTGACCAACGCCCCCAGGCCAGGGCTCTCTAGGCAACAGCACTCGGAGGGGGCAGGTAGTTTGGGCTGAAGGGGTGAGATGTGAATGGGAGTCCAGGCCACCTCTGTTCTGATAAACACAGACCTCTGTACACTGAGGGAGATGGTAACAGCTGGGCCTCAACTGGGTCCCAGCCAGGGCTGGCACAGAGCTACTTGCTCCTGAGGGTAGGAGGGATTGGGAAACGCATCTCCCTCCAAAGATCCTGCTCCTTCCCTGACCCAAAAGGAAGGAGGGTGTGTGTATGCAAGGAACCTACCATTCGCAAACTAGTCATTTCATATTTCTGAACCTCAGTTTCCTTATCTGTAAAATGGGGGTAACCATAACCCTACCTCATGAGCGCATTGTGCAGAAAGCTTTAACAGAATTCTAGGGGAGTTACTAACAGTTGTAACAGTAACCTCCCCCAATCTCTGTCCATGTAAAACAACACCTCCATCACTCGCCCCACCTTGAACTTCACTGACTCTTGACCTGGAAAGAGTGTAATGACTTGCTTACCTAGTAGGCCTGCTCTGTCTATCCTGGCTCACACTGCCTGCCTCCTCAGGGCACATCCAAGTGGGTCTGGTCAGCTTTAGACCAGGGCTGCCCAAGCTGCAGACAGGCACTCAGTAAAGGCTTTTTCATGAAGGTTGAGAGGACATGGTGGGGATAATGCCAAAGTAGTCTATCCTCGGGTCCAAACCATGAGCTCTCTAAGCTGAGGCCGGATGTTTGGGAAGCTCTCACCCTGGCACTGTAACTAGCCGGATCCCCTTCCTCTGAATCTGGGAGGCATTCCCAGATGACAAGCACGACGACAATGGACAGAGGCCTCGGCCGAGGCTGAGTCGAAGAGGCCTTGGCCAGGGCTGAGCTCTGGGGGATCTGGAGCCTTTCAGGGGTGGCACAAGCAATCAGCAGGCATTCATGGGGCACCCACAACCATGATGCCCCAGGCTGGATGGAGGCCATCCCCACCCCCAGGGTGCTCACACACTAATGGAGAAGGTAACAAGGCCTCCTCCTTCTTCTCCTTAAACCTTTTTAACAAAGTGTAAACAGCTACTCAACCCAGCATTCAAGGCCTTCCACAATATGGCTCCAGACCCCCTGCCCAGCCTTCTTGTTTGACCTACACTTCAGCCAGCCCAGACCGCCACCTGTTCCCTGACTCTTGTCCTGCCCTCTGCTGTCACATCCTTGGTCACTTCAGTCCCCTGCCCGAAGTAGACTTGTCCCCTCCTCTTTCCTCCCTTAGGGAATCTTCCTTTTATCCCTTCTTCCCTTACTTCAAGGATCTCCTCAAACTCACCCCTCTATTCCCACCTCAGATTCACCCCCTGTCCCCAGGAAACCTCCCCGCCACCCACGTGAGTGTACTGTCTCATTAGGCGGCCTATTCCCTTGGATTAATCCAGTGGTTAAGGAAATCAGTCTTTACATGGAGCCAAAATCTGCCACACTATGACTTCTACCCACCGGGCCCCCGTCTGCCTCCTGGAGAAAAGGGACAAACAAGCCCAAGGCCCTCACACATCTGAAGACAGCCTTCAGGTGCCAACAAGGTTTCCCTTCTCCAGTGGAAACATCAGCAGTTCCCTCCCAGGACCCTGAGAAGCCCTGGCTTCCTTCATCCTCCTGACAGGCCTCTTCCAGACATGCTTTAGTGGGCTGATGACCCTTTTAAAAGTTGAACACAACAACAGTCCAGGAAGGTATCTTACAGAATCACAGATTGTCTGACCTGAGGGGAACCTGAGAGTTCAGAATGTCTGAGTTGGTAAAGTGCTGAAGTGGGAGGGATCTAGATCACGGAATGTTACAATTGAGAAAGGCCTTAGAACAGGGAATGTCAGTGCTGGGTGGGGACCTTAGAACAGGGGATGTCACAGCTAGGAGGGGACCCAAAGTCCAACTACATCCTTTCACATGCCTGACCAGGACAGAGTACAGAAGAATTCCCTTGTTCTTTTAATAGTCTACATAACTGGGGAAAAACCATCCTTTTGGATAATTCTGTACCAAAACTTCAGTCTGGGAAGAAAAAGTACTGATATCCTGCAGAGGTCACAGTTCAGGGAGTTTTCTGTCTGCCCCAGACATTATCTTAAGATGCCTTTGGATTGTCACTTGGTGAATTCTCTCAGTTTCTGTCATTTGATTCTGTTCAGTTCTGGCAGAAAGGCAGTCGATGTCTGGGTCAGAAGAGGTCTATGAGCTCATTAGACTGAGGGCTAGTCTGGCTTTTGACCCAGACAGTTATCCTACCTGACTGGGGGACACAGGGCCAGTCACTTGGCTTCCTGGGGATCTCCAAAGCACAGAGGTACTGACCTGCACAGGAAAAGGGGATTTCCTCCACTGGGAATTCCTTCTATGGATTCAGACACAGCTCTGGCCCCGGCTCTGCTGCTAAATCGCTTCACCCAATAGCCCAGGAGAGGCTCCACAAAGGCTGGACTTTGCCCAAAGGGCAAAGAGAATTTTTACAAATAGGCCTTTGGTAAGGTCCATGATCCATTTAGAATGCAAATGGTCACTTCCGAGGCTTCTGGTGTTTGGGCTCCTATGTGTGTATTTGGGAGCAGGCCCACATGTCTAAGTGGTAGGGTGGGGAGGCCGCTGGGGAAAGAACAGCAGACCAAAAGCCAGGAGAACCTGAGCTAGCCAGGTGACCCTGGAGAAGTCACACCACCTGTTTGCCTCAGTTTCCTTACCTGTAAAATGGGAATGATGCTACCTCCCCCCTAGGGTTATTGTGAGAATCAAATGAAATATTTGTAAAGGGCTTTGCACACCACCACAACAGAAATGCTTTGCTCTCAGGACTGTGGGACTTGTATCTAATTAACCCTGTTAAAAGCCTCTCAGTCACCCCACTACAGAGTACAAGCAGTGTGATCGGCTGGCAAGGGCCCTTTATTCTGGGTCAAGGGGACCTGGGCTGGAATTTGGTTTCCCATAGAATGAGAGCATTGGACTGGACGCCCTCCAACGTCCCCTGAGCTCAGAGGGCTTCAATCCTGTGACCTCCAGAGAATAAGGCAACAGCTGCCTGGTACCAGCAGGACAAGATTACACAAGTACCCAGGACAGGAAGCAGATACCAGGTCAAATGGAAACTGCATGCATAATGCTGGGAGGTCTAACACATAAGCGGCCCCTCTGGAATTCTGACCTAACATGCCCCTGCCTCTGACAAGAGAATGTCACATGGATGGCATCACCACTGCCAGCTGCAGGGCAGCAATCTCCTAAGAAGATCCAGCTGGAAGCAGGGCTGACTGCTCAGCCCCGAGATCAGATCTGCTGATGAAGCCTTGGGTGACTAGGGGAGGTGGGACTGCAGAGAGCTCACATGCACTGGGCCAAGGAGATGGGACAATTTTCTAGTCCAGTCCACACTCCTTCCCCTTCTCCTCCCTGTTCCCTCTCTCCCCCTTCTCTCTTATTCTCTCTCTCCCTCTGTCTATCTGTCCGGCTTTCTCTCTTCCCCTCTCCCCCTCTCTCTGCTCAAACCCCTCACAGATGGTCTGTGTATACCACAAGATCTTCCTCTTTATCCCCACAGGTAGGCCAGTGAGAACTGGGGTAGGGGACGAGGGTTAAAAGCCTGCCTCAGACACTGTGAGACCTTTGGGCAAGACACTTAATTCCCCAGTTTCCTCAGCTATCAAATGAGGATAGCCTCAAGGGGACTCCTGTCCTCCTGTGATTAAGGACCAGATAGGTGAGCACTTTCTGATGTAGCTGAGACCTCAGGGCCAGCTGCCTCCTCTCTCCAGGCTGTTGTCTGGATCTTGGCATTCCCAGACTAGCAAAATACTGCAGATCACAGATTCAGACTGGAAGGTGCTCAGAGGCCTGTGGGTCCAATTCCCTCATTCTCTAGATGAGGAAGTGGAGGCTGAGACAGGGGAAGGGGCGTCCTCAGGGCCACCTGGTCAGTAACGGCTGTAGATAGCATTCAACCTCAGGGCTTCCTCAGCACAAGCCCAGCATTCTGTCCACTGTTACCTGGCACATAGCTGATGCTGAATAACAGAATTATCATTATTCTCCTCCACTGGGAGGAATCACAGCATTTAGAACCAGAAGGAACTTTAGAGACCACAGAGGCCAACACCTTCCCATTTCACAGAGGAGCAAACTGAGGCCCAAAGGAGAAAGCACCCTACCCAAAGTCCTCCAAAGCTTCATCCTGATGCAGCAATTACCTGGGGCCCTTGGAGGCTGTGTCAGTAAAACCCAAGGTCTGGCACATCCTAAGGAGTAGGGAAGCTTCAGGGTGGAGCCTAGGGGTAGGCAGATCATTATGGGCCCAGAGGATTCCTCCTCAGGTGCAGAGAGGCTGCAGCACCAGACTGGCCACCAGGGGATGGATATGTCGGCAGCGCTCACTCTTGAAGGTCACAGAGGCCTGGCAATATGCCCTTATTTTTATAGATGAGGAAACTGAGGCCCAAAAAAGGGGAGGAAGGACTTGCTTAAGGTCACTAGATAAGCTGCAGAGCCTGAACCCCAATTGTTTCAAGTGCACTGGTTTTATTTCCCTAGTTAAAGTTACTCTTCTAACTCCCTCACTCTTGGCATCTTTTTAACTTTCCCTTAAACTCTTGTCCCTATCTTTGTTTGTCTTAAACTGGCCCGATCTATTTCTCCTCATGGCCATCCACTTGAAAGTGCCCCCTCCACCGCTCCTCTGACCCCCACTCCTCCAGAACTGGCTCCCATAGGAGCAACTTCTCCCCCACTCCAGTCATGGGGTGTAGAGCTGGAAGGACCCAAGAGTCAAGCATTCCAGAGATGAGGAAACTGAGGCCCAGAAAGGCAGCAAAGGGCAGCACCTGGATTGTGACCTGAGCCCTCAGTCTACAAATTCGAAGCCACAAACACCCACTATGTGTTGCGAACTGTGGGAGGGGCTGAAGTGCCTAACCTCAAGGGGAGTTCCCCTGAAGAGAAATACACTTGGCTCAGTGAATTCTCTTTTCTGAAACAGACCCTGCAGACAGTGGCTTCCCCAGACAGTTTAACCTGTGATGCACAGCCCTTCTCCGGCACTCAAAAATATAGCCACTATCAAAGGGATAAAACGAAGGGGCATCTTCATGCCTTTTGGCTGCCTAGAAGTAAATCTGGCATGGTACTCCCTGAGGCTGGGCCCTTCAGACACTGTCCACAGGCACTCAGACACAACTTCCCACACGCTAATTCCCAAGGGTGTGCAGGACGTCTACCCAACAAACTTGAGTGTAATCTTTCAGGGGAAAATACCGATAGTCAATGAAATAGAGGACTGTCAAGCATTCTTGATGAAAAGACCAGAGTTGAATAGAAAATCTGACTTTCAAATACAAGACTCAAGAGAAGCATAAAAAGGTAAACAGAAAAGGGAAATCATAAGGGACTTATGTTAAACTGTTTACATTCCTACATGGGAAGATAATACTAGTTAATACCTAAGAACTCTCATTATCAAGCAGTTAGAAGGAGTATGTATAGACAGAGGACACAGGTGTGAGTTGAATATGAAGGGATATCTTAAAAAATAAAATTAAGGGGTGAGAGGAATGCACTGGGAGAAAGGGAAAGACAGAAGCTGATACAAAGTGACATGTACTATGTACAAAGTAACAGTAATATTGTGAGATGATCAGCTGTGAATAACTTAGCTATGCTCCCTATACCCAGGGAAAGAACTGATGGTGTCTGAATACAGACTGAAGCACACCTTCTCACTTTCTTATTTTTCTAGAGGGTGTGTGTGTTTTCTTTCACAATATGACTAATGTGGGACTATATTCTGCATGACCTTGCATGTATAACCTATATTGAATAACCTATATATATATGAATTGCTTGCCTTCTCAAGGAGGGGGTGAGAAGGGAGGAAGGGAGAGAATTTGGAACTCAAAAGCTTAAAAACTAATGTTAATAATTGTTTCTACAGGTAAGAGGAGAAAATAAAAGGCTAACAACAAATCAATAAATGCTTGCTGATGGAGATGTCCGTGTCTATATACACACATATAAGAGGGTGAGCTCCCTGTGTCCCTGGCACACAGAGGTGCTTAATAAATACCCGCTGACGGGTGAAAAGACGGGGGCCTGAAACTGGGGGGATGGGAGGGGTGGGCGCGGCGAGGACGGAGGGGAGATCGGTCTGGGGCAGGGGCTGGAAGGAACCCTGGGCTGGGAACCCACGCCAGGACCCCCTCCCGTTTTACAAGAGGGGGGGGCGGCAGGAGGCTGGGCAGGAGGGGAGGGGGATGGGAGGAAGGGAAGGGGTAGGGGGATGAGGGGGGAGAAGAATGGAAGAGGATGGTGGGAGGAGATGGAGAGGGAGGGGAGAGGGACGGAAAGGGGAAGGGACAGAAGGGGCGGGGCCCGAGCGACTTTAGGACTCGGGCCTAGGGGCAGGGCCGGGTTCCGGCCGCCGGTCCCTCCCTCCCAGGGCCCCGGAGCGGCGGACAGGGGCGGGCCGGTGTGGCCCAGGCCGTGACTCACCTCCTCCCGTGCTCAGGACCTTCCACTTCCGCAAACAAAACTAGCTCACTGTCACGTGACGGGGCTTGCGTCTTCCTGCGCCAATCAAAACACGCCCCTCCCCTCCACGCCCGATTCCGGAAGCCTGACGACTGGGCATCAAGGACTAGGGGGCGGGCGGCCGGAAGCGGGAGGACGGCCGGAAGGGGACGGTCTCTGGAGTCTTTTTTTTTTTTATTTTTTGTAACTGTCCAATCACAGGGCGTAGGTAGGGAGGAGGTAAGGCAGCCGGCCACCGGAAAAGGGGCGGCCATGTCAGTGCAGGGCGGAAGAGGAGGGGATGAGGGCCTGGAGATCGACAGGGTGATGAGGGGCAGGAGGTGTCGCCTTCTTAAAGGGAGAGGATACCCCTGCGCCCCAGACAATCCTCCGAAACTAAAAGTCAGAGGGAAGGAGGCTTAGTGGCCCTAGTGAAGAGAATTTCCTACAGAAGCACAGATTTAAAAATCAAAGGAACCTGGGAGACCATTTTACAAATGGGGAAACCGAGGCACGGAGAAATTGAAGTGGGTGACCCAGGGGCCACACAGCTGATGGATGTCTATGGACTGACCAGATGAGTTGCATTTCAGAAGAACATCTGATTAGATGGAACGATGCGGGCTGGATTTCATTCCGTGAGATTTGAGAGCTCATCATAGATTTAGAGCTGGCAGGATTCTCAGAAAGCTGTCTAGTCCAACCCCCTCGTTTTACAGGGAGGGAAACTGAGGCCCTAGGAGGGAAGTGACTTGTCCAAGGTCCCAGGGATAATAAGAATCAGGGCCAGTGGTGAGGAGGAGATAATGTAAGCTCTGTTGCAGGAGCGCAATGGACAGGGCGTTCTGTGTGAGACTGAGGAAGGTGGCTTCGGGGCTTCACGCCTGGGTAGCGGGCAGGGATGAGGAAAAGATCGGGGAGAAAGAGCTGGACGGGCAGCTATGGGCAGCAGCCGGGCGCCCTCTGCTTGTCCCCGAGTCGGGAGGAGACGGCCAGGCAAGGGGGCACGGAGAGCCGAGAGGCGGCTGAGGACTGAGCCGAGCAGCGGTCTTGAACCCCCTGTTCTCCCTGAGCTCCGCACAAAGGACCAAGGATACAAAGTAACACGCCAAAGACCGTCCCAGCTCCCAGGGAGCTCGCGGCGTACGAACGCGATTCCCTCACCCCCGGGGAAGGCGATTGGAAAAGGCTTCTTCTAGTGGGCGGGACTCAGGGAGGCCGGGAGGCAGAGACGAGGAAGGCCCGCATTCCCGGCGTGAGGAACAGCCAAGGAAAATGCCTGGAGCGAGAGATGGAGAGTCCGATTGGGCAGTGCCACCGGGGGCAGGGTGCAAGAAGATTGGAAAGGCGAGAAAAGGCCAGGGGCTTTTGTTTGAAGTCTTCATTTAACTGAAGCTTTAAAGTAAATGTCTTTGTACGGGATGATGGGGGTCTTTTAGACTTGCTCTTAAGAGAAAGCTAATACAGAAAGTAAGCTGTGTTTTAAATAAATACATGTGAATTCGAATAAAATCTCTAATCACTCCAGTTACTTGAATATAAACTAATCATTGCTGGGCATACAGAAACGTCCAGGTGACTGGTAGATCTATTGCTAGAAACAATTACAGCTTTTGATGAAATCACCTAAATGATTTTCTTCCTGTATATCTTCAAATAATGGATTTAAACAGTGGTTTCTCTATGTGTGCAATTTGGGTTGTTAAAAGGACCAGGTTTTTAAAGATCTTTGAATGGATTTGCTCTTGGAGGTCACTGTAGTTTATGGAAGAGGCAGGGAAAATGGACTGGAATGGGGAGAGACTTGGGGCAGAAAGAGCAATGAGGAAGAGACTGCAGTTATCCGGGGGTGAGATGATGAGAGCCAGGACAAGAGTGGTGCCTGGGGCAGAGGAGAAGGCGTAAATATGAGAAATATTATGAGAATCAACAGGACTTGGCAACAGATTCGATATGAAGTATAAGACAGAATGACCCGTTGTGATTTCCAAGGACTCATAGCAAAGTCCTGCCTCCCCTAACCCAACTTAGAGGCAGTGGTCACCAGATGAGGAATGGGGCAGACATTTTCAGATATGCCTGCTGAAAACTTAAGGGGATCAGGAAGTGTTTCATGCTCTGTATTCATAATCCCAGCATATGGCATACTGTAGGGGCTTAATAAATGCTTGTTAACTATTGAATATATTGATGTTTGTTGAATGAATTGATTTGTTTTTCTTGATTATATTTATTTTTTTCCTTGGTTATACTTATTGTGGGGGTATCATATACCCTACAAAGGAGGGTTCTGGGGGAAGGAATGGGGGAGGCACTATGACGTTAAAAAAAGAATAAAACTTTTTAAAAAATCAAGGACATCCATGTTTCAGTTACAGGTTGGATGAGATGCCCCTTCTAATTCCTCAATCCTGAGTTCTGCTAGGCTTCTAAAGATGAAGGAAAGGCATGCCAAGCAAAACCCAGCATGCATTTGCCCAAGAGCTCACTGGCTTGATTTTTCGTGACTCCAGCCACATACTGGAACCAAGAATGGCAGATGGGGATTACCCAGGACTGGGTAAGGCAGGTCTGGTGGAAGATCAAGGGGACAAGAGGGTCTAGGATGTTAGTAAGAGCACAATTAAAACGATGCTTGTAAGGCCCAGGTTAGGAAGAGGAAAGGATGGGAGAGAGCAGGTGAGAGGGACTTGGAAAGTTGGGTTGCAGGTGTTGAGGGACTGAAGATTAGGATGAGCTGGGTCAGTAAGAGGAAAGGAAAGGGGGAGGGGTGTGGTCAGAAAGGAAGAATTCAGGGTTATTATCTTGAACCAATCAATCAGTCAATCAACAAATACTTATTACACGCCTACAATTTTCCAGACCCTGTGCTAGCTTCACAGGAGTGACAGAAACAGCTCTTGCCCTCAAGGAGTTTATATTCTACTGGGGGAGACAACAAGTAGACACATAGATATAAAGATGATGGGTCCTTTGAAGTAGGGGAAAGGAGCTGGGGCATCGTACCAGCCTTCAGGGAGAAGGTGCTACTGGTGTTGAACCTTGAGAGATGTTGGGAAGTGGTCATGAAGAAAGACAGCCTCGAGATGGGGGACTACAGGTGTAGAATGGGGCCCGAGTGGTAGGTCGTTCAGCTAGTCAATAAACATTTATTAAGTACCTACTGTTTACAAGTACCGTGTTGAGCATTGGTCAGACATGAACATTGGGTTGATTTTATTTGTTTACCTGGGTGTTCCATCCCTAGTTCCTAGCACAGTGTACACAGTAGGTGTTTAATAAATGCTTGTGGATTAACTGATTTAGGCAGAGCCTGCAGCAGGTGATGTCTGCTCAGAGAATGGCTGGATTGGGAATGACAAGACCTGGGTCAGAATCCTGGCTCAGTTACTAAGATCCTGTTCAAGTCACTTCAGCCGACTTCAGGCTTCAATTTCTTCATTTGTAAAATGGAGGGGTTGGACTAGCTGGCCTCTGAGGTCCCTTCTACCTCTCAGTCTGTAATTCTCTGAGTGACACAGAATGATAAAGGCAGCAATGTGGGAACGTTCACACATTGGGAATTCCCAAAGGGTGGCAGACGATAACATGCCATTGTGAACCCTAAGCAAGCAGCTGGAGATGGGACTATAACATAACTCTTTTGGGGGGGGGGGGGGCCTGCTGTGGAGCCTTGGACCTGGGGATGCAAAGTCCTGAGTGTGGAGAGATCGTGGGACACTGGTGTGTGGAGTGGACTCCTCTGGGGACACCAGGACAGTACTGCTGTGAGGGGAGGGAGCAGAGTGGGGACTGGCTAGAGAGAAATGCACCTGGAGTCCAGCCACCAGGGGGAAGAAGCAAGCCATCTGGTGGCTTCCCTTTTTAATTACTTTGTCTTCCTAACTAGACACCAAACTCGGGTTGTTCCTACCTGCTGGAGCACAGCCCCCATCACCCCACCCTAGCTACAGCTCTAGAGAGTGGTACCTGCCCACCACAGTTCTGTCTACCCACAGGCCCACCATGCTGCTGCCTCTCACATTTGCCTGTGATCCCTGCTCTATTCTCATTTCTGTTTTCCAAGCCAGGGCTCGCACAGCTGGTGCTCAAGCTCTGTGGGTTCATGCCCTGATTCTGGGATATCCCGAATTCTCCTGCTTTCCACATCAGACAGTGTTTAGAAGAGGTTGGCCAGACTAGGAGGGCACAAGATCCTAGAATGTCACAACCAAATGGCGCCATAGAGGCACATCCACAGGTCCAGTATTTAGAATAAGAGTAGCTGGGTTCAGATCTTGCTTCTATCACGTACTACCTGTGTGACCTTGGGCAAGTCATTGTACATCCCTAGGTCTCAATTTCTTCATCTGTAAAATGAAGAGTTGGACAAGATCATTTACCCACATCACCTAGCCAGTATGTATCAGAGAATTTGAACCCAGGTTCCCTGACATTCCATTCAGCTCTGAGCCCTACGATCACCCAAACTAATGTTAGAAGTGTATTTATTGCCAAATTCAGGAACGACTCAAAGTCTTGTCTATCAAATCAATTTTCACTATTTGCTTACAATGATGACCTGAAAACAAACTCTGAGCCACATGCTGATAAGGTTAAAGGAATGTTGCTGTATAAGCATGAAGCAGAGAGCTAGCCTCAAAAACGGTACTTCTGGGGGCAGCCAGGTGTGGGGAAAGCACTGGGTTTGGAGTCAACAGAAATCTGGGTTCAAATCCTAAACCTGGATTCAAATCCTGGCTTCGACACTTAGTAGATGTGTGACCTTGGGTAATTCCCTTGTAGATAAAGACCTGTAGTCCACAGGTTTTTTTTAGGCTCTGATAAGATACTGTCTGTAGAGAGGCTTGCAAATCTTCACGTGCTGTGAGTTATAATTATTTAGATCGATGGGGGTGTTGAAAGTTTTGGCAAAGGCAGAAGTGAGGAATCTTTCCTCTAAGCTTCCTATTTGTGTGGCCCTGGGCAAGTCACTGAACCTCTGCCTGCCTCAGTTTCCTCTTCTGTAAAATGGAAATAATAGTAATAACAATAATTAATAATAATGGCTCCCCAGGACCATGGTGGGGATCAAAGGAGATCATACGTGTAATATGCTACATGAATGTAGTTATAGTAATAATAATTATTTTCAGGCCTGTTGTTCATCACTCCCCTTCTCTCATTCAACATTCTCTAAGTTATTGCTTCCTCTCCTTTGCCTTTGCTTTGCCAAATTTCCTTCAGGTCTGGACGGCGCACCTTACATCCTCTTCCTTTGAGGCTCAGCTCAGAAAGCAGCTCCAGGAAGCCCCTGCCCCTGCCAGGTCCCCAGCACTTAATCCTTCTCAAACGAGTGACAATATATCTATCTGAAAAGGGGGTTATGGGATCAGAGTTGGAGCGGGAAGAGATACATACGCATTCTAGGTAAATACAGATATACTCTATAGTCTGCATATGGTGCTATGTAAATGTTAGCTATTTATTAAAATTCGATTGTTATTTTATTTATATTATTTAATTATTTATTATTATTAACAATTTTTAAAGAATTGGAAAATCTTGTGCTTTCTTTATGGACCAATAAAAAATTTCTCTAGGGGTGGCTAGGTGATGCAGTGAATAGAGCACCGACCCTGGAGTCAGGAAGACCTGAGTTCAAATGCGGCCTCAGACACTTAACACTTACTAGCTGCGTGACCTTGGGCAAGTCTCTTAACCCCAATTGCCGCTCCAAAAAAAAATTCTCTGCCCAAACAATGAGAGATTATTTACAAAACATTATTTTTATGTCTCTAGAAAAGAAAGTATCTGTATTCCCATAGTTGATTCATGTCAAGTAAGTGAAGTTTGGCATTGTTGTTTGTTCCTATATCCGTAAGTGTGGAATTGCCTAAGCTGTAAAGTCACAAACCAGGCCATATCTCAGGTTAGTCTGAATATATGCCATCTCTAAATATAATCTGCAGCTCTAAAATGAAATCTATTTGGGGAGCTGAAAACATAGCACACTATAACACAACGAAGAACAGCATGACTTGATTGCTATGTGATAAGACAGGATATGTGTTGTGATCTAATATGATGGCGTTTGATATGATGATACCATGGTGTGATGCCATAGTAGGGGTGTTCTCTGTCAAAAAACTAAATACTGTGCTAAAAGTAGTACTTGGGGACAGCCACACCACCCCCAGGCTTGTGTCCCTGTTCACTCTCTCCAGGCTTAATGGTGATTTGGTAAATATGTTCTGGGATATACTCAGAAATGTTTGAAGAGGTCAATACTATCTCTCTTCAATTAATTGGAGCCCCCCCTTATTTCCATAATCCCACGGTGTTTTTGCGCTCCCCTCTGAAGCTATTTGGGGTAGGGAATTATTACTTTCACATTTATAATTACATATGTTTTTAAGCAGCGGAAATATGGCTATCTCAGGTTAGCAAAACACTACAGATGTGTGTTAAAATTGTATCCTGTTCTGGTGCCCCTGACACTCCAGCTCTCTGCCATCTCCCCTTCTACTCTGTATAGTAAGTTTATAAGTAGCCAGTATAAAGGGGGCAATAGTGGGGAATTAGATTGCAAAGGGGAACCTGGAAGTTGTGGACAAATCTTCCCTAAGATCAAAGGAGCACCATTTACAAACTGTGTCAAATATGTCAGAATTCACATCCTGGTAATATCTGCTGAATCAGGAGAAGCCACCTAGGTGCCCTGGTCCTATGACATATAAATCCCAGACGACTTCCAGACTTCCATAGCAGAACATCAAAAAGGTGCTTATGCTTTCAAACGTATAAAATTCAAATTTAAAATTTCAAAAATATAAAACTCAAAAAGTTTTACCGATAACTTTGAGATGACTTGGATGTATGAACGAGCTAACCCCAAGTTGGCACAAATAAGAGTCTGCTCTCCGGGAAAACCCTATAAAATGAGACCTCCAACTTCTGCCCCACCCCATCCTTCTTCCATCTCCATTGGGTCCATGCTGCCAAGTGCTCCTAACTCATCCATGCTGGTGAGAGTGATCTTCTCTGCCCCTCTTCTTCCTACCACTACCAGACCCCCTTCACCATCCCATCCCCTTGTCCCCACGTTGTCTACCTCTGTACCCCTTTCACCACTTGGCTCTGCATCTTCTGTGCCTTATTTATTTATTTATTTATTTATTTATTTATTTATTTATTTATTTATTATCTGTGTGATATTAAAGGGTAATAAAGAGGTGCCCCCTCTTCTAGCTGCCATTGAGGGCTTTCCCAACGAGTATCCAAAGAACCAAGAGGCAGTCAGATTGATAGCTCAGTGGCTAGAATGCTGGACCTGGAGTCGGGAGGACCTGAGTTCAAATGTGACCTTAGCCACTTCCTAGCTGTGTGACCTGAGCAAGTCACCTAACCTCAGTTTGCCTTAATTCACTGAAGGAGTAAATGGCAAACCACTCGGTATTTTTGCCAAGAAAGTCCCCTAGATGATACTGTCTACAGGGTCCTAAAGAGTTGGACATGACTGAACAAGAAAAGCAATCCAAAGGACCAGGCATGCCTACCCCCATTTCATTAAATTATCAATTCAATAAATTATTTTATTCATTCCGCATAATAATCCCACATGGAGACGGACAGAGGGTGTCTCAAAAGTCTTAGTGTAGTTTTAAGCTATTAAAGGTTAGCTATAAATGTGACAGATATAGTGAAAGTAGATAGAGGATAGATACAGATGAGAAAGATGGATAGAGAGTAGATAGATGCTAGCTAGACAGATGGACAGAGATGATGGCTAGATATAGGTAAATGATGGATGGCTAGGTGGAGATAGAGAGTAGATAGATGACAGGTAGATAATAGATATAGGTGATAGATGGATGGGTAGGAAGATGTAAAGAGATGTGGAAAGAGTAAATGATAGATAAGCTATGAGAGACGGGACAGAGATGAGAGGTAGCCATGGTGGATGGCTGTTCTCAGAGATGGGAGTCCTGTGCCCAATCCATATTGGTCTTATGACTTTGGGCAAGTAAGTTAACTTCTCATTCTCCCAAGAAACTCTTAGATGATTGGTTTCAGAGCAATTAATGACAAAGAAGATGTTTTCTCACTGGGAGTTCCCCATATCAATGAAATCACAGGTCTGATTTTTTAAAGGTTATTACAAAAATTCAAAACTCAAAAACAATTTAAATGAATATTTAAAATTGTCTTTACATGTAACTGGGGTGAAACATTAAAAAAAAAAGATATATACAGGAGGGGGCGGAGCCAAGATGGCAGAGTAGAAGCAGGAAAGTCCATGAGCTCCCACCACAACCACCTCCAATCCCTGTAAAATATGACTCTAATTTTAGAGCTATAGAACCCACAAAATGACAGCTATAGAACCCACAAATCTCCTGCTGAAGGCAGCCTGGCAGGCTGATAGGAAGGGTCTATCACACCAAGCTGTGAGCCAAGCACAGTCCCACACGAGCTGCACTGAGCCTGGGACAGCCCTGACCAGCGGCACAGACTGTCCAGAGCAGACTTCAGGAGAGTGAATCACCAGCAACTGTGGCGGTTTCCACACTTCTCAACTCATAAATACTAAAGAGAAAGTAAAAGGTCAGTGGACAACTCTGTTAGAATCGGTGACGGAAGAGTGTGGTCTGACCCCTGCCCCTGGGGTGAGAAGCAGAGGAGGCATGGTGGCTGCAGCTGTTGCCACATGGCTGCCTCAGGAGCTCCTAGTCTGCAGATCTTAGGGGGACCAAGCAACCATTCAGAGGGTAATGGCTCTTGCTTTGACCTGCTTGGATCTGGATCGAGGTCTTGGGTGGTGGTCCTGGGGTGTGTGGCCAGTGTGCCAGAACTTGGGGTGGCTGTAGAGAGGGCGCCCTCCTTAGACCTCTGACAATAAATGTGAGAATCCCAATGATTTGGGACAAAGATCTCCACTATGGAAGCAGAGTTCTACCATGGCAAAGAGCTCAAAAGTCAAGTCATTGGCTGGCAAGATGAGCAAGCAGAGGAAGCGCAATCAGACCATAGAATCCTTTTTGGGGGACAAAAAGGATTAAAACATGGAACCAGAGGAAGTCAACAAAGTCAAAACTCCTGCATCAAAAGCTTCCAAGAAAAATGAACTGGTTACAGTGGGCCATAGAGAAGCTCAGGAAGGATTTTGAAAGTCAGGTAAGAGAAGTGGAGGAAAAATTGGGAAGAGAAATGAGAATGATGCAAGAAAATCATGAAAAGAGAGTCAACAGCCTGCTAAAGGAGACCCGCAAAAATACTGAAGAAAATAACACCTTGAAAAATAGACTAACTTAAATGGCAAAAGAGGCCCAAAAAGTCAAGGAGGAGAAGAATGCCTTAAAAAGTCTATTGGCCCAGATGGAAAAAGAATTTCAAAAACTCAATGAAGAAAATAATTCTTTCAAAATTAGATTGGAGCAAATGGAAGCTAGTGACTTTATGAGAAATCAAGATACTATAAAACAGATTCAAACAGATGAAAAAATAGAAGGCAATGTGAAATATCTCATTGGAAAAACCATTGACCCAGAAAAGAGATTCAGGAGAGATAATTTTAAAATTACTGGACTATCTGAAAGCCATGATAAAAAAAAAAAAGAGCCAGGGGCGGCCAGGTGGCTCAGCGAGTAAGAGCACCGGCTCCAGTGTCAGGATCAAATCCGGGCTCAGATACTCGGCACCACACCCAGAAATGACTGGCCGTGTAACCTTGAGCAAGTTACTTAACCCCTATTGCTTAAAAAAAAAAAAAAAGAGAGAGAGAGCCTAGAAATCATCCTTCAAGAAATTCTCAAGGAAAATTGCCCTAATATCCTAGAAGCAGAGGGCAAAATAGAAATGGAAAGAATTCACTGATTGCCTCTTGAAAAAGATCCCAAAAGAAAATTCCAGAGTTCCCAGGTTAAGGAGAAAATACTGCAAGCAGTCAGGAAGAAACAATTTGAGTATTGTGGAAACACAATCAGGATAACACAAGATCTAGCAACTTTTACATTAAGAGGTCAAAGGGCTTGGAATATGATATTCCAGAGGTCAAAGAAGCTAAGATTAAAACCAAGAATCACCTACCCAGCAAAACTGAGTATAATGCTTCAGGGGAAAATATGGTCATTCAATGAAATAGAGGACTTTCAAGCATTCTTGATGTAAAAAGCAGAGCTGAACAGAAAATTTGACTTCCAAATACAAGAACCAAGAGAAGCATGAGAAGGTAAATGGGAAAAAGAAATCATAAGGAACTTATCAAAGTTGAACTATTTACATTCCTACATGGAAAAACAATAATTGTAACTCATGAGACTTTTCTTAATATGAGGATAGTTGAAGGGAATATATGTATATATATATGTATACATACATATATATGCTTATATAGGAGGGTGTATGTGTTTATAAATACATATGTGAGCATCTATTTGTACATGTATACATAGACAGAGGGCACACGATCATTTGAATAGGAAGGGATGATATCTAAAAAATAAAATTAAGTGGTGAGAGAGGAATATGAGAGGAGATAGGGAGAAATAGAACAGGGTAAATTATCTCCTATAAAAGAGTCAAGAGAAAACTGTTGCAATGAAGGGAAAGAACAGGAAGGTGAAAGGGAATGGGTCGACCTTACTCTCATTGAATTTGGCTCAAGGAGGGAATAACATACACACTCAATTGGGTATCTTACCCTACAGGTAAGTAGGGGGGAAGGGGATAAGAAGGAGGATGATAGAAGGGAGGGTAGATTGTGGGGGAGGGTAATTAGAAGGACACACTTTTGAAAAGGGACAGGGTCAAAGTAGAAAATAGAATAAGTGGGGGGCAGGATAGGATGGAGGGAAATATAGTTAGTCTTTCACAATATATCTACTATGGAAATGTTTTGTGTAACTACACATGTACAACCTATATTGAATTGCTTATCTTCCTGGTAGGGGTGAGTGAGGAGGGAAGGAGGGAAAGAATCTGGAAATCAAAGTTTTAAAAACAAATGTTAAACCATCAGAGAAGCGGTTCCCCAAAGCAGGCACTAGGCTGGCCCAATAGGTAGGATGATGGACAGAAAGTCAAGGAGACTTGGGTTGGATCTCACCTCAAATATTTACTAACTACCTGGGCAAACCATTTGCTTTCTTTGACCCTCAGCTTCCTCATCTGCAAAATGAGTCAACAGAGTTTGTGAGGCTCAAATGAGACGATGTCTGGAAAGTGGTTTGTAAGCCCTGAAGACAAATGTGAGCTATTTTTACTACTGTCACATGACTACTTACCTGGATTCAGAATCACTCATAGAAAACTGCTAAGATAAAAGTCGTAAGAAGAGAAAATTGTTTTTTAAATCATTTTTAAATTTGTTTAAATTTTTAAAAATTTAATCATTTATTTTTAATCATTAAAAAACAAAAAAATTTTTTTAATCCTACATTAAGTAGAAAAGGATGAGGAAGAGGAAAGTGCTTGATGTCTGTGTAGAGTCATGGAGTGTAGGATCTGATTGTGGGATTTGGGGGGTAACAATAGTAATAATTAAGACACGCATCAGTGGGTCAGCTAGGTGGCACAATGGATAGAGTGCTGGGCCTGGAGTCAGGAAGACCTGAGTTCAAATCTGACCTCAGACACTAGCTGTGTGACCCCTCTGTTTGCCTCCGTTTCTTCATCTATAAAATGGGGATAATAGCACCTACCTCGGCAGTGTTGTAATGGTCCATTGAAAATATTACTGTAAAATACTTAGCACAGTGTGCCCAGTAATGACTATGTAGCATGGGGAGGATTGGCCTATGAGGACCAGTCCTTCAAACAGGTGAAGATTTCTTCCTGCTTGCCATCCAACAACATGGAAAAGGTTTCTGGTCACCAGTAACTCAACATTGTTGGTACTGTCTTGTTCTGAGCGGAGGCTGGCTCAGGCCAGTCCACCGGTAGTCTAGGTTCAAACCAATGCTGGAACAGAACGAGGCCCTCATAGGTCATTCCACAGTTACCAAGAGGAGGTTTGGTAATTACAGGAGAACTGGAGACACTCCCTTGCCCAGCTAAGCATTAGAGAAGGCTCCTGGAGCTCCCCGTGACTATTTTGTATTTAGGCAACCAGGAAATGATATCAACACCTCCCCTGACCCAACCAAGTCTCAAGGGTGGGCTCAATACTTCTTAAGGAAAAGTCAACCCAACTTTCACAGGGGTAAGGGTTAGGATACCTTTCCTACTGCATGGGTGATGACCAAGTCTTCTTATTGGCTATAAAGCTGGAATGACTGATGACTCAGGAGTTCTGAGCAAACAAAAGGAGTGACCCATCCACAGCTTTCAGTCTCTTTTCCCTTGAGGCAATAAAGGGTAGGATTGCTTTGAACTGAGCCACGGAAGGGTAGAAAGCCTTCAGACTAAATCAGACCCATCCAGGTGCAAGTGGCCTCTTTGTTTCTTTTGTGTTTATTCTTTACTGATCTTAGGTGAATGAGTACTCAGAGATGGGAGTGCCCAGCTAATTTGTTAGAGTCCCTCGGTGACCCCAGGCTTAGGACAAACAAGTGCCTACAGATGAAAGTAGAAAGAGACAGTTTAGGGGAGCGAGGCCCTCAGGGTAGAGAGAAGGACCAGCTGTGGTCTCAACAGAGACTCAGACCTTTTGGGCTTAAGTGGGCTGCCCACCTAGCAGGAAGCTACACCCAAGAGAAATATCATGAGGACTCTACAAAGAATGTTCTGGGCCTTGGGAGACACTCCTTTGCCACACATGTGCCTTAGTATCTTTGTTCTTTGAATTGGAGCCCATCCCTCCTCCAAACCATGTCTACACAAAGGGAGAGCACACCCCCTGTTTGGGGGGAATGTTCATATAATACTTTCTTGGTAAATCCGTTTTCTAAAACTACTTTAAAAAAGAAAAAGAGCACCCCTTGGGGCTACCTCTAGAATCTGAGGGGTAGTAGCAGCCACCCCCGGGAGCCCAGCCCACCAGTTCAAGTGCGAGTTGGAGAAGTATCTCCACAGAGATTCTATAATTAAGATAGAGGCCAGAGTTTCCTCTGGGTAGGAGTGGTCAGGGAAGGCTTCTTGGAGGAGGAAGGATTGGAGGTCTCCTTGACATCTGAATAGGATTTGAACAAGAAACTAGGGGGAAGGAGGTGGCATTAGACAGGAAGTGCCATGAGCAGAAAGGTGAATTTGGGAAGAAACAAAGCCGGGACATGAGCCACCCAGGGCTCATCACCACAGAGGGAGCACACCAGGTAGGTTTTTAAGTAGGATTTTTGATAAACATGTAATTTTTTTTCAAAGCTCAGCTTCCCAAAATAGATCAGGGTTTCTCTTGTGCTAAATCCAGCGTCCCGAGAAGGTTGGGCCGCGTGAGGTAATGAAGAGAAACAAACTAGATCCCGAATCTTCTCCGTCCCTTTTGTGCTGCGCACTACAAACGAGGTCACGTCAACTTTGTGCTGCTGCTGTCATGTTTCCTTTGTGTGGACAGGGGAAGGAGGACAGACTTCCACCAAGGACAGTGGTCTAATCATTGACTTAGGGCAAAGCAGGCTACTTTATCCCGATGTCGTAATGATCAGCGGTAACCGGTCCTAGCCCATGCCTCATGGCGGTGCCAAGGGAGCTCTGAGTTCTCACAGGCTGGGCCCATGAAATGCAAGCTCTGAAGAGGTGGACCCCGGGTTTTCTTCAGGATGACAGAATTTTTTTTTTTTTTTTGGTCAGAGCTGCTCTTGAGAATTCCTTACCAAACAGAAGGGGGGTTGAGATCTGTGTTGGTGAAGGGAGCAGTCACACAGCTGAAGGGCTGAAGTATGGATCACAACAGGTATTTCTATAACTGCTTCAAAGTTTGCAAAGCACACGATCTCATTGAGGCTTCACAAGAGTCCTTGTGAGACAGGGATGAGAGGTATTATTATTCCATTTTACAGAGGAACAGGTAGAGTCTCAGAGAAGCAAAATGACTTGTCCATAGCCAGACTAGGTCAGTGGCAGTGGCAGAATTCGAATCCAAGAGTGTCTTCACTCCCTCCCTCTAGGGCAACACACAGCTTCTCTCCTGCTCAAGTCAAGGGAAAAGTAAGGGTTAGAACTCAACATAGACACGATGCAAAGTGTTCAGACAAAAATGACGCCATCTTTGTCACCTGCACAGCTGTGCCCTGGCCATGAGGACTCCGGACCCCATTTTAAAAAATAAAAGATAATGTTTGTTGATGTCTTTTATTTTTAAATACATCCCTCCCTTCTCCCTTAAGGGACAGAGCTCTGGTCCTGTATACAGGAAAATCTAAATTCAAATCCCCCCCCCCCCCCCATATATTTACCAGACGTGCCCCCCTAGGCAACTCAGTTAATGGTTTCTTGCCTCAGTTTCCCCACTTGCAAAATGGGGATGATAATGGCATCTTTCTCCCAGGATTGTTGGGAGGGTCAAATGAGATAATAATTGTAAAGCATTTAGCACAGTGCCCAGTACATGTTATTGTTGAGTGGTTCTTTGTGACCCCATGGACCACAGTGTGCCAGGCCTTTCTGTCCTCAACCATTTCCCAGAGTCTGTCCAAGTTCATGCTTATTGTTTCCATGACCCCATCTATCCCTCTCATTCTCTGCTGTCCTTTTCTCCTTTTGCCTTCAATCTTTCCCAACATCAGGGTCTTTTCCAATCTTCTCATTGAAAGTATTTAAGCTTCAGCTTCAATACTTGACCTTCCAGCAAATATCCTGAATTCCTTTCTTAAAGCATTGACTGATTTGATCTCATTGCTATCCAAAGGGCTCTCAAAAGTCTTCTCCAGCATCACAATTAGAAAGCATCAGTTGTGGGGCATTCAGCTTTCCTCATAATCCAACTCTCACAGCTGTACGTTGCTACTGGAAAAACCGGAGCTTTGACTGTATGGACCTTTGCTGGCAAAGCGATGTCTCTGCTTTTTAGTCTGCTATCCAGATTTGTCATGGCCTTCCTTCCTTTCCAAGAAAAAGAAAAAAAAAGTTCCTCTTCATTCTTTGACAACAGAGTAGTATCATCTGCATATCAAGGTTGTTGATAGCAGCTTTTGATTACAAGTTAAACAGATAAAGTGACAATATGCAGCCACCTTAATTCCTTTTCCAATATTAAACCAATCAGTTCCATGTTGGGTTCTTCAAGATGATCTGTACTCCCATCTCTTTGAGGACTTGCCACATTTTGTCATGATCCACAGTCAAAGGCTGTAGTGTAGTAAATGAAACAGAAGTAGATGTTTGTTTTTTTTCCTGGAAATCTCTTGCTTTCTCCATAATTCAGTGGATGTTGGCCATTTGGGCTCTAGCTCATCTGCCTCTTTGAAAACCAGCCTGCTCTTCTGGTAATTCTCAGCTCACATATTGCTAAAGCCTAGCTTAAGGAATCTTAAGCATAGCTTTGTTGGCGTCTGAAATGAGCATAACTGGTTGGTCATCTGGGCATTCCCTTGGCATTGCCCTTTTTTAGGATTGAGACTTAAACTGATCTTTCCCAATCCAGTGGCCCCTGTTGGGTTTTCCATGTTTGACGATATATTGAGTATAGCATTTTAACAACATCCTCTTTTAGGATTTTAAATAGCCCAGATGGAATACCATCACCTCCACTAGCCTTATTCTTAGTGATGCCTGTAAGGCTCACTTGACTTGATTCTCCAAGATGTTTGACTGGATCAGTAACCACTGCTGATGTTCTTATAGAGTTCTTTTATGTACTCTTGCCACCTCTTCTTAATCTCTTTTGTTTCTATTAAATCCCTACTATTTTTGTCTTTAATCATCCCCATTTTTTTTCTGAAGGAAATGTTCAACATCACAGTAATACAAGTCTATGCTCCAATCACTGATGCTGAAGAGGCCAAAGTTGACCAGTTCCATGAAGACCTACAACATCTTCTAAAAATAAGACCCAAAAAAGATATTGCGTTCATCCTAGGGGATTGGAATGCTAAGAAGATAACCGAAAGATTGGAATAACAGGCAAGTTTGGCCTTGGAGTACAAAATGAAGCAGGCAGACACTAGTAGAGTTTGGTCAAGATAAACTCACTGGTCATACCAACACACAGAGTGTTTTCAACAACCCAAAAAGCAATTCTACATATGGACATCACCAGATGGTGATATAGAAATCAGCTGGCTGTCTACTTTGCAGCCAAAGGTGGAGAAGTTCCTATACAATCTATCCAAACATGACCTGGAGCTGACTTAAGCAAAATTTAGACTTAAAGTGAAGAATGTGAGGAAAGCCAAAAGACTGTTCAGGTATGACCTAAATGACATCCCTTATGGATATAAAGCAGAGGTGATGAATAGATTTAAGGTATTAGATCTGGTAGATAGAGTGAACTGAAGAACTGTAGACAGAGGTCTGCAATATTGTACAGATGGTTGCAACAAAAAAAATTCCAAAGAAAAAGAAGAGAAAGAAAGCAAAACAGCTGTCTGATGAGGCTGAGGAGAAAAGGAAAGAGAAAGGGACAGATCTACCCAACTGAAGGCAGAATTACAGAGAACAGCAAGGCGAGATAAGAGGTTTTCTTGAACAAGCAGCGCCTGGCACATAATAAGCTCTATAAATGTGAGCTGTTATTCCCCAGAATCACCCCTTGTAACAAAGAATAAAGAAAGAAAAAAAAGCAGTTCAGAAAAACTGAATTGGTAACTAATTTATGAAATTATAAAATGGGGTTGGGAGTCTCTGGATGGCTCTACAGGGGCCATCCATAACACGGAGCATGCCCAGAGCCTCCCGGCCACTTTGATGTGGGAGTTCCAGGGCTGGCTTCTGGCCACCCGTATGACTCATTGTAAAAGGGGTCAAAATTGAGATGATGGAGAATCCCCTAATTGGCTGAGTCACAGGAACTGGTAACTTGAAGGAAATCTACCTGACCTTCTATTCCGTTTCAGTTTTGAATCATGCAGGACTTGTTTTCACAATTCATCTGGCCAGTGGGGTTGGGCAGGGAGATATTACCTCCACCTGCCACCTGGCTTCCACGTGGCCACAAGGACGTGGCCAGCTGCAACCTTTTTTGTATTCATTCTTTTCTGAACTTGGGCCAAAGCATAGGGTAGCACTATTAGGGTAGGTGTTTCACCTTGGCTTGGTACTATCCAGACAACTCCTGGTCTGTGTCTTCTAATAAAATGGCTAGGCTTGGGTCAATTCATGCTCTTTGAGAGTTCTGAAAGAGCTGCCACGACCCTTTGAGGCTGTTCAGCTCCAACCCAAAGGATTCAGGACTTCTTGAACTTATGAGGTTAAGCCTGAACACATCCGTCTCAGCTTAGACAGTGTCTACCTATCTGGACCCTTAGGCAATGTAATCTGACCTTGCTAAGTACCCCAAACTTGTAGATTGTGTCCTATGCCCTAAACTGGACTCTGAAGTGTTCTCTCTCCCGATTTAAGTGGGTATTTTTATCCCCCCTGCTTAGTAAGAACATAGTTTAATGGTTAAAAAATGCTTTTTTTTTTTCTCATTTATTTCATTCATTCTCTGGAAATCCTGGAAGTTTCCAGGGGAGCTCCCAAGGACACATTCCCTGGAATGGCCCTAAAAACCAATTCAAATGTTTAATGCCAGAAAATTCCGATTGGCTGCATGGCCTTGCATCAGCCCCTCTCTCTCCTTGTGTTTTCAGTTTCATCTATAGACAGATGGAGCTAAATGAGATGGTCTTTGAGGGGTCATTCTAGCTCCGATGCTGCATGTTCTGAACGTCCTTGTTCTAAGGTTCTTCCCACCTCTTCCAGTCTCTGTTCTAGAGTCTCTCTCAATTCTGACATTCCATGTTCTATGTTCTAGGGCCCTTCCCAGCATCAAAATCCAGGTTTCCAAGAGCTCTCCCAGCTCTGATATTTCATGAGGCAGTGAGATGTTGCAGTGCATAGAGTACTGGATCTGGAGTGAAGAAGATCTGAGTTCAAATCCAACCTGGGACACTTACCAGCTGTTTGACCCTGAGCAAGTCACTTTACCTTAGTTTCCTCAACTGTAAAATGGGGCTAGTAGCATCCCCTCACTCCCAGACTTGTTGTGAAGATCAGATGAGATACCCTATGGCTGGCACATAGAACATACCCATACAGGCTGGCGCTGTATAAATGTTATTCCCTGCCCTGTGTTCTAAGGTCCCTCCCAGCTCTGACATCCTGTGGTTTTTCAGTCTTTTACAGTGGGTGCTCAACTGGACAGCCTCGCACAAAAAGCACAATTTCCCAACCTTCTATCAGGCTCTTGCTTCTGCTACAGTCCCAGGAGCTCTGCTTCAGTTGTTACAGAATACACCCCACAATACACTCCCCTCTTGTCCCTCACAATCTCATCCTTTAAAACTGACCACTGAGGGCTGCCTCTGGCTTTGGAGCTACAAGGCCTGGGTTCTGTCCCCAGT
The DNA here is from genome assembly GCF_028583685.1 of Petaurus breviceps papuanus. Lineage (NCBI taxonomy): Eukaryota > Metazoa > Chordata > Mammalia > Diprotodontia > Petauridae > Petaurus > Petaurus breviceps. Next base: position 14,223,672 of record NW_027185720.1, read on the forward strand.
TCTGCTTCTGCGATCCAGGACAGAGTGAATGAGCATAGAACCAAGTGTGTTTGGTATCCGTTTGTGTGGCCTTAGAAAAATCCCTTCGACATCATAAAGGGTGGCTTCAGAGAAACCTGCTAAGACTTGTATGAACAGATGCAGAGGGCAGTGAATAGAACCCCAGGCCATTTTGACTGCTGATCTCATCAGATGCCCTGGTTTCAATGATCATCTCTGTGCAGATAACTCATTCTGATGGATTTATCCAGTCCTAGCATCTCTTCAGGTCTCTAGTCCTGTATCTGCAACTGCAGACTGGAGATCTTGAACGAGGGGTCCCTCGGACATCTCCAATTCAATGTGTTCAAAATTATCTCTCCCTCTAAACCTTCCCCTCCTCTGACCCTTCCTCTTACTGATTAGGGCACCGCCATCCTCCCAGTCCCTCAGACTCCCAATCTAGGAGGCATCTGGGACTCTTCCCTCCCTCTCTTACCTCCCATATCCAACGTCGATTTCCCTTTCAAAATGTCTCTCCCACATACCCCCTCCACTCCTCTGATGCTGACCCTCATTACCTTGCCTCTGAATCATTGCAGTAACCTTCTTGGTTTCCTTGCTACAAGGCTCTCAGAACTCCAGTCTGCCATCCACTCAGCTGCCAGAAATTTTCCTAAAGCATAGGAAATGCACCGCGTCATTCCCCTACTCAATAAACTTCGGTGGCCCCCAGTTACCTCTAGGATCAAATCTTCAAAAACAAGCTGCCCACCTCCTGACAGGGACGTGGTGAAGGCAAGGTGTAGAATGAGACCCGTGTTCGGACATGAGGCCAATGTGGAGATTCGTGTTGCTTAGTTATATTTGATAAAAAGGTTTTGCTTTTCTTTCAGTAGGGGGAGGGGGAGTTGGGATGCGGGTGGATAACGGGGAAGTAAGGAAAGAGGGAAGGACTTCAAATGCAAAGAAGTATGGTCAGTAGAAAACGGGGAAACCAGAAGGCTTTGAAAAGAACGCGTTGGATTTGTAGATGTTGGCTGGAAAGACCAAGATGTCTCGCAATCCCTTTCCCCCCTGTTCTCCATTGTACGCCGTATTTGATGTTTGTTCAATTCAGAATAAAATGAAATAAATATTAAAAAATAAAAACAAAACCAAAAAGGAGCCCCGACACTCTGGGCCTCAGTTTCCTCATCTGCAAAGATGCGGGGCCGATTTAGACGACCTCCAAGGTTCCTGTCTGTTCTACACCTCAGATACAGCTTGGCCAAGTCTCTCCTCTGAACGTTCCCACCGATAAAAGAGTGGTCTGGATCTCTAAGGCCCCTTTCAGCTGTGACCACTGCTAGGAGACCGTGAAAGAGGCTGCATGCCCACTCCCGCCCCCCTTTAAGCTGGGTCTCGCCTTCCCCTGCCTCAGCCCAGCCCCGCAGTGCCCAGCACCAAAATGCCGGCTCTTTCCCCCTCCCACGCGAGCCACACTAAGAAACAGGCGGGGCTCCTGGGCCAGCCCCGCCCCGTCCCTCCCCCCGGGGGGGGGAGTGGGGCTGGAACAGAGGCGGCGAGGGGTGACGTCAGCGCATGACTGTGTTTTTATGAATGAAAGGAATCCTGTGAGTGAGTAATTCCAGGAAACTCACATTACAACTCAGCAGATCGCTGCGTTCGCCGTGTCCCGCGCTCCTCACCGCCAGCAGGCTGCCTCCACTCTCGACTGCCCGACCCCGAGTCCTATCCCGGAGCACGGCCCCGGGAGGCGGTGGCTGGAGGCCGAGGGGGTCCCATCACCCCGGAACGGCGGAGGAAGAGGAGAGGAGAGGAGAGGAGAAGGGAGAGGGGAAGCAAGGAGAGTCTCCCAGACCGAGCAGGAGAGCCAGGGTAAGTAAGTATGCGCGGAAGAGGCCGCCTTCGTGGGGGCCTCCAAGGTTGAGGTCGGCCTTTCTTTCGGCTGTCCAGCGGCAGCCTTCCACCGCACAGTGACCCCTTCTATCCCTTCCTGTCCGCTTTTTGCTCCCTTGCCAACCCTGGCTTCCTGGAAATTTGGGAGAGGGGCACTGGATAGGGAGTGTGTGTGTGTGTGTGTGTGTGTGTATGAGATTGTCTACCTGTCTGTCTGTCCTACTCTCGTCTGGGGAGGTTGGGCCTAGTGCGAGGGGGGTAAGGTCGGAATAGTTTGGCTGGCTGTCCCCTCTCGGGAGGCACTTGCTGGTAGGGGTGGGGAGTGGAGGATGATGTGCTAATCGCTCCCAGTCCCCGGTTGGTATACAGAGGCGGGGGATGAGTGTCTGTCTTCCTTCCCCACCTCCGAACGAAAGATACTTCTCTGAAGTTGGGAGAACTGAAAGTGAAGGTGACTGTTCCACCCCCCCCCCCCCCCCCCCCCCCCCCCCACCGTAGCGGGAGGAAAGGCCGAGTGCTTGTCTATCTCCCCCCACCCCACCCGAGTCTGAGCCAGAAGGGACCTCGCTGAGGCTGGGGAGTCTGTGTATTCCGTCCCGCTCCTCATCTGTGCTAACAGGCTGGCTAGTTGTGGAAGGGGTTCCTGACTGGGGGGCCAGGAAGGCAGACTTGGGAGTCGAGAAGCATGCCCCCTCCTTAGCCACAATAAGCCATCCCATCGGGGCCACGAGCGGGGCGGGTGGGAGGCCAGGGGAGCTACATTGGGCGCCCGTGGGGAGAGTGTGCGTGCGTGCGTGATCCAATGTGTACATTCCGTTTATTGTTCGTGTGTGTGTGTGTGTGTGTGTGTGTGTGTGTGTGTGTACACTTGCGCACGCAAACACGGATTAGCTCAACCAGGAGAAGGGGGAGGAGGAGGAGGAGGAGGAAGTGAGTGGGCCGGCCCCCCAGGCGCCCGGAGGGAGCGTCCTGTCCCGCCCGAGCTCTGGCTGCGGCCAGGGTCTCCTGGCTTCCCTCCTTCCCTTTACCCTGGCCCTGACCTTGGTGTTTCCCTCATCTCCTCCCCCTACAGGGTTCCTTTGGGATGTTTATGCCCCTTGATGGAGTTTAGGGATCAGAGAAGCCAACGGACTTCCCCAAGGTCACACAGCTAATTAGGTAGAAGAGCCAGAATTCCCATCCAGACTCAAGACCTGTGTGACCTTCGTGGACTGTTCAGAGCTGCGCTCGGTGAAGACTGGGGAGTGGCAAGGTCCCATTAATTAGACCCATCTGTCTTTTAAGGCCACCTCAAAGCCTTGGGGAGAGGGTTTGGGTCAGCCCCAGGCCCCTCCCACTTGGAGCGATGGATCAGGAAACACTTGTCTGAGGTCCTGAGAGGACACACCTCATGTGCTTGGCACCTAGCCCACCTGTGCTTGGATATGATTTAGAGCTGGCAAGGGCCTCAGAGGTCATCTGATCCAACCTCCTCATTTTATGGATGGAGAAGTTGAGGCTCAGAGGGGGGACCTGCCCAAGGTCACAAGCTGCCCACATGCCCTCATTCCACAGAGAGGAAGTAGCTGACTCTCCAGGTCACAGCAACAAAAGCTGCAATGAAACCCTGGGCTTCTGGGGCCCAGGCTTTCCCCCAGAATACAGGTGTTAGCTACGTCCTGGGAGGGACAAGGAAGGGGCCCCAGGAGGAGACAGAGGGAGAAGTCAGAACACTAGAGCTGAGAGCTCCATGTTCAAAGGTGGGGACCCAGCTGGGCTGGCAGAGTCCCCACCCAGTGACACCGAGATCCAGAGTATACACACCTCGGTGTGTCCAATGCCATGGAAGGGGGTGGGAAGTGGGAGGGAAGCAGACAGGGAGTGAAGGGGTTAATTCGTATGTGAGGAGGTGGGGGGGAGGGGAGGGAGTCTCAGAAGCTGCACAAACGTTAAAGGAACCAGGATGCACCTGTTTCTGCCCAGTGGTCCGGAGAGCCCCACCTCAGGACTGCTGGGTCATCTGTGCCCCCTACCCCTGGCATCTGTAGGTCGAAGTCTCTAGCTCCTCCCACTTCCTGTGCATTGTAGAACAATACTCTTCTCCTGAGCATGTCTGCCTGCCCCCTCCTCCTCACCTTAGCACCAACTGAACTGGGGAGGGGATATCCAGGGCCTAATCAGGGGATCCCTAAGCTTTGAGGTCTTAGGTTTCCTGGAAAGAGCTGGGGGTACTGTGCTCCTAGACCTTGGGATTATAGCTGTAGAACCCCAGACCTTTGCTCAACTGTCTCATTTTGCTGCAGAAACTAGGGCTGAGGGGCTAAATGCTTGTCCACACTAAGTGGTAGAACCAGATTTCAAACTAGGGTCTGGTGACTCTGAGATTGATGATCTCTGGGGAACACAGTCATGCTCTTTGAATAGCTGAAACATAGTTGTAGAGGGGATGGGGACAGAGATTCTATTTACTCTGTGTGGTTGTGGAGGTAGTTTCTAATGGTTGGAGCTGCCCGACCATGGACCAGGCTCCCTCCTGGCTTAGTGAAAGGTCTCCAGGTAGAAGCTGCAAGATCCCTTGCCCAGTTTGGTGTAGAGAATAGCCATGAGGCAGGGGCTTGGACTACATGCCCTTTAACATGGTGTTGGGGTGTAGTGAGCACAACCTCTCAGCGCTTTAGGTATTTCTATAAGTTGCAGAGAAGGTATCATCCTTCCTTGGGAGAGAGTTTTTTCACCTGGGAGTTCCCTAAACCAATGAAATCACAGGTTATCCCTACCAGTACAGTTAGAGAAACTCATGAGAACATTTCTGAAGAGATCATGTACTTTTACATGGACTTTGGCTCAGGCAAATCAATTCAATAAACAGTCCTGTAGGTGCTCAGCAAATGGCTCTGGAATCCCAGAATGATAGAACTTGGAAGGAACTTAGAACAGGGGATATCAGAGTTAGGAAAGAGCTTAGAACAGGGGATGTCAGAGCTGGGAGGGAGCTTAGAATGGGGGATGTCCGAACTGGGAGGAAGCTTACAGCAGGGAATGTCAGAGTTAGGAGGGAGTTTAGAACAGGGAATGCCAGAGCTGGGAGGGAGCTTAGAACAGGGGATGTCAGGGCTCTGAGGGACCTTAGAATAGAGAATGCCAGAGCTGGATGGGGAGCTTCGAGATCATGAAGTCTGACTCTCTTGTTTTACACATTAGGAAAGTGAAGCCAGAGGGAACAGTTGCTTTGCCCCAGGGAGTCAGTGGGAGACCCAAGATTGGTAGCTTAGGCTTTGAATCAGAGCCCTGTGCCTTCTGCATTAAACCACAATTGGCTAATAATGCTCAAAATATCCTAGTAGATTAGTGACCTCCATGATTCAGGAGTTTCCTTCAGCGACCAGAGAGCAGCCATCCACAGCTGCCCATCCTGGACATCTCTAGCCATCTTCTTTGCTAAGTTTATTAAAGGGGGCCCTTAAGAATGCCACCCCTCCCCCCAGTTATTTGCTAAAGTTTTAGGATTTTTCAAAGTAATTTTTTTTTTTTTTTGCTTTTTGGAGGGCAGTTGGGGTTAAGTGACTTGCCCAAGGTCACACAACTAGTTTTTGTGTTAAGCATCTGAGGCAGGATTTGAACTCAGGTCCTCCTGACTTCAGGGCTGGTGCTCTATTCACTGCGCCACCTAGCCGCCCCTCAAAGTAATTTCTTAACCCTGCTGTCCTTTAGAATGTAGTGAAGAGAATGCTGGGCCAGAAGACTGGAGACCTGAGTTCCATTCCTGGCTCTGAAATGAATAGACAAATCTCTCTGGGTTCTGTTTTCTCAACGTAAAAATGTGTGTGGCTGGCCAGGATCTTCCAGGTTCCTTCTTGCTCTGACATTCAGTGACTAGGGGATACCCAGACTGGCCCCATATAGGATGTGGCCAGTGTGTCCACAGCCTTAAGCTGGAGGGTTGGTGGGAGGGAGGTGTGTCTATCCCTCACAGGTTTTTAAATGGCAGAGAACAGAACTAGGACCAGTTAGGGGAAGTCATGAGGAAGCAGAACTGGGCTCCATGGAAGGGGAAACTCCTTCCCAATCAGAGATGGAATGGAGGGCCCATAGGTCCCCAGGTGCTCCATTCAAGGCTCGTAGCCTGTCTCCTATAGAAGACTTTTTATGACCTCATTCCCCTCCCCCTCAAAGGTCATCCAATACAACCCCATCATTTTACAGATAGAGAAAACTGAGGCCTGGAGGAAAGAGACTCTGAATCCCAGGGTCAAACATTTAAAGCTGGAAGGACTTTAGAAGCCAGTCAACCTCTCATTTTAAAGATGAGACTAGAGAGGTCAAGGGTCATAGAGCAAGAGCTAGAAGGGACTAAGCCCCTCTTTTTACAGATGAGGAAACTGAGGCCCACGAAGCTCTCTATCATCTCTAAGGTCAAATATAAAATCCTTTGTAACCTAGTGCCCCTCCCTACCACCTTTACAGCCTTCTTACACCTTACTCCCCAATACGGACTCTTCAATACAGCGACCCTGGCCTGGCTCTTCCTCATCTCTTGGCTGGGCCTTTTCTCTGACCCACACCCCATGCCCAGAACACTCTCCCTCCCCACTGACCTCCCTGACTTTCTTAAAGTTCCAACTAAAGTCCCACCTTTGATAGGTAGCCTTCCCCAACACCCCTTCATTCCAGTGTCTTCTCTCTGTTAATTATTTCCTATCTATCTGGTATCTAGCTTGTTTACACATGTTTGTTTGTTGTTCCCTGGTAGATTTTGAACTTCTTGAGGGCAGGGACTGTATTTTGCCTCTTTTTGTATCCCCAGTGCCTGGTACATAGTAGGTGCTTTAAAAATGCCCGCTGGATTTGAGTAGATAGGGATATAGTGAGTTTCCAAGTGACTGGATAAATTGAGATTTGTCTCATTGAAGAGAGTCCCTTAATTGATGAGATTATAAGTCTGAGAACTTGGAAATCATGGAAAATTTCCAAGTGGCCACTAGATGACCACTTGTCTAAAAAGGAGAAGGGATTCTTGACCAGGCAGGTCAGTCTAGGACTCGACACCTAGAGGGCCACATGTGGCCTCGAGGCTACAGGCTCCCCACCCCTGGTCTAGGTGGTTGTGGAAGTTCCTTCTAGCTCTGAGAGCTAGATTCTGATATGACTCACTCTCAAGGTAGGACAGGTAGCATCCCCCAAATCAGACCAGAAAGCCAGAGTGGGGAGTAAAGGGCTTGTGGTCTCTGGTCAAATGGAATATAGATGAACAGAACTCTGGGCCCCAGTGAGGAGCCAAGGGTGCCCTACCTCCTGACCCTGGCCCCTTTAGGAACAGAACTTCCTTGGTGGGGCTGAGATTACATCTGCCTCTGTGACTGATGCTCACACTCTCTTCTCCATTTGCATGCTGGGATCTGTTGTCCTATGCCTCAGAATCACAGAAACTGCAACGCTGGGCAGGACCTCTGAGGTCACAAGGTCCAGCCCCCTCATTTTTCAGAGGGTGACTAAATTGCCTCAGGTCCCATGTGGCAGTGCTGAGATGTGAACCTGTGTCCTCAGATTCCAAATCTGCCACTGTCTCCCACCCTGCTGTCTCGATCTTGGAATCTGGCTGATTGTGTTGGCTCCAGAGGTAGAGGAAAACAAATTTTTTCTCTCTGTGCTCACAGGATGGGTGAAACCAACTGAGAGTCAGAGACAGAGCGGCCTGCCAGCATGGGGTGGGGCAGTCTGCGGCAGGATTCCTACAAGGGACCCAAGAGGGATTTTTATAGTATCAGTGATGGCAGACACATTCATAGGCCATGTGCCGAACAGGCCCAGACCTTGTCAATTTTATATCCCCAGAAAGAACGTCAGGGCCTGCCCTCCTCCCCCCAACAAATCACTTAGGTCAGCTGTGCTGCCTTTATAAGTGACCAGGAGCACAGAGGTAGCCACTGGTAGTGTCCTGGCCTGGGAGGCAGGAGGTAGCCCTAGCCTATGGACTCTCTATGTGACCTTGGACAAGTCCCTATCTGGAGGGGACAAACTCAAGGATCTCTCAGGTCCCTTAGAGCTCCAAGAATCCTGTGATCCTAGAAAGACCTTTCTGTTTACAAAGTGTTTGACAGCAAAATTTAAAGGCCTCCCTCCCCTCCCCCGTTTTCATTGAAAGTGTTTTCAGAGAAGGCAAACTTCTTTCAGCAGCAGATTAAGCAAAACATCAACAGAAAAATAAAATTCCATTTAATTTAATGAAGTGTATGTCCAGTAGACATCTTAAACTCAATGTGTCCAAAACAGAATTCATTATCTTCCTCCCAACTCTCCCTATCTCCTATCTTCCCTATCATTGTAGTGAGCATTGCTAGCCTCCCAGTCCCCAGTTTCCCAACCTCAGAGCCATCCTGGATTCTTCATGCTCTCCCATACTCCATAGTCAAGCTGTTGCCAAGGCCTGTTAATTTCAGGTTTACATCTCTTGCCATTTTCATCTTTGCAGCATCTGTTGTTGATTTCACCTTTGCAGCATCTCTTGTTGATTTCACCTTTGCAATAGTTCTTGTGGATTCCACTTTTGCAGTGGCAGTATCTCTTGTTAATTTCATCTTTGCAGCATCTCTTGTTGATTTCACCTTTGCAATACTTCTTGTGGATTCCACTTTTGCAGTATCTCTTGTTAATTTCATCTTTGCAGCACCTCTTGCATAAGCCCCTTCTCTCCTCTGACACTGTCCCCACCTTGGTGTTCACCTCATGTCTGAACTGTTGCACTAACCTGCCGGCAGATCTGCCTGCCCTCCAGCTCATCCCCCATTCAGCCACCAAAGAGATTTTCTTAAAACCCTTATCATGTTATTCCACACCCCCCTTCCCACCTGCTCTCAGTGAGCCACAGGAGCTCCCTCTTATTTCCAGAATCAAATATAAGTAATATGTAAGTAAATACCAAATAAATACAAGGTAATTGGAGGGGGAGTGCGTCCCTAACAATTATTCGGATCAGGAAGGGACTCTTGTCACTTGAGGTGAGCCTTGGAGGGGGCTAGGATTTACAAGAAGCTGCCGTAAGGAGGAAAAGCATTCCAGGCTGGGGAGGTGGGAAGGGCAGTCTGTGCAAAAAAGCCCAGAGAGGACATGGAATGTCATGAATGGAGGTAGACAAGCAGGCCAGTTTGGCTGGAATGGAGAGACCATGAAGGGGAGTGGTTGGCAATAGACCTGGGATGACAGATAGGTTGGAGCCAGACAGTGAAAGGGTCTAAATGCTAACCCAAGGAGTTTGTATGTCTAAAGAATACCATGACTTCAGTGATTCCAATAGGGGTCCACAACGTCATTTATTGATTGAACAGGCCTACTAAGTTAAGGTCTACTATAATGACTCCCCTCTTCCCTCCATGCTTTAGGCAAATTTGATTATACCCCAACCTGAGTCAATGAATGTGGGGCAAGGGTGGTAGATAAGGGAAGGAGTTGGTACATTTCAAAAACTTTCCCTGCAGGGGTCCATCAAATTGCTTAACTGCAATAAATCATTCAACTAACAATCATTTATTAAATGTTTATATGTGCTAGGAAGATGGAATTCTGCCTTATACACTTATTGGCTGTATGATCCTGGGTAAGTCATTTCTCATCAGCAAAATGGGAATAATAATAATAACTCCCTCCCAGTTTGGCTGAGAGGATCAAATGTGAGAAGATATGTCAAGTAGCGTTAGCTACTATCCAGCCAGATCTCGAGCTGAAAGGAGTTTGAACCCAACTCTTCCCGACGCTAAGTCTGGCCTCCATACTGCCTCTGCATTAGCAGTCCGACTGTGCTGGCCTCAATGATCCCATGATTTCCCCAGATTCCAGCTCTTTGGGCATCTTCCTGAATTGCCCTGGCCCTGCTCAGCAGACAGAGGTGTGATCCAAATAATTTTTCATTCCACAAACATTTTTGTTCCGCCAAAGATGTGTGAGGAAGAGGAGAGCAGGCAGGGGCCGGAGAAGGAGGCCAGGACTCCGTCATCGTTGAGGCTTTCCTGCAGGACATGTCTGACTCAGCTGAGCATTCCTGGGCAAGGAGCCGAGCCTCAGCCAGGACCTGGGATGTGGCCGAGGAAGCCACCGCCAGAGCAAGGGAGAAGAGATGGGAAAGGGGCCAGGGAAAGGCAGAACTGGGCTGAATGGCTGTGTGGCATTGTGCTTGGAGTCAGAGGAGCTGGGTTTGAATTGCTATTTAACACCTGTGTGATCTTGGGCATGGTACTATTTTCTTTGGGCCTGGTCTGTAAAGTGGAGGCTGGGGAAGGTTGGATTAGATGACCTCTTGTCTCTCTTTCTCCAAGCTGAATGTCTAGAGCTGGCCCCTCTCCTTCGCACACTCTCTGGAAAAAGGTCAGTGGACAGTGGACAGCCCCCTTCTTGGGAACCACATCTCAATGGCTCCTGGTCGAATCACTCCTACCAAAGTTTCCCAGATGAGTGACCTTGGGCCAAGCACTTTCCCTGTCTTGATTTCAGTCTCCTCACCTGTAAAGTGAGGCAAGTCAGCCAGATGCCTTTCAAGGCAGTTATTCCAAGTGTCCCTGAAAGTGTCACCTTACTTTCCCCAAAGTTGATGATGGGCCTGACCCCAAAGTCTGACTGCCTCTCTATTCCATGAATGTTTGTCTTTCCTCTCTGGGACAATAGTCTAGCACTGTGCTAGGCCCTTGGGAGACAGAAAGCTAAAACAGGTCATTTAAGACATAACCACAGTGCAGGCTAAATTGTGTGCCCAGCTGCGCCGAGAAAACTTTGGGAGGAAGCAGGAAACTGAGGCCTCCTGAGCAGTACAGTTTGTCGCGTTTTGTGTTTGCTTTTTGTCTTTGTGTCCCTAGCACCTAGCACACAGTAGGCGTTTAATAAATGTTTATTGGGATTCAAGGAGGGAAGGATGCCCTCTAGCTTCAGGGATCAGGGAAGATTTCATGGGGGAGGAGGCCCTTGAGCTGAGCCTTGAATGAAGAACAGGGGAGGAGGAAGTGAGTGCATTCCAGGCACAGGGACCCTGTGGACAAATGTATTGTGGAAGGAAATAGCAAGTTGAGATTAGGGAGTGTCTGGCTGACTGGTTTGGTTGGAGCACAGAGTTCATGGAAGGGACAGAATGGAGAGGCCCTGGGATCCTGGGCTAAGAAGTTTGTGTCATCTTTTGGGTAATGGGGAGCCACCGAGGGATCTTGAGGAGAGGAGGGATAGGAGACACGGGCTCTCCTATGCCATCCTGAAAGTCAGCTTGGAGGGGAGAGACACGAGTTATGGAGACTGGTTAGGAAGTCATCGTAAGTGTCCAGGCCATAGGTGAGGAGGAAGGAATTGGAAGGCTGCTGCCCCCAGCCCTGACCTTTGCTCACTCTTGTAGGAAGGCTATCCCACCTCCCCTTCCCCTTTCCACAGCTAACTCGCCCTCTAAGAAAGACCCAGTTAAGCCCCAGGCTGTAGCTGGGAGAGACCTCAGCCATCTGGCCCAACTGTCTCATTTTACAGATGAAGAAACTGACACTCAGGGCGGCAAAAGCCACTTGACCAAGGTCACATGGAAGGGTCAGGATTGGAACCCAGGTCCCTAGGTTCTACATCCAAAGTGGCCTTTGTCCTATACCAGGGTGCTGCTTACATCCTGTGGGAAGTTCTAAGCCTCTCCCCATCCTTGGTTATCTTCCCCTGGCTTCCCACTGAAGCGCTCACCAGGCCCTTAGCATGGGATTCCTGGGATCATCACTTACTCCCAGGCGAGGGAGCCTCTGGGTGGGGACCAGGGCCGTTGACCTGCCTGGGCTGTGCTGAATCATTGTGAGACAGCTCCCAGCCTCGCCTCCTCCCCCAGCAGGCCCTCCCTCTGGCTCTCCCGTTCATGCATGCCACCCTTCCTGGCTCCTGGCCCAGGTGGGTGGAGTGTGGACGGGGTGGTTTTTCTTACACATTTCCCCCTCCCCTATTTGTCATCATCGCCCACCTCCCTTCACTCTCCTAGGGAAGTGAGGGCCCAACAAGCCCGAGTCTCCATAGGTGTGTTGTGGGGCCAAAGGCCCTCTGCGCAGGGCACCGGCCTGGAGGTTGGCACCCTGGAGCTGTTGTTATCCTGGCTCCTCACCTCCACAGCCTGGGTGGTCTCCATCCCCAATTGGGGACGAGCTGGTGACCTCAGGGAGGTCATCAACATGGGGGTAGGGCCAGCATGAAGGTGGAGCTTTGAGGCTCGGCTGTTCTTGAAATTCTTTATGAAAAACTTAATACTTTTGTTTTTACTTCCAAATATATCCACGTTTCCTCCTTTCCTCAGAGTCAACAGAATAACTAACTGACCCGATCGGCATTTGCTGATTTCCAAAGTATAAACGCTGCCCTGAAAACGTGACAATGACAGCTCCCAGCTTGGCCCCGATATGTGCAATATTCTTCACTTTCTTTCGATGGTGGGATCCTGGCTGGGACTTGAAGGTGGCCGGGGGAGGCAGGAGGTGGAGATGATGAAGGAGGGCCTTCCAGGGATGGGGAGGGGCAGCTGGAGAGACTGGCCGGAGTCTAGAGATGGAGGGTCTTGACTGAAGAGTGCATGGTGGGGAGTATGGGGTAAAAAGACTGGGAAGGTAGGAAGGGAGGCTCTGAATGCCAAGCAAAGGACAGGGAGCCATGGGAGATTCTTGAGTAGAGGTGTGACGTGCTCAGACCCCAGCTTCTGGAAGGTCACTGTGGGGGACAGGCTATCTCTACAGGCTAGAGGGAGGGGATGGGACCTGGCTCCAGTACTCCCCTCAATCAGGGAAGGGCTGCCCCTCTTTTGAAGTGTGGTCTGAGGACATTGCTAGGAGCACAGAGAGGTCACACGAGGTCAGTGCCAGAAACTGCACTTGAACCTGGGACTTTGGGGCTCTGAGGCTGGTTTTCTGCCCGCTGTGTTTTGGTGTCTCTTCAGTAGGATAACATATTTACCAGGTTGTCCCTATACCCTTTTGGCAGACCCCAGAGGTGCTGGGCCCCAGGCTGGGAGCCCCAGAGGCCCCTCCAATTCAATCTGGAGCTGGGACCAGTAACTAACCCTGTGGGCCTGCTTGGGGGCAGGCCTTCCCCTCAACCAGGAATCCTGGGGGTAGTGGAAGGATGTACTCATCAGAGGGCTGATGCCAAAGCCCACTCCTTCCTCCATGGGCTCTGATGGACTCCCAGGACGGGACATAGATGGGAGGAGACGCTGTGCTTTCCTGGGGGACTTCCTAGGTCACCAACTTCCTCCTCAGGCTTCCTCTGAGTCTTGTTCCCCTCCCACCAGGAATGGCCTTGGTTCCCTCTGGGCTCCATTCTCCTCCCACCCCTCTATTCCTGAAGGAGCTTCTGAGAACCTGGGGGGAATCTCCCCACTTCTGCCTAAGTCACCCTGATGGGGAAGAAAACTCCATGACCCTGGAGTTAGGCTGAGGAACGTGAGCTGCAATGAGAAGGGACACCCTGGGGTGGGGGTGGAGAAGTGTGGAAAAGTACACGGGGCAGAGTTGAAGAAGCTGGTGGAGTAGGGAGAGGAGAGAACTGAGACCAGCAGTGACTGGGCGCCTGCTTCTAACCCTAAGCTAGGCAGCTGGGGCTCTTCTCAGCCTCTTTCTGGGAATGAGGCTATGAGCTCTTAGATGAGGTACCAAGCCTGAGGGCCAGGCCTCTTGCCTGCTCCCTGCTGTCTAGAGAGAAGGGACGGCCTGGTCAGGGCAAACCTGAAGCCTTGCTTACCTCCTCCCCCAACCCTGTGACTATTAGGTTTACTGCTGGACACTCTGCGTTGGTTAGCTGTGCGGCTGGGGACTCACTGGTCCCTCCTGGCTGCAGATCTGTGCTCCTATCATTGCTGGCCCCATTTAAATGAAAGGCAGGGACTGTTTGTTCTGTCTTTGCATCTCCAGGGGCCCAGCTCTGTGCCTGGTATACCGTAAGCACTTAATAGATGCTTTGTTCACTCACTGGCACAGGGGAGGCACTTGAGTGCTTGCTAGATTGAATAAAGGGCAGTGGTGTGGTACTGGGCAAAGAACACTGGTTCTGGAGTCATCAGACCTGGGTTCGAGGCCCACCTCTGATGTTTTACTAAGTGACCCTAGGGAAGTCACCTTCCCTCTTGAGGCCTGCGTTTCCTCACTGGTAAAATTCGGGATGTAGAAGCTGGCCTCTGAGGTGCCTTCCGGCCTATGAATTCCCTATGAGAAGCCAGGCTCATATAACCTGTTCCATGTATCTTCCTCATGTGTTAAATGAGGAAGGATCAGAGGACCCTACTCATTCTAGATCCAGCCAGGGCCTGCCCCACAGATGCTCAAGAGCGAAGAAAAGGTATCCCTGTTACACAAGGGGCTTCACAGTACGGGGGTGGCAGGGAAGAGAATTGGTCTGGGAGCCAGGAGCCTTGGGTTCACTGTGTTATGTGGCCTGGAACAAGCCAATTGCCAGTCTCTGGGCTTCACGACTGTGGTGCACTACAAAGATTCCTTAGGAGCCTTGAGAAACCCACTAGGGATATCCATCCAGGTGGATGTTCTACCGCTGTCCTGTGCCCCCCAGAAGTGCTGCCAGGGGCTGCTTCTGGCCCAGGCTCTGGTCACTTTCCTCACAGCCTCTAGAAAAGCCACCTTCCCCAGCGGTGCGTGGGATAGCCCTCCTCCTCCAAAGTGGGATCTGATGTCAGGGAGGCACCAGGCCTAAGTAGGAACACTCTGGGGAGAAAGGGAAAAGGGACCCCCTTGGAATTCTCTTTTCACTGGACGGAAGAAACAAGTCAGCTGTTGGGAGGGATGGGTGAGGCCGAGCGTTCATGGGGAGGCCCCTGGCTGATCACAGGATGCTAATAATGCAGGGTCATTAATGATAACATATGTACAGGGCCCTTAGTAAATACTTGTTGGCTGACATAGAAGTAACAACTATTACAGCTGGAATTCCCCTCACATTTTAAAGTTTGCAAAGCACTTCACAAAGACTTTCATTTGGACCTCACGACACTCTACTGAGGTGGGTGTGATTATTCTCCCCATTTTACAGATGAGGAAACTGAGGCTCCTTGTACTGCACCACACTGGTGGGTTGTTGGGAGATCGGTGACAAGGGGGGGGGGGGGGGCTCAGGAATCCCCCAGCCTTGCCTTCCACTTGATGGCTCAGCCCTCCCTGTGAAGGAAAGAGATGCATGAAGGGTGGGAGGTGGGAGGAAGAGGCTGTGGCCACCAGACTGTCCTTTCCTGACCTCACAGCATCTCTGCTGGGCATGGGCCTGGTTTGGGGATCCAGCCCCCCATTAAAAGGTGTGCCACTCCCCTTTGCCATGCTTCAGTTCCTTCCTCCATGTTGTTCAGCCATTTCAGTCACGTCTGACTCTTTGTGACCCAATCTGGAGTTTTCTTGGCAATTTGGGGGTTTCCTGGCAAAAATGGGGCTTGCCATTTCCTCCAGTTCATTTTACAGATGAGGAATCTGAGGCAAACAGGGTTACATGACTTGGCCAGGGTCACATCGCTAGCGTCTGAGACCAGATTTGAAATGGGAAGATGAATCTCTTTTGACTCCAGGCCTGGCATTGTCTAATGAGCTACCCAGTTAACTAACCCAACAGAGGGATCAAATGAGATGGGCACATGAGTCACTCAAAGGGGGCAGGTGTGTGCGCACAAGGACAGTGTGGTGTAGTAGAGACCCGGCCTTAGAGTCAGGATGACCTGGGCTCAAGTCCCACATCTGACACATGCTGGCTGTGTGACCTTGGACAAGTCACAGTCTTTCAGTGCTCTGAGTTGCTGATCATCTGCGTTGGTGTAGGGAGTTTCCTCCTGGGAGTTCCCTGGACTAATAAAATCAGCCCTTGATCACTTAGGCTTATTATTATCCCTGCCCCACAGCTGACTGGCTCCATCTACCCAAACCAGTGCTCCTGGGACCACTCTAGATTTCACCCACTGGGTGGGTCACTGGACTGGGCCCTTACAGGTCATATAGCCCTCATTGACCAGAAAAAGAAACTGAGCCACAGAGGAGAATTAACTTGCCCAAGGTCACACAGCTAGTAAGTGGCACATCCGGGATTTGAACTCAGGTCTTCCCAACATTGAATGCAGGGCTGTGCACTGTGCCCCATTACTGAGTCTGTTCTAGTCATGTCCATTTATGAGGCCTCGTAGTTAGGTCTCCATGTAGCAGTCTGCCTCCTAGACCATGACCTTTCTGAGGACAGGAACCCTGGCTCTCTTTCTTTTTTTGAGACTTGGGTCTCCCTGCCTCCGTTCTTCGGCTCATCCTCTCAGTGTCCCTATTTAGGGCAGACACCCAAACAGCCCAGAACTCCTGAGCTCAAATGATCCACCTGCCTCAGCCTCTCCAGGAACAAGGAAACCAGGAGTGTGCAGTCACGATTGCATACAGTAGGCGCCTCCCCTGTGCTGATGAATGAATGACTCCAAGGGCAGGGATTTCAGAGGGGGAAGTCTGAGGCTGGGGGTCCATGGATACAGCTCGCGCCAATCACGAATGAACTCAGCCCTAAGATGAAAAGCAAGTCGGGGGTTGGAACAATAATGCTTCTTCTTTTCTCCAGGTCTCCAGCCCTGAGGGTGCCTGCCCCCAAAATGTCTACGGACACCTTATCCAGCAAAGCATTAAAGGTGAGAGCCCAGTCTCCCCTCCTGCAGTGTCCCCAGCTTACTCCCTGCTCCTCACCCCAAGCTAGTCAAGGCCCCCAAGTTCTAGACTTCTCCTAGCTCCCTGGACCCAAGATTCCAGACTCTAGTGTTCTGTTCCAAGGTCCTAGATTTTAGAGTTCCTGACTTCTAATCAAGTCCTCAGCAGCTGCAGACCATAGACTTTAGAGTTAAAATAGAACCTGGGGATTCTCTAGCCCAGGGCTTGTTAACTACTGTGTACAGATTTCAGGGGAGAAATCCTGTTTACCTGAGTGACCTTGGGCAAGTCACCTCACCTGTTTGCCTCTGATGTGTAAAATGAGTGAGTTGAACCAGATGGCTTCTGAGGTCCCTTTTGGCTCTAGAGCTATTGTCCTTCTTCTGTTTTATATTTTTCCCCAGGATCAGTCCCCTTAGGTAAAGGGAATGTGGGAAATTTAGGACCTTTCTAGGGAGAGGTAGGGAGTGAGTGATACTGCTGAAAGCCTGAGGTGAAGATATACTCAACTCCTTCCAACAAACCTATGATGTGTAAGGCACTGGGCCTTAAAAGAAAGAGCCAACTTCTATCCTCACCTCTTCCATGGCACCCCCTTCCCCATCGCCACCCCTCCTCCTCCTAGTGTCAGGAAATAGAAGGTAGGAATTGGAAGAGGGTTCGAAAGGAGGAGGCAGGAAGGGAAGAGGCAGAAGGAAAGAATATAGAGAAAAGGAGAGGGAAGATGAGGAAGAGATTGAGGAATGGAGAGAAGGGGGAGTAAGGGTCACAGTTTGGTTTTAGAGCTGAAAAGGACCTTCTGAGATCCTATGGTTCTAGTCCCCCGTCGAGGAAATTGAGTCCTCAAGAGGAAGGAAAATCAGAGGGAGAAGTAGAAGGGGACAAACAGAAGGGAAAGAGAGCAGATAAAATGTTAGGAGGAGAGGAAAGAAAGGAGAAGTAAAAGGGGATCGAGGAGGCAGAGGGGAAGGAGAGAAAAGCAAAGGGAAGATGAGTGAAGAGAAAGGGGGATGCAACAGAAAGAAGAAAGAGGAGGGAGAGGAGAGAACAGAGAGGAAGGGGAGGAAAAAGGAAGGAAAGAGAAGGCAGCAAGAGAAGGATGATGAAAGGAAGACAGGGGAGAGGAATGGGACAACAAGAGAGAAATCAAAGAGAAGTTAGAGGAGGAGAGAAAAGCAGAGGGAGGGAGGGGAAAGGAGTGAGAGGAAAGGAAGGACGAGGTAGGACCAAGGGGAGAAGAAGGAAGATGAACGGGAAGGAGCCAGTAGAAGTTAAAGAGGAACAACATAGAAGGAAATGAAAAGAGAAAAAAAAGAGCAGGGGAATGGGGAAAAATAGGGAGAGAGGAGAGAAAGTGAAAAACAAGGAAGGAAAAAAGGAAAAGGAAGAGAAGGGAAATTGAGAAGAGGGTGAGGGCAGAGAATGGAAGAAGAAAGGAGTGAGGAAGGAAGAGAAAGGGAAGGATGAAGAAGACAACAGGGAGAGGGAGGAAAGAATATGAGAGAAGAATGGGGGGAGGAGAGGAGCCAGGCAAGAGGAGAAAGGGAAGGATGAAGGCCAGGTGTGGGCCCCAGTGTCCATGTCAGTGTCCAAGTCATTGTCAGTATGTGTCAATGTCTGTGTCTATGTCGGTGTCAGTATCTTTGTCAATGTCAGTATGTGTCAATGTCTGTGTCTATGTCTGTGTCAGTATCTTTGTCAATGTCAGTATGTGTCAATGTCTGTGTCTATGTCGGTGTCAGTGTCTGTGTCAATGTCAGTGTCCCGGTCTATGTCCTCTGTCCGCGTCTGTGTGGGTGTCCGGCCCCGGCCACGCCCTCCCGACGCCCTGCCTGGCCCCGCAGATCAAGCGCGAGCTGGGCGAGAACACCGGCCCGCACCTGTCGGATGAAGAGCTGATGGCACTGTCGGTGCGGGAGCTGAACCACCACCTGCGCGGCCTGTCCAAGGAGGAGGTGGCGCGGCTGAAGCAGCGGCGCCGCACGCTCAAGAACCGCGGCTATGCCGCCAGCTGCCGCGTCAAGCGCGTGTGCCAGAAGGAGGAGCTGCAGAAGCAGAAGAGCGAGCTGGAGCGCGAGGTGGACAAGCTGGCTCGCGAGAACGCCGCCATGCGCCTCGAGCTCGACGCCCTGCGCTCCAAGTACGAGGCGCTGCAGGGCTTTGCGCGCTCCGTGGCCGCGCACGGCGGGCCCGCCGCCAAGGTAGCGCCCGCCAGCGTCATCACCATCGTCAAGTCCACGGCCACGGCTTCCACGGCTGCTGCCACCAGCCCAGCTGCCTGCTCCTCGTGACCGCGGGTCCCGCCCCCCGCTGCCCCTTCCCACGCGGATGGGGGGTCCCGGCCCCGCCCCTGGGCTCCCATCCCTGCGCGGATAGGGGGCTCCCGGCCCCGCCCACACCAAGGCCCCACCCCCGGCTCCCTGCTCCAGTCCTCTGACGGGGTGGCCCGGTCCTTGCTCCGCCCTCAGATCCCATCCCCCCATGGGATTTCAGCCTCTCCCCAATGCCCCGCCTCCTCGTCCAAGCCTTAACACCTCCCAGGCCCCGCCCCCTCCCCGGCCCGCCTTCCAAAGCTCCTAGTTCAATCCTCCGGGGCCAGCCCCCTTCCATGCCTCGTGCTGCCCTGCCGGGGCCCAGCGCTCCTTCCCCGGTCTGGTCCTCAAGAGCCTGGCGGAAGGGACTGGAGGTGGACCTTACTTTGGGAAAGGGGTGGGGTAGCTCGTTCCCCGTGGGGGGGAAGGGGTAGCTCAGAAACAGAAATTGGGAGGAGCAAAACTAGCCCCTCCT
Organism: Petaurus breviceps papuanus; assembly: GCF_028583685.1. Lineage (NCBI taxonomy): Eukaryota > Metazoa > Chordata > Mammalia > Diprotodontia > Petauridae > Petaurus > Petaurus breviceps. The sequence goes on from NW_027185720.1 coordinate 14,242,964, forward strand.
CCAACCCACCCCCTCAAATTTGTGGAAGTGAAATGAACGAGGCTCCGACCTGTGGGGCACCTGACCTGTGGGGCACCCCTCCACTGCCGGCCTCCACTCTGTGCTGCCCATGCCCTCCCTGCCTTTCCCCTCCAGTTTCCTTGGCTGGAAAATGGACCCGAGGGAGGGGACAGGCTCAGGACTGTGCTGTGAAGACCCCTGGGCCATCCTCACCCCCAGGAAAACTGACCCAGCAAGCACTCAAGCCCTTTTCTCCCAGGCCAGGGAGCAGAGGGACAGGTAGGGGCGATGTCCCAGCCCCATCTCCTCCGGATTTTTGGTTCTCTTGGCCCCTGCAGCAGAGGCCTAGGGAGCAGGACGGAGACCTGGCTTGGCTGGTGGGAGCTGGAGGAATGGGGTCTTCAGAAGGGGTCCAGGTATCCCTCAAGGCTGAGATAGCTCCTCCAGAGCTGGCCCATCCATCTTCCCAGGCCCTGGACCTCCCAGAGATGCATTTCAATTACTCCTGGGTTTCCCTGAGGGCTGGGGTCTCTGGGAGGAACCAGTCTGCCCTAAGACAGGGCCCTGGAGCTGGAGAGAAGGAAAGGCTATGCAGGGTATCAGTGAACCCAGGAAAATGGGGGATGGGGTGGCTGGCATGAGATCCCCGCTTCTGGGCAGGAAGGAGGACTGGGGCCCCTCTTCTTGTGAGCACTTTTGGGGAGGGGACCGGAGACTCTGGCTTTCTTGTTTTCCATGGAAGAGCCAATGTGGTCCCCAGCCTCCCCTTGCCCATCTGCTCCCCTCCCCCAACCACACCCTCCTCATCCAGCCCCAAACCCCCTTTTTTATTTATTGCACAGAGCTAAGTTATTCTCCGCAACAGCTGCCAGCCCACCTCACTGGAGCCCAGTCTGGGTGGGAAAGTGGACGAGCTGGACGTTATATTTTATATCTGCAAATAAATCACATTTTATCTATATGTAACAGAAGACCCTGAAAAATGCCCCCCAGGGGTCCCAGAATTTATTTATTTTCTGACTTGCAGTAAGCACTGCTCGCCTCTGTATTTTGTAGACTTTCTGAATAAAGCAAGTTCTTTTTCACTGAGATGAGTGTGGCATGGGTTGTGTCCTGGGAGGCCCCTCTCGAGGCCATAGTGGCAATGTTCCAGTTCCAGTTCCAGACTCACAGAATCGGTGGTTTGTTATTGTTCTGTCAACAGACTGCCCTCTGATCTGCGATCTTCCACGAGTGTTCAATTTTAAAACTGAGAGGGCCCTTAGGGCATGTCGTCCAACCCATACCTAAAAAAGGAATTCCCCAACGGTCCTACCTGAGGACCTCCCAGGAGGAGCAACCCACTACCCTCAGCAGAGGAGATTCTGGGAAGGAAGGAATCTGAGGCCATTTAGGCCAAATCCCCTCCTTCCCCCACACAGCGAAAGCTCTCACTTTGAGCCCATGTTGTATGAGGAGCACTGGAAAGACCTGGGGATGTCTGAGGAGAGAGGAAGGACACCAGTGGCAGAAGGGCAGGCTCAAGGAAGCCAAGCTGGGCTACAAGTCAGGAATGTCCACCAAAAATGGACCAGACAGAAAACCTGGGTTTGAATCTCTTGTTGCTGTGTGACCTTGGACAAAGCATTTCACCAGTGCCCTTCCTCATCTCTAAATGAGGAAACCCTTGTGGACCCGACATTTATCCTTTGTGTTAGAGGAAGGCTGTAAAGCTCAGTGGAAAGGGCACTGAATTTGGAGTCAGCAGGTCTGGGTTCAAATCTCTGCTCTGCCATTTTTGGTGTTGGCCTCTGGTCAAGGCCTCAGTTTCTTTTCCTGTAAAAGGAGTCAGATAAGATGAAATCCTACACAAAGGTCTACCAGGGCCCTAGGAGTGTCACTGTGGGCAGGTGTTCAGATGGTGGACCAGGGAAAAACAGAAGAGGGCATCCTGGACTGAACGTTTTGGGGACTTGGTATCTGGCCCAGAGGGGAGCAGCCACCCCTCCAGCCCCTCACCTGAATGTGAGCCAACTTGTGCCTAGGAAGGCCCCTCCCTGGGCCCTGCAGGAGGGCCCCATCAGTCCTCCCCAGCTCCCCCGGCATCTGCCCCAGGATGAGGGCAGGGCCTTTCTGCTGTACTTAGCCCATGGGAAACACTTGAGAAATGTCTGCTGCCCCCATCTTCACCAAGTCCTGCCCCCAGGCCAGCCTATTTCCTGTCTAAATGGGCGGGGGGGGGGGGTGGACTGGATGCCCCCTAGCTCTGCTATCTGGGGACTGAAGTCCTGGACACTGATTGAACCTTCCCCACCCCCATCCCTATTACCCCATTCAGGCGGTGCTTGGGAATGAGAAGCCCCACGTTCAATCCTACTGATCCTGAATAACGTCCCAGGCCCTGCCTGCTCTGTTGGATGGGGGTGGAGGGCTGGCCTAACTGGGTTCCAGCTGTATTACTGTCACCTCCCTCCACTCCAGGAGGGCTAAGCACGGGTCATGCTAACAGAGAGCCCACCCTAATGACTCCTTGGTCCCAAAGTGCTGAGCTCAGCCCTCCCCCAGACTGGGCCAGCTGTTGGCACAGGGCTCTGGGCAGGAACCTACAAGAGGGATGACAAGGCAGCTATGTTTACCCAGAGGTCAAAGGCTGGTGGGGAATTTCCCCCGCCCCCGCTACATTCCAGGGGGCTCACGTCAGTGAGCAGGGCCAGGCCCTCCAGAGGCATGCAGGTTTCTGGCACCCTGGCCTCATGCACACCTGGCTCGGCCTGTGGGCACAGTGCCAACCTCAGAGAAGCTCTGGCCTCAGGCTTCTGGGGGGGCACAGAAAAGGGGGAGGGTCCTCTGGGAGGATGCCAGGCAAGATGAAGCTCAGCCCCTGGGAGGCGGCATGTGATGGAGCTGGCAGGGGGAGTGTTTGTGCCCTTTGGTGTGGCCGCTGTGACCAAGAACTGCCTCTCTGAGCACCGGGTGCATAAGGTCCAGGTTCAGGCACCCCATGCCAGCTCTCCGGGGGACTCCACACATGGGACAGATCTTTCTGCAAAGCATCAGGCTCAGAGACAGGCCGGGCTACCCCGTCTCTTGGCCAAACACGGGGGCCCCACCTGCCAGCTCTTACCTCTGGGACCTTGTGAGTTCCAGCTCGAGCACCCCCTCCCTCCACAGGGACAGACAGAGGAGAGGGACAGATCATCCACAGGCCAAAGTGATTTCAGTACAATCTATATTATGTCATATATATATATATATATAGAGATAGATATATATATAATCTCTCAGCTTATCTGCTTGCTCCTGTCCCGGCGCCTTTAAAATATCACAGACCAAAATAGAGAGAGCTGCTTTCTGGGGGAGCCGCGGTGATCCTACCTGACTGACTGACATACAAAACTAGGGAACTCTGACTTCTCATGGATCATACAAGGAAGGTTTCAAGTCTTTATATACAAAGAGCTATGCTACCTGAAAATAATAATCATACAAAAAGAGCGTGGGAGGTAAGTTACACATAAAAAGGGCAGGAGGGGGACAGCCCCCCAACCTGCTGCCCCCTCAGGGCTCTGGCAAAGGCCTTCATGGGCAGGGGCAGCAACTGCTACTTTGGCCCAAAAGGCATGAGGAGGGAGAGGCGACGGTAGGCAGATGCCTGTCCCGCGGCTGGCCTTCTTGGTGTGGGCAGTGGCTAGAGCCCACACCAGTATCGGGGGAGGGAGAAGGGAGTTCATTTAGGAATCACTGCCCAGACCACAAGCAGAGGTTGAGATCCCCCACCCCCAGCCAGGCCATCCCATCCTCTGGGCTTCACCCTGTAAAGTCACCTCTGCTGCCCCTCACTCAAGGGACTAGGAAGACATTTGGTGGGAAGGTATCAATCAACAAGCCTCTGTTCCCTTGTCTGACCCCAGGAGAGGCCCTAAAATCAGAAGCCTTCCCTCCTGAACACGAGGAGGAAGGTGCATCTAACCAGGGGCCCTCAGGCTCCCAAAAGCCCTCTCCCCACAAGGCCAGGGGATGACAGGAGGTGAATGTTTCATGCATTTCTGAGTTCTGATTTACTAATTACAAGAGAAGATTTGCTCATTCAGCCTTTACTGCCCATTCCTGCTTCCCTGTCTAGGTAGAGGCCTCAAGAGAGGAATGGTGGAGGTGGCAGTAGGGGTGAGGATGGCGGGGGCATTCTGAGGGCCCCCCAGGCCTCAGAGCCCAGTGAGGCTTGTGGCAAACGTCCAGGTAGCAGCTGGCTCCCACTGAGGGGCTGGGACAAGGTGGATACGCCTGAAAGGGAGGGCAGGGGAAGAGAAAAGCTAAGGCACAGGAGAAACAGGGCTTCTGGGGGAGCGGCCCCCAAGCCCTGCCAGGCCAGGAGCCGGGGAGGGGCTGGGCTCTCCCTCCCCTCCCCCTCTTCTATCCTCTCCCCAAGCATTCCTGAGGGCTGGCTTTCAGGGTCCTAGAGAAACTGGTCTGAGATGTCCTATGAGGAGCCCTGAGGCCTACACACCGGACCAGTAGCCCTGCCCTGAGGCATTATCTCCCTGGGGGGAAATTGGGGCTGTCTGGAGGAGACTGGGGCTGGGTGGCCCTGGTTTGCATGAGAACCTGGCATCAGGGAGGGGCCCCATGGGCTGGGGGCATCAATTCCACCTGGCATGTCAATGAGGTGAGGAAGGGACCTACTTCCGGGGGGGGGGGGCCAGGGCCTTTTCCCCTTCCCTCTCTGGGAGCAAGGCTGAGGTACTCACCAGGAACAAAGGAAGGAGGAAGGGAAGTATTGCACAATTAGGTGGGGAATGGGGGCTGCGCCCGTCCCATCCCTGGGCCTGGGGGCCTGGCTTGGTGCCAGTTCCAAGGGAGACAGAGCACAGGGACTGGGGGGGAAGGTGGGAGTGGTTTGTGGCGACCACCCCCCATTCATCCAGCTCAGACACACGTGGCCATGGCCCCTGTGCCCTGTTAGAGCTGGGGGGCCCTCCCAAGCCACATGCTCCCACTGTTCTCTTGCAGATTCCCAGGAGACCACCGGATGGGCACTCAGAAAGATTCCTGGGGAAACCGACCTGGGCCTGTTCCTGCCTGGTCCCCTCTGCTGGGACACTCCTCCTACCATCGGGGAAGTGATATGACTTGAGTGTTTCTGGTTTAATAAATTAAAGGAAGGTTCCGAGGCTGTGCTAGACAGTTTCCAAGGCCTTCTCCCCCGGGGAGGCGGGAGGGCCGGCCGACTCTTCAGGCCGCCGGTTGTCCGTCCTACCGGCTCCTAGAACTCATCGTCTGAGCTCAGCAGAAGGGTCTTCTCGTTGTCTCGGCCGCCTCCGCCGCCCAGGCTGTGGGAACGGGTGAGCACGTGGGCACCGTTCCTCCAGGAGGGGCCGCGCTCCAGCGTGGACTGCTGGGTGTACTGCTGGTAGGCAGGGGAGAAGTTATGAATGGCGTCCTGCACGATGTCGTGGGGGTTCATGGTCTCCTTGAGGCTGCTGGAGATGCTTTTCATGGGGGCACAGCGGCCTGCAGGGAGGAGGTGGGAGAGAACGGTGAGGGGGTGCCTGGGCGGCTGCCCCCTCTCCATCCCCCCAAAGTGGCCCTCAGTCCATCCCCAAGAAAAGGCCCCTGGCACTGAATGACCGTGCCACAGCTGGCCAAGGCTTTGTGATGGATGTATTTGGTGTTGAGGAAATGGGAGGGAAGCCGAGAGGCCACGCTCAGGCAGGGAGGGAGGTGGGAGTCTGGTCAGCCAGGCCAAGGCAGCAGGAAGGGCACACCCCTTTGGCAAGGGGAGGGGACTTTGGCCAATGATCAACCACCAGTGGAACTTCCTCCTGCTCCCTGAAACAAGGGGGCCTGCCACTGGGGTGTCTTTGAGGCCAAAGAGCCCAAGGGGAAGGAAGCATCTGGAGGTTGGGAAGAAATGGAAAGGAAATGGGCATCTCTAGTAAGGAGAAGGGACCATGGCAATGGGGGGCATCATCTGGGTGGGGAGGGCAGCGTGAGGAGTCTGAGGACAGGGGGCCTGCAGGTGCCCCCCACCCCATAACTGCTGGTCAGTGAGGGGCCAGCAGGGTCAGAACCCCCCTCAGGCATCAGACAAAATGGCCTAGAGCTACAATTCCCTGACCTGATGACAAGGCCAGGAGGGACAAGGGATGGCTTCCCAAGCATTCCTTATCTCCCTTTAGCTGCTTGGCCTGGGCCTGGCCAGCGCTAAGGGCAAGGCCTCCTTGGTCAGTGGCACCAGCCAGGTACTAGAGATCTTGGGGGGAAGGTGAGGGGGGAAAATCCCAGCACTTCTGGGTCTCTAAGGGGTCCCAGCACCCCTGGGGGACAGCAGAGTGGGAGGGGGTAGAGCCATGGGGCAGGGGAACCAGCAGCTGCCATAAGACCCTGCTGATCCTTCCCGGGCTGAAAGGGCAGGGGAACAAGGTGAATGGAGGCATGCTGGCAAGGCGAGGAATGGCGAGGACAGAGGCCGCGATGGCCAGAGTACCTACCGTAAGGGCCATACGCCGGCACTGCGCAGCATCAGAAACCAGCCGGGCAGAGGGGAAAGAGGGGGCCAGAGACAGAAAGAGGGGAGATAACTGAATGAACAAAAGACTCCCAACCACCAAAGCAGCCCCGGCACGGCCATCCACGTCGGGCCCCCACGGTCGTGGCCACGGCCCTGGGGCGCAGCTCTGCGCTCAGATCCACTCCCCTTTCTGCAGCTCCTCCGAGGATGGCGGGAAGAAGGCCCCTCCCCCAGTCCTGGCCCCCTTCACACTGAGGGCCCTGCTCTCTCTGGCTGGGCCTGGCTCCTCTCCCCACACGTAAGCTTCCAGAGGGCAGGAGCTACTTCCGTTGTCTCTGCATCTCCAGGATGAGGACAGCGCCTGGCCCACAATAGGAGCCGCTTGGGACTGCCAACAGTCTGGAGATCCTGGGGCCCAGCCACCGGGTCAGCCTGAACAGCTCTGGACCTGCTGGGTGGGCCAGAACTCTCCATCAGGGCAGGGGGCATCTAGAAAACTCGCTTCCAGCCTGGGACACTTCCCTGCTGACCCAGTCAGGGTCCAGGGCCTGGGGCACTGCTGTGGCATGGGAGGAGGAGAGGCTCGCCTCCAGCTCTCACCCTCACTGGCCTCCTGGGATGCAGGGAAAGCGGCTTCCCTCCTGACTGCAGGATGAGGACAAGGTGGCCCCATGTCAGTGGGCTGCCTTCTGGGGGTTACAGAACAGGGAGCTACTGGCCTTATCCACTGCAGTGCACGCCCAGGCCTTATTCCCAGTGATAACTGATCAATCTCTGTCCTATCAATGCCCTTCTGGGGCATTCCCCAGGCACCCTGTCTTTGGGCTTGTGAATGTGTAGCCAGCAATCTCCCTAAGATCCGGCATCCTGGCAAGCACTGGCACCTTCCTTCTAAGGGCACAACAGGAGGCAGGCTGGGGATGCCCAGGGTCAGGGATGCCCAGGGGCAGGGCTGCAGGGCCTCCCCAGGGTGAGGTCAGCCTGATCCCAGCATGCTGCTGACAACACTTTTGTGTGTGTGAGGGGAAGGGGAAGCATGCTGGAGGGACCTTCCAGCCTGGGAGGCCCAGGGATAGGGCAATGGAAAATGCTGTCCTCTAGCACCCAGCACCCTATGGTCCAGCACTATGTTCTGGGCAGGGAGGGGGTGCCACAATTCAACCCCAATTCTGAACAACCCCTCTGGTTGTTGGGTCAAAGGATTGGCCTTCTCTCTCTCTCTCTGCAGGGGGGAAGGCAGGGCAATTGGGGTTAAGTGACTCGTCCAAGGTCGCACGGCTAGTAAGTATTAAGCGTCTGAGGTCAAATGTGAATTCAGGTCCTCCTGACTCCAGGGCCGGTGCTCTATTCACTGTGCCACCTACCGCCCCTATGGGCTTCTCTTCTGCAGACGCTCTGCTCAGCAGGGCTCAAAGCCAACGCTGGCCTCTGTCTCCCCAGCACTCAGTACACAGAAGGTGCTTATTACTACATGCTCTGTGATAAGACAGCTTCATGGAGGTTTTCTGGAGGGTGTCAGAGGAGCTCAAAGACCAGTGAGAAAGAGGAGAAGTTTCTGAGAGAACATGGATGCCTCTGGGAGGCCTTTTCTATCTGCATCATTCCCCTCCAGCAGGGAAGGGCCTTGTCTTTCTCAGGGTCTCTGGAATGGATGCCCGGGCCCTGTTCAGACTCACTTGTGGCTGGAGCCAAAGCCCGGCCAGCTCAACTTCCTGCCCTGGGGCCTCCTCCAGGAGCTCCCAATAGCCTCAGTTTCCCTACGTGTAAATAAGGGAGTATCTTATCTGAGGACCCTGGAGCATGAATGAGGCCATCAGCAGAAAGGGCAGAAGCACACTAAGGTCAGGCCTCCCGGGCACAGCTCTCCCTTCCCTTACCTTGGGCATCGAGCCTCTTGTCAGCGTAGACCTTGTAAGTAAAGGCATGGCGCAGGGCGAGGGCAGCGAAGAACATCTCCACACAGATGATGAAGTCCTGATAGCCGGCGGCCACGGTGCCCTCCCCCACCGATACCTCGGCCGAGTGGATCTTGGGGATGGCCCCGCACTTCTCCAGGATGGCCAGCAGCATACCTGGGGTGGGGGGAACCGAGAAGGCAACGATCAGAGGCATCCCATGGAAGCCCCAGGCCCAGCGGCCTCTCTCCTGAGCCAAATGGGACAGCCCCAGGGACAGGTGCCCCTGGCTCAGGGAGGGACAGCACACATGGAGAGGAGGTGACTGGCTGGGGAAGGACTGATTGTGACCTTCAAGGATCTGAAGGCCAGCAGGCCTCGGAGGAGGCCCACCCAGCCAGGGATGTGACAAAAGGGGCCTGCTCATGTCCCCTGAGAAGCCGGAAGCGAGGACAGCAGCACTGGGCCACACAGCCCCCGAGGGGACGGACAGTGGGCTCGCCTTCTGGGAGCAGCCCACCAACAATCTCCAGTGGGCAGATCCCCACTATGCTCCCGAGGGCAGGGGCATCCAAATAGCCTGGTAAGAATTTACTCACACCCCCCAGCAGCACATGCACCCCAGGCAGGACAGCCACTGTCACTGCCAGAGACCATGGGGCCAGGTCTACAGGGGCCAGATAAGGTCAAGATTTCCCTGTCACAGTCTGACAGAGAATGCCAGTGAAGACTCCAGAGACCCAAAGTCCCCACACACTCACTTCTCCCCTCTTAGCTTCCCTGGACCAAGCCTTCTTGACAAAAGCTGTCCCGACTCCTGGCTGGGTAAAGAGCCCAGAGGGAGGCTGGGAGGCCCAATGGTCAGGGTGGAGCCTCACCTTGCCAGAAGGAAAGGAAGATGACGGACTTGACCATGAAGAATTTGAGGACGGGGCTGTAGGGGCTGAGCAGCTCGCGGGTGGCAAAGTAGAAGAGGAAGAGCGCGTAGAGGGCCAGGCTGACGGAGATGTTGTAGATGATGGTCACGTAGAGGTAGCCACTGGTGACGCTACGAGAGGAAGGAGCCGTGAGTGCTCTCAGCCTGACTGTAGCTGGGAGTGGGTGGGCTGCTGCCCCCACCAGGGCCCAGGGCCCCACGCACTGGGAGAGCCAGGTACAGCCCTCTAGCCGGAGGGAACCTGGCAAAGGGCAGCGGGGATGCCCCCCAGCGTGTCTTCCTTAGACTAAAATTAGAATCAGTCTGTATTTCCTAAACAGGTGCTGGCAAGAGGGGGAGCCCCCCAGCTGTGCCCTAGGGTCAAGGTGGGACTTCCACCAGAGCGGCCCAGCATGCCTCCTCTCCCCACCATTCCCAGCACACCCAGCCAGGCTCCTGGCTTTGCCCCATGCCCTCGTCCATTGGCTTGAGTTACCAGGCTGGGAACGAGAGGGAAGGGCCAACCGGGACAGTCATGGGCCTCTTCCCTGAGCGGGACGGCACTTTACTCAGTTTCCCAGCTATGACAAGTCTCCAAACCATGAATTCAAAACCGTCCCTACCACTGAAGAAACAAGTCACTCCTAACCCAAGGGGGAGGAGGACCAGGGCACCCCCCACCCCCCCCACACACACATGTGCGTGCACACACAGACATACACATGTGCACACACAAACACACACGTGTGCACACACACACACTCATACATGTGCCCTCCCACTCCCAGGTCATGCTCTCATCTGAGGCTCACCTCTCCCTCCTCTCCCCACTCTCTCATCCCCCAGTCCAGCCCCAGCATAGCGAGGCACGCCTCCCCCAAAGCCTCTGCTTACTCGAAGTCGCCATCCCGGTACTTTCCGAAGGCCTGCAGGATCACAGTGCTAATGGCCATGAGGGGCTTCACCACACAGAACTGCAGGGTGGCCTGGAAGGAACCAGAGGGAAGGTGAGAAAGGGAGACACGGCATGGAGGGGACTGGGAAGCTCCAGGTGCAGGGGATGGACCCGTGCTTCTCTGGGCCTCAGTTTCCTCTTGTGTAAGATGAGGCGCTTGACCAGATGACTTCTAAGGCTCTCCCAGCTCTCCCTAATCCCACTAAGGTGCTACTCTACACTGGCTGACGTGCCTTTACGCAGTCTGGACGGCTGCCATGAGCCCATGTCCAGCACCGCCCAGGCTCGCTCTGGGGCCAAGCCACCTGGCTTCCCTTTGCAATGACAGCGCTCCCAATACCTGACATCACAGCTGTGCTCCTCAGGCCTCCCTTCCCCACCCACATCCCACGGCTAACTCTCCAAGGGACGGTTTCCAGGCCCACCCCACCCCGATCCGATCGGCTGTTTCTGCTCTTGTCTACCCTGTCAAGACCCTGATTCCCAGCACCTCAGGAGGGGCTGCATTTTTTTCTAGATGTGGTCAGATGAGCTGGAGTTCCTGTGGTCCTCTGATAACCTCCGTGGCCTCAATAAATGCAAATAATCACTTGCTTAGCTACAGGGACAATCCTCTCTGCCCTGGCTTTGCAGTCTCCTATGGTGGCTTGCAGAATTGCAAAACGCTCGTTAAGTGTCCAAACAAAACTGTGATTTATGAGATATAGAATGATCCAGGGGGGTGGGCGAGGGGAACCCCAAGGGTTAGGATCACAGTTTGACACACAGTGAGCTTTTACTCCGTACCCTACGTTCTGCAAAGTACTTTATGTCAGCTCATTTGATCCTCTGGAGAAGCGCTACTTATATTCCCATTTCACAGGTGCTTGACTTGCCTAGGGTCACACAACTAAGTGTCTGAAGTCAGTATCTGAATTCTGGTCTTCCTGCCTCCAAGTCTGACGCTCTATTTATTCCACCTGTGACTGAGCTGCCTTTCACAGACTTGATAGTTGATAAGGACAGTGAAGGTCTAATGGAACCCTTTTGTTTTACAGATGAAGAAACAGGTCCAGAGAGGGCCCAAGATCAGCTGGGTGAGTGACAGACATCAGCCTGGCCCACCCAGGGACCACTGGCTCCAAGCAGCTGGCAGCGGGCAATGGAAACCCTGATGCCTCGTCACAGATAAAACCAGGGAGGTGGGGCAGAGGGAGAGGTCAGGAACGAAACCAAACAGGAAACACTGTCCTCTCCCCAAACAGGGCCAGAGGAAGCAGGAAGGGCCAGTGGAAAAGTTGGGGTCAGAGGAATCACCTCCCTTCCCCGGGCCTCGTTCCTGGACCCTGCAGAGGTGACCACCCAGCCCTCAAGTCCCTCTACTAACTCTGATATTCTGCCCTTCTAAGTAAAGCCGACCCTCCAAGAACATGTGAGCTCATCCCCAGAGCTGGGATCGCGGCTGGTCCTCACCTTGCCCCCCCCCCCCCCCCTTCTTCTTGTCCCTGTTAGTGCCTTGTATGACAGAGAGGCTTAAACATTGGTTGAGGGGAGTGGGTCAGCATTTTTCATTGCTTATATACCACAGTTGAGTTACCCCCACTCTGTGAATCTCCATTCACATGGGAACATCCCACAACTTTGAATTCTTCAGACACTGTGGAATTTCATGACTCACGTCACTGGAATTCATGTCACACATCACTAGGAAAAAGAATGGTATTAAAAAGCAGGCCTTGGTTTCCTTAGAAAGGAAAATCCCTTTCTGAGAATCTATTCTGACAGGCCTGGGCCAGCCAAGGGCACTGAGTCATTTCCCAAGGGTGACAATCTAGCCCACTTTCCTCTTCCTTTTCAATTGTGGGCCCGGTTTGTGGACCAGCCGCAGGGTCTGTCCAAGAGATGTCTTCTGTCCGACTAATCACACAGCAGTATCTGGACAAAGGCACTTTTCATCCACTTGGTTTTTCCCATGTGGATGAAGTTGAGCTCTGCTTTGATGATGGATTTCATACAGAAGACCAGGCTAGGTCTGGAGGCTTTGTGCAATCTGAACCACATCCTCAGCCTATGTGGGCAGCACCTCATCTATTAGGAATCTCTCTTCAATTTGGAGTTCATACTGGACCTACATCGTCCAGGACACAGGCAAATACCTTTGGTGACTGTACGTGGTTTTGGGTTTATTGGTCTCAACTAGAGAACTGAAAAAATTCTGACTTATTTTTTCAAAAACTCTTTATTTTTCATGGGTGATGATGACAGGAGGGTGAGAGAAAGTCTTCCAGGCCATGGTGTACAAGGGCATGCCAACTTATCCACTGGGGAATGGTTCTTGGTCAAGGGGACTGGGAGTCCCTTGAGGGCAAGGACTGTTTGTTTTTTGCCCCTTTTTGTGTCCTCAGGTCCTGACACACAGTAGGTGCTTAATCAGTATTGACTGACCATTTTGTTCCACAGAATCAAATGATTTTCTATGAATCAAATATAAAGAGTTTTATCTTGTCCCCTCTACAACTCAGAGGCAATTGAGTAATGTAATCTTGCATGACGCTTTATAGAATCATTTGCCAAAACCTGCCTGTTTCCTTCTCACAGCTCCATCCAGGCTGAGCCCAATAAGGGCGTAAATGACTTTATCGAGATAGTAAATGAAACACGAGTCAGTATAGTCTGGTGATTGCCTTTAAGAAAAAATGTCACGAGGTCCATAAAAATTTCCCATTTTTTCCTTCTTTCAGGAATCGTAAAACTCGATCCCTCAAAACGCGACAGCACGGACCACCTTTGTGGTCCTTTGTCTTTCACTGGGGACCAGGATGTGGCAGCCTGAATGTGGTGGTCCCAGAGTCACTGATGGAGAAGACAATCTGTTGCAGAAATCCTGGCAGGTATTTTCCATTTTTATTTCATTAATCGCCCTTCTGGTTTCATCAGTAAGCGCTTAGTGAGATGTTCTAGTTTCACTGGGTCTCCCTCTAAGCTTTTGGTCAATGCGATTTCTTTCCATGGCATCTTGCCATTTCACAAAGGGGGACTGCCCCAAATCTACCATCTTTCTCTACAATTTCCTTCCAATTAAATTCTAGTTTGAACTGGTGTCACTCTCTGCCCCCAAGGGGGTCAAGGTTTGATGGCTTATGTGGTTTGGTCACTTGACTGCCTTAGGCACTAGTCGTGTCCATGTATATTCTTTTATTCAGGCACCAACAGCCTGTTTAATAGGCTAGATTGGAATTGTCTTAATTACCTGCAACAGCTTCATCTCATTTTTATTCCAGTTAATTATTAATTTCGCTCTTTGTTTTAACAAACTAACCACAGAGACAACTGCTTTGGAATTAATTTCCACCTCAGTGTCCAGAAGTTTCCTGTCAGTTCAATCAATGTCATTTTTTATGTTATTTGGAACTAATCATGTCCAATGCCTCCCAGACCTTTTCTTGAAGAAAATATTTTTTTTTTGCTTTTTTTGGAGGGCAGTTGGGGTTAAGTGACTTGCCCAAGGTCCCACGGCTAGTTTTTGTGTTAAGTGTCTGAGGCCACATTTGAACTCAGGTCCTCCTGACTCCAGGGGCAGTGGTCTATTCACTGTACCACCTAGCCGCCCAAAGAAAATATTCTTAATAGATAAAGGAGGAGGCTCCTGGGTTGTAGAAAAGTCTTTGGCCTCATTTGTGACTAACTGTCCAGAATCCTTTTTTTTTTTTTTGCTGTCTTCCCCTCTGCCAGCTACTCCACTGAAGTTACCAAGTATTTAAAATACACGTCACGTTTAATTTGAATGGGTCATAAATTGGGTCTTAAATGAGTCATTTTTAGACTCTTCTACTGCTGTCCTCTGTGACAGATTTTAGTAAGAAGCTGTAATTATCTTTATCCTGGTCTTTTTGCAAACAATCCTTATATGCCCTGCAAGAGGAGCTGAGCAAGTCTCTTATGAAATAATATTTAGTGCTTTTAGATGAAGGATGAAGCCAGCTCCCTCATTACCTCTCTCTGAAGAATCTGTGAGTCCCCCCTGCACTCAGTGAAAATTCCTAGAGGGGGGGCAGCCAGGTAGCACAGCGAGTAAGAGCACCGGCTCCAGTGTCAGGATGACCTGGGATCAAATCCAGGCTCAGACACTCAGCACCCACCCAGAAACACCTGGCCGTGTAACCTTGAGCAAGTTACTTAACCCCAATTGCTTAGGGGTGGCCAGGTGGCTCAGCGAGTAAGAGCACCAGCTCCATTGTCGGAATGACCTGGAGATCAAATCCCGGGCTCAGACACTCAGCACCACACCCAGAAATAACTGGCCGTGTAACCTTGAGCAAGTTACTTAACCCTGATTGCTTTAAAAAAAAAATTGCTAGAGGGAGCCAGGTGGTACAATGGGTAGAACACTGGGCCCAGAATCAGGAATACCTGAGTTCAAATCCAGCTTCATATCATCTATCACTCAAACTTATCAGAGTAGCTAATATGACAAAAAAGGAAAAGGCTGGATATTGGAGGGGATGTGGGGAAACTGGAACACTAATGTACCACTGGGGAAGTTGTGAACTGATCCAACCATTCTGGAGAACAATTTGGAAGTATGCCCAAAGGGCTATAAAACTGTGCATACACTTCTGTCCCACAATATCACAGCTAGGTCTATATCCCAAAGCCTTAAGAAAATAAAAGGGAAAGGACCTATGTGTACAAAATTATTTATAGCAGATCTTTTTGTGGCAGCTAAATAAGTTGTGGTATATGATTGTGCCATAAGAAATGATGAGCATGATGCTTTCAGAAAATCTGGAAAGACCTACATGAACTGATGCAAAGTGGGCTGAGCAGAACTAGAAGAACGCTGTACACAGTAACAGCAGTACTGTTCAATGAAGTGTTGCAAATGACTTCGCTATTCTCAGGAATACAATGATCCAAGACAATCCCAAAGGACTCACGTTGAAGCGTACTCTCTGCCTCCAGAGAAAGAACTGATATGGTTTGAATGCAGACTGAAGCAGGCTAGTTTTCACTTTCTTCCATTTTCTTCTTTTACGTGAGTCTTTTTGTACTAACATGGAAATGTTTTGCATAATTGCACATGTATAACCTATGTCTGATTGCTTACCAACTTAGAGGGAGGTGGGAAGGGATAGAATTTGGAACTCAAAACTTCAAAATTCAGCTTCAGACACTTACTAGCTGGGTGGGCAAGTCACTTAAGCGATCTGCCTCAGTTTCCCCAGCTGTTAAAGTGAGAATAATGATAGCACCTGCCTCTCAGGGTCAGATAAAATGTGTGTCACATGTTAGCTCAGTGCTGGCACACACATGGTCAGGCACTGAACAAAAGCTTATTCCTTTCTGTCTTCTGGTTTAGTTCCCCTGGCACAAAGATCCTTAACCTATGAACTCTGAACTTAAAAAAACTGTTTTTAAACAACTATTTCAATATGAATAAGCTGGCTTCCTTTGTAATACTATGTATTTTATTTTTTGCATTTAAAAACATGACAATCTGAAATTCATCAGACTGCTGAAGCGGGGTGGTGGGAGATGGGGATCTAAGACCCAAAATGGATTAACAACCCTGCTCTGGTATGTTTGGCCACTGGTTGTCAGATAAGGATCTCCCATGTGAAGTACCAGCAATCCTAAAATCATGGTATAAGAGGAAAGTGGTCACTTAATTTGCCTTTGTTTCATGGGTTGCCATGGTCAAAGAATTCAGTATGGTCAAAGAACTCAGCCTACTGGTGACAGAGCACTCTCATCTCAGTGAGGCTGGAATCTGGAAAACTGACGTGTCCCTAGATGAAGGCCTTCCAGCATTGCAGGGTGCAAGATCCATTGGCATAACCTTCCAGGACCCCATGGCCTCTCCTCTACATTGGCATAACCCTCCAGGGCCAGCTGGCATCTTCTCATCACAATAAAACTTTAGATTAGGACTTTGTCTAGGCCCAGTCCTGATTACTGGCCTGTAATTCTCATCAAAGCTACTACAACTTGACTCAAGCAGGTAAATCTTTTTTTTTTTAAAGCAATTGGGGTTAAGTAACTTGCTCAAGGTTACATGGTCAGTTATTTTGTATGGGTGCCGAGTATCTGAGGCCGGAACTAACCCCGGGTCTCCCGATGCTGGGGCCAACGCTCTTACTCACTGCGCCACCTGACCGCCCCTCAAGTAGGTAAATCTAACCTTGTATGTTTGAATACTTGAAAATATAACCTTGATCAGGAGAAAACACCATGAAAGAAAATGAATGCTTATGGCTTTCAGTTTGCCATACAACATGACTCTGGGATTATACGGATGGTCAAGTGTCCAGTGCTGTTTACAGGGACCCAGAGACTAGCCCCAGACTGTCTATTCTGACTCTTTCTGGGCCAGGAGGCAATAAACAGTGCCCTCTGGGACACTGGTGGTCTTTCTCCTGGTCCTTGACCAAAAGACACACTCTACTTTCGTTAGATTTGAAATGGTTGGATTCTGACCATTCCTGTGATATCCACCAAGACCAGAGTTGGTAAAGTAAGAAACATCTCAGTGTGAGTGATGGGTTTCAGCCTCCTGTGGGGCACGCTACTCTGAGAGGTGAGGGGGCATTATTAGAAAGAACGCAGGCCTGGGAACCAGGAGGACTGGATGCTGGCTTGTGCCCTTTAATGAGCTGACAGACCCAGGGCCAATCAGGCATCACATTGAAGAGAACCCTCAGAGATAAGAAAAGAGCTCTGGGGAGCTCACAATTAGAAGGGGACAGTGGAGATGGCAGGGGAGGGGAGGAGACATGGAGAAAGAACAGGCCCATTTAACCAAACTGGCTTCAAGCCAGGCTCAGCAATCCCATTTTAAAGAATTTGAGACCCGGACAGGGCAGAAAGGAAAACATTTGTAATCAGCGGTGGGTGAGCACATGACAAAAACAAAAGTCCTGAGTCCCGGAGGGCCCAGGACAGGAACTTCTCACTGAGACCTGGGGCTGTTTAGTCTTTCCCTGAAATTTTGGGGGCAGAGTCTTGAAAGAAGGAGGAGACCAACGGAGCACGAGGGGGGGGAAGACACAGGGAGAAGCAGGAGCGGTGCCTTCCTCTGCAGGGAGTGGCCCCATCCCTGTGGGCCTTGGCTCCCATAGGCCACCACTCCAACCCCATTCCCACGCTGAGCTGCCACTGGCTTCTGCTTCCCTTGCTAATCCCACCAGTGCTGGAGCAGCCAAAGAGGATGGTGTGGAGGCCTGGAGTCCAGGCCAAGCTCACTCCCTTGAGCAAGACTGGCCTGAGCTGCCTAGAAAGCTAGGGCTCAACTCCACGGGCTGGATCTTGGGGACCGTCTGTGAGACAAGGGAGAAGGGCCACGTGGGGAGTCTGCTGCCATCCCCATGGAAGATAAGGAGTGAGAGGTCTGAATGCCGTGAATGGGATCTGCCACCACCCGGCAGCCTCCTGACCTCCAGGCCCAGCTGATGGAGAGCTTTCACATGGTTAGCGATGCCGCCACCGCCTGGCCCCCACGCACCACACCCCAGACACAATGACTAAGCGTCTGGGGCCGGTTCCTCCTCCCAAAGCGCTCCATCATGGGCCCTGAAGGTGCTGGTTCCTGCATCGATTTCCAAACGCCCCCAGCCCAGACTCCCACTTCCCTAACGAGATGGTAGATGGTTCCTGGGGCCTTTAGTGACATGTGTTTAGAAAGGAAATGAGAAGAGACGAGTGTCCTGGCTGCCTTTACAGGGGGCCTAGCGTGTGGGGCTCCCTTCTACTCTCTTGTAATGGACTCAGCTGTCTCTCCCTTCGAGGGCAACAGGGCACAAGGAGGCCTCTGGATTGGTGCCCCTCCCTTCCAAGCGCCTGCCTCGGTTTCCTCATCTGTCCTTACCCACGCTCAAGCCTGTGCTCCTCCGAGTCCTTCAGCCCCCAGATCCTCGGCTCAATAACCCTGGCCCACGAGCCTGGTGCCCACTGCCCAGGCCCAGATGGCCTTGGGCTCATACCTGTTTGCAGAACCGGAGAAAGCCAATCGAGTATGTTTTCCCCCAGAGGCAGCAGGTACCGTACATACAGCTTGACCTAAGTAAGAGACAGGAGAGTGAGCAGAAAGCCAGAGCCCCCGAACACGGGGAGAGAAAGTGATGGGCAAGGAGGCCGGGAGCACCTGCGAGGCCAGAAAAAGTGAAGGCTGTGGGGTGGTGTTTTCCTTTAACCCCTGTGGAGGCCCGGTCAGCCCAAAGAGGACAGTGGGGAGGTAACAGGGAAGGAGGGGAATAGGGATGCTGCAGAAAAGGCTCCAGGGAACATGGGGGGCCAGAAAGAGAGAGCAGAGCACATCTGTCCACAAGCCAGCAGAGTAGAGCAGATCAAGGGCTGAGGCTGTTTCTGCAACTGAATTAACCTGGGGATTCCTACAAACTCACTGGGTACAAAGAAGGGTCTGTGTTCTCCTCTCTACCCCTGTGGCACTGGGCACTGTCCTCTGAACACATGGGATGCCCAATCACTGTTTGCTGATCTGAACAGGAGATGCACAGGGCCCAGGCAGCACAAGGGACAGAGAGCCAGGCCCCTCTCACCTGGAGCTCTGGCCAGGGTGGACACAGCTGTACTGACCTGGAGGGAGACAGAGGCCTAGGGAGCCAAGGCTCCTTGCAGGGGAGGTCTTGGCCGCCTCTTCCCCCACTCCTGAGCTGGGGCACTCTCAAGTTAGGGCCAGGGTAACAAAGAGACAGAGCTTGGGGAAGAGGGAATGAGCTGCCAAGTAGACCGGGGCTCAGGAGAAGGCCCAATACTCACTCGATGGACTTCCCTCGGATCTCCGACATGATGGCACTCTCTCCTCCTAGGTACTCGTAGCAGAGACTCAGAAAATTGTAGATGACAAAAGCTGTGGAGAAAAGAACCCCCCAGGACACAAATCAACCTCCGTGAGACAACGAGATGTTGGGGGCTTCACTCCCCCACGGGTGCAATGCCCTTTGGAGGGGAAAACAACAGAGGAAGCAGCAGCAGGTCGTGAATGCAGATCCCGTCCCACGGTCACAGGAGGGAAGGGAGAAGAGAGATGACGGGGCAGAGACTGGCAGCAAACCTTCCATGGGCAGGAACGGCAGTCCTGAGAACAAGGACGTTCCCCCATCGCCTCGTCGGCACCAGCCACAGCCACCCCAGGGACAAAGCTAGACAGAGAGTGAGGCGGCCTGACGGAGGCTGGGAGATGGCAGAGCCAAAGGGAAAAGGCCTCCTGCGCCCACTCCACCCTGCAGGCCCAAGCCTGGCATGACTTCTTCCTCAGGTCTAGGGGCACAAAGCTGCCCACTGCTTCTCCTGCCCTTCCATGTTTGTGATGTAATGTAAAGGGGAGGTAGGAGGGAGAAATTGTGGACCTGGAAATAAAGCTGAATCTGAAAAAACACAGAGGTATCAATTCTTAGCAGCAAGAAGTCATTCACATAATGACACTGAGAGAATGAGAGGAAAAGTCTGCCTGCCCATCACAGATGAGGCAGGGGCGGGGACACAAGGAGGCAGGTGCCAAACTCGTCACACAGAAAGGGATGCCCCAGGAAGCTAGGAAAACAGCGAGGGGCCAGCACGAGCCCTCCTCGGGACTCTCGAAAAAAGGCACAGGGGCAAGGCCACATGCAGCCAGGATTACCACTAGGGATACGGGGACAAAGAGGTGAAGGAGGAGCTTATGTTCTAGGAAGGGTGACGAGGATGTCTAAAGCCATCCTCAACACAAACACAAGGTGATTTGGGAGGGAGGCCCTGGCTGCTGGGGGATCAAAAAGGGCTACATGCAAAGCGGGGAAGCTTCTATGAGGCGGGAGGGCACTCTAGGCAGAGGGTATGGTCAGGCCAAAGACACAGAGGTGGCAGCTGGAATGTCACAGGTGAGAGGGCCAAGGAAGCTAGAAAGCTAAGCTGGGGCTAGGTGGGGAAGGACTTCACAGGCTAAACAGAGGAGTTCAAATTTGATCCTAAACTCTATTTAAAAATATATATATTTCTTTTTGGAGGGTAATTGGGGTTAAGTGACTTGCCCAAAGTCACACGGCTAGTAAGTGTGTCAAATGTCTGAGATTTGAACTCCTATCCTTCTGACTCCAGGGCCGGTGCTCTATTCACCTAGCCACCCTGGTTTCTATATATTTCTTACATTTAAAACATGATTCTGAGAAAGATCCATGAACTTCAGCAGACTGCCCAAGAGGTCCAGGACACAAAAAAGGTTAGAGTGCCCACACAAGAGGCAGAAGCAAACCACTGGAATTGGTGGAGTACAGCCGTAACCTGGTGAGACATGCCCTTAAGGAAAGTCACGTGGGTGGCGGTGTGGAGGATGGATGGGAGATGTGTGTCCATGTTGGCAGAGGGACTAGAGGCCTGCCAAAAACCTGCCTCTTGAATCTCCAACAATCTAAAATCAGAAAGTGCCCAGTTGGAAGAGACATTCAAAGCCTCCACTCACACGAATCCTTTGAGGTGCTCAATGCTTTTCTGCAGACCTTGAGTCCATGCCCCTCTGTAAGACAAGCTGCTTAATTGTTAGGTGGCTTTATCTTACAATGGGCTGAAATTGTGCCCCCCATTCCCCTCTGACTTTGAACCACAAAATCTCACAGTTGGATGAAACCTCAGGAGTCACTTATTTTCTCGATCCCACTTGAGATCAGAAATACCCTGCACAGCTTCCTCAAAGAAGGGTTAAGCAGCCTGAGTGGAGGCCTCCAAGGACTGGGACCCTGCTGCCTCCTGAGAGGACCCACTTCCCTTCTGGCCCGCTGTCACCGTGAGGAAGGAAGGTTTCCCCAGGAGGAGCTGAGATTGGCCTCGCTGCAGTTTCACCCCGTTTCCTATCCGAACAAATGCTCAAAGGCAGCCGGACTTTCCCCTCCACGTCCTGCCTTTCCCTTCCCTGCCCCCTCCAAGTTCTGTCACCTGCAGATGAAACATCCTTGGCTCCTCTGATACTCAGAGATGATATTTTGGAGGGGAGGTGGGGGCCGGCCCCTCCACCACTGGTAATGTCTTCCCCAAGGAGTGGTGTCCAGAAGGGACCAACTTCTTCAAAAGGGCGGCTGAGAACAGGGCAGAAGCTGGGGGGGAGGGCAGCTTCCTTGTTCTAGACATCATGCGTCTGCCAATACAGCCCAAGGCGGCATCGGTCTGCTCTGGGCTGCTCACTGGCTGCCCTTCTCCCTCCGGGAGCCTAGGACTGAGCTCACTGGGGCAGGTGACAAGCTCCCTGGGGATGGCCAGAAGCGCTCTGAGGTCACTCCTCTCTCAGCCAGCCCCCTGCTAACCCCCTGACGACAGGAGCTCCTGGATACCAGCAGGAGGGTGAGAATAAGGCAGACCCAGGGGCATCTGGGAACAGCCTCTGTCCACACCCTGCCCAGTTGGCCAGAGCAGCTGTCTCCAGTGTATACACAACAAAGCTGTTCCAGGAAGGATCAGAGGGCACAGCCAAGGGGGAAACAAGAACTCTGCCCTCTGCGGGGCTGTTTAACTAGACTGAACACAGTGAAGGGATCATCTCCCCCAAGTGGCCCTGTCTTTAGGGACAGTGAGAGAGGCCTCAGTCTCAGAGGAAAGTGGCAGAGAAGAGCTGCAGGTGTGGCCCTCCTAGGCAGCGCCCCCCCCCACCGCCCCCCCCCCGACCACCCTGCGCCCCCCTGCCGATCCCTCGGCCCTCCGAGGCAGTGCCCTCCCCCCCCGTCCTGGATCTGCTGACCCTTCAGCCCTCTGAGGCAGAGCCCCCTTCCCCTCCTGGATCTGCTGACCCTCTGGCCTGCCTCGCCTGGCACTCTACCCCCCAATGCCCTGACTGAGACTCTGCTCCACTTTTTTCCAGCGCTTTTATCCCTAAAAGGGATTCCAATCCTCCCCAACCCAACTACTGTGCCCCCTCTCCAGAAAGAGCACACTGGCCTCCTGCATCCCCTCGTGTAGACTGTTCCTGAATACTCAGGGCAGGGAAGGAGCCTGTAGAACTCTGATTCTGGTGACTGAGCCCTGAATGGGGGGGCCTCCTTGAGCCCCCGGCCCCTCCCAGGACCACCCCACTGTCCAGCTCTGTCCTCATGCACACTGCCTCTGACGGCCACACATCCCCCAGTGCCTTAGACAATCAGCAGCTGAGGGGCCCTGAGCAAGGCACTGCTCCCTCACATGTGGACTGAGGGGATGGGCATGGATGGCCTGGGAAGCTACTCCTAGACCTAGGATCCTGGGAGCCCTCTCTCTGCCTCAGTTTCCGCATCTGCAAAATGGGGGGAGGGGCCAGGCCTGGATGGCCTCTGTCCCCGGGCCTGGGAAGTGGCTCCACCCTCGTGACCAGCCATCCCCCAGGAAGCCTTCCTGCCTGCTGTCCTTCTCTTCAGCTCAGGGACTGTTTCCTCATTGGGGGCACTCAGGCTTTCTAACTTTCTTCCAGGATTACGGCCATCCTGGGCAGTCGGAGGCTGGAAATGGGAAGTGTCACAGCTGGACAGTGGAGACCACACTATCCTGTGCTGCTTCTGTTCCTGGGCCCACATCTGGTCTCTGCTGGAGGCTCCTGGGGCCGGGGCCTTCCTGCCACTTCCCCAAGGCAAGGTTGCAAGCAGGGGCCCGGACAGCACAGGACTCCTCTCTGCTCCTGTCCCCCCACAGTGGGAATGCTGACAAAGTTGGCCATGGTCAGGAAAAGGAGCCGGATGGAGACAGCACCTGGGGGAGCAGGCCCCTCATTAACAGGCTTATTTCTACCAGCACCAGGGGCAGACTTAGGAGACAAGGGCCAAAAGGAAGATGCCTCACACAGGCCTCCCTGCCTCCCATGGCTGTGGGCCAGGCCGGCTACGTCCACTTCGGGCATGGCCCTGGACAAGTGACCCCACGGTCGTCAAGCACCATTTACTTTTCTATAAAATGAAGGGGCTGGTGAAGGTCCCTGCCAGCCCCAGAGCCTGGACCTCTGATCACCCACTTCATCACATTTCAAGGAGAGGACAGCCAATTCCCTCTTGGGGGTGACCGGAATCCAGGACAGGGGAAGGGGGAGAAGGGATGACATGACCTCTGCTGACCTGAACTGGGAAAGGTTCAGTCCCTCTGTGTGATCAGAAACCTGTCCCACTACAAGTCTGGGACTTCCCAGAGTGCACGTGGATAGAAATCTGGCAAATATGGAGCCTAGAGAGAAGGGAAATGAAAATAACCTCGGAGAAGCCCCGGAATCTGAGACAGTGCAAACCTCCGCCCTTCCATGAAGCAGAGGACCCCCTCCCCCTTCCAGAAGTCAGGGGGGAGGGAGAGAAGAGAAGTGAAGGGGCATTAGAAGAATCACACTCACACACACACACACACACCCCCCCACCCTCACACAAATATGCACACACATACACACCCCCTCACACACACTCTCACATCCTGTCACACACCCTGTCACACACACACACACACACACACATACACAAACCCCCTCCCTCACACCCTGACACACACTCACACACACCCTCCCTCACACTCTGACACACACACATGTACACACGTACACCCCCCCTCATCCTCACACACACCCCATTTTCCAGCTCTGCACAGGCACAGCTGCGGCCCAACACCCAGCTGAAAACACACAGAAGAAGCAGGCTGCAGAAAGCCATCCCAGGTGCCAGAAGGGACAAGGCAGGAAGTCGGACCCGCTGACTAGAGACACCAGAAGCTGGTGACCTTTGGGGCGCCCCAACCAGAGCAGATGTTTTGATGTTTGCAAACACCCTCAGAGAAAGGGAGGGGAGTGGGCCGTTGCCAAGGGAAGAGTTTCACTGGGCCACAGACTTCCTGCTCGGCTTTGCCACGGGCTCTGTGGGGGAAGCCGGCAGGAGGGGAACAAAGATGGCCTGTGGGGCAGGGGAGGGGCCGCCCACCATCTGCCACCACCTCTTGGGCTTTGTCAAAGGGCTCAGGAAGTTGGCTGGCCCCTTGGGCAGAGGAGGGTGCCTGGGACCCGCCAGGAGGCCCAGCTGATGGCGGCAGAAAGGCAGAGGCCCCTTCCTGGCCACGGGTGCAAGCTCAGGGCTCTTCCACAACAAAGGCGAGGCCCTGTCCCCAGGGCCAGGCTGGACCTTTGCTCCCAGGGAAACAGGCAAACACAGGAGCTCACCCAGGAGGTGAGTGTGCCCAGGGAGGACCTGAGCAGCAGGGACAAAGACATCAGGGATGGGCTCCACGCCAAAGGATGTCCACCCATCAGGATGGCCAGGAGAAAAAGTCTGTTGGGAGCAGCCTTGCTGGGTGGGGCCTCTGTCCCCAACTCTGCTCCCAGACCCCAATCTAGATCACGGGGTGCAGTCTGCGCCCTCCACCATTTCAGGAAAGCCCAGCAAATGAAGCACTGAGGAAACCTGCCTTTACACCAACCATGACCTGGGGAAACTGAGGCTGAGAGGGCCCACCCTAACAGTAAGCGGGCCGAGCAGTGACGCCTGAAGCCTGGGGGCTCACGGGCAGGCCGTGTCAGGGTGAAGCGGGCGCCACCTGGCCCAGCTGGGGCGCGTCCCCTCCCCCAGGATCCCCACGCGGCCCTCACCCTCGTAGCAGTCCCGCACAGTGCCGAAGTACACGTAGTACTGGTCATTGGTGAAGAAGAGGAGGCTGAGCCAGGAGTCGAAGGCGTAGATGGGCACGATGAAGAGGATGCGGACAATGTAGCGCTGCTCGTTGGGGCAGCTGTAGCAGCGCAGGTGTCTGTAGATCTGGGGGCAGAGGCAAGGAGGGCAGCGTGAGCCGGGGAGGGCCCGGGAACCGCCAACATGAGGCCCCAGATAGGGAGCAGAGGGGGCCCGGGGGTCATCGGTGCAAGGCCAGGAGCAGGCTGAAGGTCTGGCCCGCATGAACCTGTACACATCCCAGAGTCAGCCTCACGGGGAGGGGGAGAGAGGCCTGGATTAGGGGCTGGAACACGGTCCGAAGCCTGGCCCCAGCAGCAAATGGCACCTCTCAGAGCTCTGGATGCTCCCGCTACCAAATGGGAAACTCTCACAGCATTCACTTCGTGAAGGGCCTCTGGAGCCCCTAACGGGGGAGGTCAGCAGTGGCCCAACTCACAGTGGCCTAGGAAGCGTCCTGGGATACCGCCAGCCTCCGTCCTCCCCACCAAGGCTAGGGCTCAGGGACCTGGGGGAGGGAGGCCCCCTCGCTCACCTGATGGCCGGTGATGAGCAGGGCCGTCCACACAAAGAAGCCGGAGATGGCCTGGGCTGCGGTGGTCATCAGGAAGATGGGCTGCTCCATGGCAGTTGGGCTGCCCTCGGGGACCCAGGAGAAGCTGGGGGGTGCGGCTGTGGTGGGGGGGATGGCTGGCTCAGGGGCCAGCACAGCCTGGGTCACCATCATGGTGCTTTCTGGACACGGCTTCCCTTAGGGAAGGCCTGGGAATGGCGGGTGAACCTGGAGGGGGAAGAAGACACCCGGGCATCAGGTGAGAGGTCCTCTCTCTGCGAGGCAGAGCAAGGCAACCAGTCAGTCAGTAAACA
Organism: Petaurus breviceps papuanus; assembly: GCF_028583685.1. Classification (NCBI taxonomy): domain Eukaryota; kingdom Metazoa; phylum Chordata; class Mammalia; order Diprotodontia; family Petauridae; genus Petaurus; species Petaurus breviceps. The sequence goes on from NW_027185720.1 coordinate 14,268,699, forward strand.
TGTCTGAAGAGCCCACTGTGTGCTCAGCGCTGGGGATACAAATAGAGGCAAAGTGGCCCTACCCTCGACAAGCTGATGGTCTGATGGGAGACAAGGAACAAGCCGCTAAGTACAGACAAGCTGTGCGCACAGGAGACGAGCAGGAAACGAGTAACGTTGGGAGAGCAGTGGACAGAGAGGGGCTGGGGAGCGCCCATGAGGAGCGGGGGCTGGGGTGGGAGAAGGCTGGCCCAGGGACCGGGGCTCTACATGGAGGCGGGTGGAGGGGCCTCCACACACCTGGGCTGCGCTGGCCACAGCCCTCCTTAGCAAAACGACTTGACCTTTGGAGCCATCATCGACAAACTTCCCCATCTTTGGTCGTCAGTCCTTTCCACCATTTTCCACAGAAGCTCTTAACAAGGCCCCACCATGTGTGCGCACACACACACACACGCACACACACACACGTGAATCCTTGTTCCAATCACACAGATGCACTGTTGCACAACGCTCGTGTCCATGTCACAGATGCGGACACTGAAGCCCTCACAAGCTATGCCCTTGGCTGGCACGGCTGGGGCACCAAGCCCCATGCTCTTTCCAGTGCACCACTGCCTCTCCGGGGGAAAGTCCCTCTGGCTGGGGACAGCGGGCGGGCCCGAGGTCTCATGACCACTTCCCAGACTGGGCACAGCCCCCGAAGCAGGGCCTGCAGGACATGGGCCATGCCCACGGCCTGCGGACACAAGGAATGACCCCTGGAACGAAGGCTCAGTCTCACGTCAGGGCTCGCTGCTGCCACCTGCGGGCAGGCCTCCAAGTGCCAAACTCCCAAGCTGGAGTAATTCCTCCACCTGCTGTCTGAACACATCAGAAACCTTGCCACAGCTGCGTCCGTTTGGACCTGCCACTCCGGAGGCACAGAAATAATCTCATTTGTCTCCCAATGACCAGAAATGCAAAATCGCCAAATGCAAAGGACTGGATAATGAGCTGCTGGAATTTAACTGGGACGATCTGAAAAGTCAGGGGCACCGGGGCCTGGGGCAGCGGTCCTGGCCCTGCCCCTCACCCCTGGTGCCTCGGCCAAGGGCCCCGGCCCCAGAGGCTCCACCGTAGAAAGGCAGGCCAGTGTAATGGCCAGAGTGAGGAAAGTCCTGCCTCAGGCACTCGCTAGCGGGGCACCCTAGACAGGTGCCTGTGTCTCTGGGCCTTAGTTTCCTCCTCTGTAATCTTACCTCTCAATCTGTGATCATTATACCCTCTATTTCTGGAAGCTCCCAACCAGAGCTGATTCTACGCCAAAATGGTGGTCAGCAAAGAAGCCCAGACCAGTTTATCAGCCAAACAACCAAAACCGATTACCTTGTGGCTCCCAAGACCACATAACCAACCAAGGTGTGTTTACTACACATATCCTCTCTCCCAGGCTTGGCAAGCACAGGAGACCAAGACAGGCCCTGCCCTCGGGCAGCCTCCATTCTACCAGTAGCCAGTAAGTACAAGACACATACGACATGAAAAGGGGCAGGGAGTAACATCTGGAAGACTCAGCAAAGGCCTCTTCTGGGTGGCCCCTGTAGCCAGGGACGCTGGGTCAGACACAGCATGAGACTCACCAGGCCCTGTGATTTCTGCCATCATGATTCAGAGGCCAGAACCAGGACCCCCGGGGTTGGGGGAGAGGGGGTTAGAGGGAAGCAGTTTTTACTTCTAACCAACAATCTGAATTGTCCCCAGATGGCAGGTGATGGGTTGGCAAGGAGGGGATTCTCCATCCCTGGAAGAAGTTGGGCGGCCACTTCTTCCCCTCAAACACTCATTAAGCAATAGCACACTACCCCACACTAGAACAGAAGGGCTTCTCCAACCTCTTCACTGCAGAGACCTTCAGGATCTGAACTGGATCTTCTGACAAGAGAGCCAGGACCTGGGGTAAGTTATGGGCCACATGGAGGAGACCAGAAAACAGAGGAGAGAGAAAAATGCCAACCATGGTGGGGAGGGAAGAGAATGGGGAAAGCTTCACAGGAAGGAGGCAACATCTGGGCTAAATAAGCCTTGGATAGAGAAAGCTAGCACTCGGAAGGCCTGGGGCAGGAGTGGGGAACCTTGGCCTCTAGGTCCTCAAGTGCAGCCCTTTGACTGAATTCAACGGGAGAAAACCTGGGAGAACTCTGGCCAATGGAAAAGGGAATAGAAACCTGGCTGGGCCCCAGTGAGGGGCAGGGACGAGGTCAAGAACAGGAGCTTGGAACCAGACCCGGGAGCCTTCTGGGCCTGGTGGGGGAACCATGTTTTAATCTTGGGCCAATAGGGAACAAAGGGAATGAATGAAATGGCCAGACTAACGTCTCAGGAAGAGTCTTCCGACAGCTGGAGGGAACGGCACGGTGGGCCCATTTGCATTCTCTTTGGCTCCTGGGACAGATTTTAAGCTATCGAGCAAAAGTTCCAGCCGGAAAGCAGATTTCAGCTAAGTATCAAGAAAGAATGTCTGAAGATGTAGTTATTCAGCAAAAGAGGAGCTGCGTACCGAGGTCATGCAGCAGCTGCTTGTCGCTGACCAGGGCCCAGCTGAGGGTATGGGGAAGCTAACACACACTCGTGTGGACCAGGGCAGGGGTTGGAAAACTGGAGTCTGGGACCTCGGTTAAACAAAAGTGGTTTTGCTATCTCTTCATGGCCGCTGGCTTCCTCTGTAATCTCACCTATTTTACATCTAAAAGCACTCTTCTGGGGAGTCCACAGGTGTCACCAGACTGCCTCCCAGGGGTGTTCGGGGCACACAAAATTGGTAATGAACCCTGCACTGGACGACCCAAGCCCCCCACTCCCCAGATGCTAAGGTTCTAGATGGGCCTTCTTTGGGCCCAGCTTCAGCTCCTTCCAGCCTCTCCCTCTGAACCCTTCCCCCTCCCTCTTTAAAATATGGGCCCCCATCTATTAAGTCCAAGTTCAGGACAACGAGGGGGGGGATCATTTATTTCTTTTCCCAGCTGCTTTCTACTGTTCCAAACAAAGCCACAGCAACCCTTTTGTTTCCTGACTGGGAGCTCTGGCAGCCCTTTGTAATCCCTTTACCCAGAGGCCAGTGGAAACCAGGAGGGGAAACCACACCTCTTTAGATGTCCGGCTTAGGCAGCAGCACAGGCCTACTAGAAAACACCGTAAATCATGGAATTTGGCTGCATCACTCAGGCTTCACATAAACACGCTCGGGCCTGCCAACACCTCCCAAAGCCAGAATCAGGTCATCCCAGGACTTCCTTGAAAGAGGCTCCCAGGTAGTGCCAATTTCCATGCAGGTTGTAAAGACCCCTACACCGATCAAGAGTCTGGAGGGAATGGGAGGAGAGATCTGTGGGTGAAGGGGAGGCAAGAAAGACGATCCTATGCATGGTCCCACATCGGAGCTCCTCAGAAACTCCAGACCCAACCCTGGTACTATGATAGCATCCCCAAGGGGGTGTCATGATGAAGGAAGGAAGGAAGAAAAAGGGAGAAAGAAAGAAGGAAAAAAGAAAAAGACAAAAGAGAGAGTCCAAATCCCGGGCACTTCCAGAAGGGGGAGGAGGTGTCACAAAAGAACCCAGATGGGGTGCCTGACTGCAACGTGCCCAAGCACATGAGTCACAGCCCTAACCTGCAGGTGTGACGTCAGGGGAGGCCAGAGCGGCCTCAGAAGGGGCGGAGCAGGGTGGGCTCCTTTCTCCAGCAGGACCAGACAATGGCCAGGGTGCTTTTCTTGCCCCCTCCCTCCATGGGTCTCAATCTAGAGGAGGGGATGAACAGGAAGAACGACCTTCTCTGATTTGCTCCACCAGGGCCCAGGCAGGACCAGGGCTGCTGTCCTCCATATTTCTTTGCCCAGTGCCCCAACCTTGAAGCAGGTGCATGTGGGGAAAACCCCGTGTTCAGGGCCCCAAAGGCCTGGGCAGGTGCCAGTTTGGGGAGGAATTCTGCCACAACAAAGAGGCCTAGAGGACCCCATGACCCTTCTTCCAGCAGAGACAATCTGCTCTCTCTCATCCCCCCTGTGATGACCTAGGTCACCCAGGGTTTACCAAGGGCTCTTGGACGACAACCTTGAGATGGCAGCACAAGTGGCAAGGTGCCCATTTCACAGGTGACAAGACCGAGCAAGAGTCAGCCAGAGGGGCTGTGGTGTGTTTATGGGGAACAGTGGCTCACAGACATGACCTTGGGTCTTTCTACTCAGGCCATGCCACAAAAGCCAGCCCACGGCTCCCTCAGAATCCTACAGAAATGCAAATACTCCAGCTCTCTCTCTGCGTGCCATTCCCATCTCTGGACTTCCTCTGAGAGAACAGAGTGGGGTCCCCAGAGACCCCGGGGACATGTCTTATCAGAGGGCCCCTGGTCCAGGCCCTAGCAGGAGACAAGGATGAGTGAGCCAGGGTCTTACCTCCCTGATTCTGAATAAAAGAGTGAGTCAGAAAACAAGGGGCAGAACAGTGTTTCTAAAGACTCCCAGCGTCTCCCTGAGGCCGATGCCCACCTTGTTAACACAACATTGTCCTCGTGATCCTGACTGCGTCTGAGTCATGGATTACCAACCTCTGAAGGGCTGATGTTTCGGGTCACCCAAAAGACAACAGAGGCACAAACGTGGGGTGGGGCCTGTTAGCAGAAAAGAACAGTGCAGGTGGGGGAGAGGATGGAGGCAGGACCATCAAAGGGGCAACACGTAGACAGTCCATGCCCCGCGCTGGCATCCAGGCAATGTGGAGGCCTTGAGGGGGAGGCTTTCAGCATGTGGAAGGGAACAGGTACGTGGAGGGGGGAAGCCACAAGAGTTACGCAGGATGAGAAGAGAGGCATTGTGGGATCAAGTGAGCAAACACACGGAAGGCGCTCTGAACCCATTAGGGTGCTTTATAGATCTGGCTATGGCGATAAGGAGGCTATAGTCTGGGTGGGCTGGAGGGAGTGCCCAGAGAGCCTTGGAAGGGCCAAAGTACAAGCAGTCAAGATTCTGGGGGTAAAGGGCACCTTCCTGTTTGCAAAGTGGCCCTGACACAGCAACCCTGGGAGGGAAGAGGAGCTGTTATTATGCCCATCTTACAAAAGAGGAAACTGAGGCAGACTGCCATGTCCAGGTGCACAGAGCCGGTAAGCATCTGGGAGAGGATCTGAGCTCAGTTTTTCCTGACTCCAAGCAGAGCCCTCTACCACAGTGATGCCACCAGCTGCTTCTAAGATACAAAAATAAAAAACAACATGGCCTCTTGCCTCAAGGGACACAGAATTCGGTGGGAAAGGGAGAGGGTGAGATATACAACGTGAGAAGGAAAGATCTAGACAAAGGACTCGGTCAATAAGCATTTATTAAGTGCCTACTATACAAGCCAGGCCCTGTGTGTGCCATGTGCTGGGAGTACAAGGAAAGGAAAAGCCAGAGCCTGCCCCCAACGAGCATCCAATTTGATGCGAGAGACGCCATGCACACACCTACAAGACATATGTCAATAGTAATGGAAAACTATAAGAAATAATGAGCAGGCAGACTTGAGAAAATCCTGCAAAGACTTACATGAACTGATGCTGAGTGAAGAGAGCAGAACCAGGAGAACATTGTACCCAGTTAGACCCACGCTGCTGTGTGATGACTGACTTTGAGACTTAGCCCTTCCCAGAAATGCAAGGGCCTCAAACAATTCCAAAGGACTCATGGTGGTGAATGCCATCCACGTCCAGAGAAAGCTATGGAGTCGGGATGCAGAGCAAAGCAGACTATTCTCTTTTGTTTTGTTCTATTTCTTCTTTCTCATGGTCTCTTCTATTCGTTATAATTCTTCTATGCAACGTGACTAATGTGAAAATGTGTTGAATAGAATGTATGTGTAAAGCTATAATATATTGCATACCATCTTGGGGAGGGAGGGGGAGAAAATCTAAAACTTATGGAAGTGAATGCTGAAAACTAAAAATACATAAATTAAATTTTTTAAAAAAAGATAAGCTGGAGATAATTAACCAGGGGAAGGCATTAGCATTAAGAAGGATTAGGGAAGGTGGAAGGGGAGGTTTTAGCTGGGCTTGGACCAGGAGATGAGGAAGGCATTCTGGGCATCAGGGACAGACAGAGGTGATGCCTAGAGCCAGTAGAGGGTCTTGTTCAAGGACCAGCATCACTAGAATTCGAAATACATGTGTGGGAGTGAGGGGTAAGAAGACCTGACAGGGAGAGGGGGGCCAGGCTAGGCAGGGCTTCAAACATCAAAAAGAGGATGTGATATTATTGGATCCTGGAGCTTGGGAGGTGCCCTTGGAATTTACTGACTCCAGGCCTGCCATGGTCAGAACTGCACCTCAGGATGATCCATGTGGGAAAGGAAACAGGGAAAGCTTTATGGAGGAGGTGCCATCCAAGGGCGGCCATGAAGGAAGGAAAAGAAGGCTTTCTAGCAAGCAGTGATGTGGTGGGATGTTTGTTTTGGGCATGGGGGGCCAGTCTGCCTCAGTGCAGGGAGATGGTAGGAGACAGGATGCTGCAGGACAGGGGCTCTTAATCTGGGGCCCATGAACTTATTTTAATTGATCAATTAACATTTACTAAGCATCTAGGAGGTACCATTCACTGTGCTAAGCGCTGGAGATACAAAAAAAAAAGGAGGAAGACAGTCCCTGACCTGAAGGAACTTATAATCTTGGGGGGGGTGGGTTCATACAAGATAAATAGGAAATAATAAAAAGAGAGAAAACAGAGGAATGAAGAAAGGTGGGGGAGGGCTTCCAGTGGAATATGGGATCTTGTTCAGTCACTCAGTCGTGACCCCTTTGGGGTTTTCCTGGCAAAGATCCTGGAATGGTCTGCCATTGCCTTGGGAGGTTAGTTGGGAGTGAAGGAAGGCAGGAAGGGCAGCAGTCTGAGCAGACCAAGAAAAACGTTCCAGGAATGGAATTTTGACATTCTTGGTCTCCTTTATAAAAATGTATATTTCGTTTTATGCATTTAAAAGCATGGTTCTGAGAAGGGGTCCCAAAGGGATCCATGACATAAATCAGGTTAAGAACCCGGGCTAAGGGAAGGGGTCCAGCCCATTCAAAGGAGAGTGAAGGATGACCAGAAAGACAGTGGCTAGAAAGAGGGAGGTTCTCTCTGCACGTCGGGCTGGGCAGTCTGCATTTTATCCCCTGGGCACCTCGGGTTTCTGAGTAAAGGCATGACTAGCCCATCCCTGTGGGTCAGGGAGTTTTCCCAAGGCAGCTGCATGAAGAATGGTACCGAAACAGGAGAGAATGAAAGCCAGGAGACCTTTCGATGCAAGTACGAGGTGCGAAGGCCTGGTCGGTGGCTGGGCAAGCAGGGAAGCACGGTGGGAGGAGAACCAGGAAGGCTGGCCACTGACAGGATATCCAGGGAGAGGAAGAAGGGAGGGACGAAGAAGGGCTCCAAGGTTTCAAGACCAAGAGCCCTGGATGGGCTGTCAGGAGAAGGAGAAGGTGGGAGACAAGACTGGCTTTGGGGGACTTTCAGCTCTGAACGTGCTGAGATAGAAGTAGGGATCAGAGCACAGGTGAGAGATCATAAGTTTAAGACCTCAGAGGTCATGGAGGCCGATCTCAGTTTACAGATGGGGAAAATGAGGCCCAGAGAAACTAAGGGACTTGCCCAATGTCACACAAAGCTGGCAAATGGAGACCCAAACCCATGGTTCTTGAACTCTAGAGCTGGCCTATTCTGCCCCCCAATCCCACCTGTACACATGGAGCTAGGAGCCATTTTCACAAAGATGATCACTGGGAGGGGATGAGATCTCTAAGACACTGAGTTCAGAAGCACAAGAGAAGGCCAACAGCAGTGCCTTGGAGACACTCAGATCAAGGAAGCCAGAGCAGCAAAAAGACCCCACATAGTTTCCAGTGTCATGTGCTGCAGCAAGGCCAAGGAGGACAAAGAAAGAAAAGACCAGATCCAGAAATGTAGCAGGACTTCAGAGGGAACAAGGTCAAGGGCACAAGCAAAGAGGGGCTACTCTTGGCAAGAAAGAAGGCCAACTCAATTCCTCAGACAGGAAGGAAGATGGGGGTTGAGTTCATGAGAGATTCTAAGTTATGGAGAACTAGAGAAGAGAATACTCCCAGAAATGGCTGCCATCTTGGCAAAGTAAGAAGTTCTTCCCTTCTTCCTGCCCCCACCCCATTACTCTCTATAGATTTTCTATTTCTTCCTTGTACAATACAAATTCCTTGAGGGGAAAGGGGTGTTTTTGTCTCTCCAAGGCCTGATAGATATTAAAAATGTATATGTGATAAAATATAACACATATAGTACATTATTAAAGATTAAATAGTGATTGAATGACATTGAGACGGTTGGCTGGGAGGGAAGGGCCTGTTGAGAGTTTCCGATGGGGGTGGCTGATAGTTTCCTTCACCTCTCCCCATTGGTGATCTCCACTGAACTCAACTACAGCACATCTGAAGCAGCCCACTGAGAGCAAGTCCCATCTGACGTATTCCGGCCTGCTCTAAATGGGCCACTGCCACCCACCCACTCCCCAGCATCAGACTGCCAAGTCTACAGACTGCTAATTGTGACAAGCTCGTTCATCTTTCTCCTCTGCTGGGTCTTCTCCATGACCTTATTCGCCTGTTTTTTCTTAACTCCTGACTGCCATCAATTTCTGAATATGCTTTGGGGAGGGGGAGAAAAGGGAGAAGGCCATTTCTATTTTAGTTAAAAAAAAAACTAAAAATGCCTATAAATTCTAGTTTTGCTCATTAATCTCCAAGGATCAAAGCATCTTGAGACCTACCCATGATGAGCTATTTCACACAGCTGTAACACCCACAACATCCATGCTAAACTTATAACAAATTAGCATGCACGTCTACAGAATATTTATGAAGTTATGATTTTTTTAAAAGAAAGAAATCCTTCCCTTGGATGGTCCGATGATAACAGACTTTGGCCTAAACTCTGCTCAAACATCTCATGATTCCTAACGGACTCAGGTCTCTGAAAAGAGAGGATTCCCTTTCTCTTGCCTGCAGTCTCCGATACTCAGGAATGACAATAAAGCCCAAGCTATTCTTTCAACCTCCCATACAACTTATCTGCTCTATTAATTTCTGGTGTGTGTGTGTGACTGCCTTTTGTGAGGAGGCTGACCCACATTAGCATAGGTCAGCAAACTCAGTTGCGGGCCCTCCTCCAAAGAAAGAGGGCCAGGGAGCTTCAAACAGGTTCACCTTTTGAAACGGGATCACACAAGGCTGGAGTAGAGCAGGGAGGGAGAATGTTTTCCTTCTCCCTAGAAGCCCTTATTCAAAGGCCCCCTGGCTGAGGCCCAAGGCTCTAGCACCAGCTGGCACTTGAATCTGTCTCTTATGGCCATCAATTCTCCATTGGACTCAGAGGAATGCTGATCCATCATGAGACACAGAGATCCGAGAGTCTATCTCGATCCAGGCAGCTTAATATAGAGTTTCTATGTTACTGCTGTTGTTTTGGAAAGACCTCTGAGTCTCTAGAAGGAGGTGAGAATCAGGTGATTCAGCCTAAAAGGGACCTGGGAAATTCTCGAATCCAGCACAGAGGCAGAGGAAAGGAAGCCTACAAGATGTAAATCGTTTTAATCTGGCTGAGCTCACACAGCTGATAAGAAGCAGAACTGGTCCTCAAACCCAGAGGCCAAGAGGGCAGCTCCTGACTCCTTGGCCTGCCATTCAAGGCCCCCCACTCGCTGTTCCCCAGCTAACAAGAAACCCTCTACTTTCATCTACCTCCGGCCACACTGGGTTCCCCCCTGATGCCCCGCCTTCATTCATATCCAGCTTCAGCATGACCTCCCGCAATCCCACCTCTTCCACAAAGCCTTCTGTCCCGGACTAAGTGGGACCTCCTCTGCCCTCTAGGCCTCTCCATACCACTCATCTGGCACTTAATTACAGACTGCCTTGGAACTGAGGGCCTGGGTTCCAATCCTGGCTCTGTTCCCTACTACTTAGAGGGATCCTGGGCTGAGGTGACTGACTGGCAGTCACACATACACCAGAAATTAATTTTTGTACATTTTAAAGTGCAACACGAATGCTAGCTATTCAAAACACAAAAGACAAGCTTGGATGGGGCCAGGTCAGTGCGTAGAATAGGGCATCTTGCAGTTTGGAAGAGTCCAATTCGAGGCCTGCCTGCGTCCCACACTACCGTGTTTCCCCGATAATAAGACCCATCCCGAAAATAAGCCCTCCCCTTACTGTGTAAGATTCCTCTAAAATAAGCCCTCCCCCCAAAATAAGCCCTATTGAGATTGCTACTGTAG
>NW_027185720.1:14279075-14280193 GCF_028583685.1 Petaurus breviceps papuanus
CCCCGTGAAACGCACTCCGTGCTCCGAGCAGCATCCAATCAGAGCTGCAGCAGTGAGCGCGTCATCCTGTTCTTTATTGAATTCATTATTGAATAAAGGTACATTTTTTTGTTCACATTTACCTGTTTATTAAAATTGCTGTCAATGTTCATTAAAATAAGCCCTCCCCTGAAAATAAGCCCTCTGGTGTTTTTCTGTCCAAAAAAAATAATAAGACAGTGTCTTATTATCGGGGAAACACGGTAGCTCCAACTCTGGGGAGGTCCCTTAATTCTCAGCCAGGCAATCAATAAACAGGCACTTAGGAAGACCTTACTAGGTGGTCAGTCCTCTGCTACAGACTAGAGAAGCAGAAGAAAAAAGGCAAAATCAGTTTCTGCCTTCAATGAGCTTCTTTTCTCCAAAGAGGAGACGGCAGGAATATCAGTGGATACAGACACATATCTGGGGTCTGGGAGGGGATGGTCCTGGTGGCTGAGAGTACAGGGAAAGGGCTCCTACAGGGAGGGGAATCTGAGGGAAGAAAGGGATTTTGAGAGGCAGAAGGGAAAGTGTTCCAGGTATGGGGGACTGCCATGCAAATCATGGCAATGGGAGATGGGGCACTGTGTCAGAGGGACAGCAAGGAGCCACCTGGCCTACGGAGGGGTGGACAGGAGCAATGCCTAAAAAGGCCAGCAGTGGGGGTGGGAGGCTCTGAGGCAGCCACAGAGCTGAACTCTCCCTGCCTTCCCCTCCAAACAACTTTAAATGCTGCCTCAAATCAAATTCTGGAGACAGAGCCGACAAAAGGTCAGCATGAGAAATATATTCAGTCCCCAAGATCTGGAGGAGAGGTCTGTAACACAGGGCTAGGGGCCGGCCCAGAGAAAAAATCCAGCAACTGGGGTGGGTCCTGGAGGCAGGCCTGACAGCAGCAGCTTCAGCACTTCTGGACCCAGAGATAGAAAGGGGGTGAGACACATGCTCAGAAAGAGATTCCAAGGGACTCTTTGCTGGCACTGGGTGCAGTTGTGGCTGACTGGCAGCTCTGTTGCCAGCTGGGTCACCGTTCCAGGGCAGACAAGCACTGGGGGGGGGGGTCAGTCACAACGGAGCAGGAGCCGTGGTTGCCATTC
>NW_027185720.1:14280203-14295328 GCF_028583685.1 Petaurus breviceps papuanus
ATTAAAGCCGAGCCCAATAAGAATTCCTGGGAGCATTAAAGAAAGAGCTAAGAGTGGTAAAGGAAAAATTGGGAAAAGAAATGAGAGTGATACAAGAAAATTATGAAAAGAGAATTAACAGCTTAGTAAAAGATGCACCAAAACTCACTGAAGAACTCCTTACAAAGCAGAATTAGCTGATTGAAAAAGATGTACAAAAGTTCACTGATGAAAATAACTCCTTAAAAATTCGAATTGGGCAAGTGGGAGCTAATGATTCCATGAGACATCAAGAATTAGCAATACCACTACCATGTCTGTATCCCAAAGAGATCAGAGAAAAAGGAAAAGGGGGGGGGGCGGCTAGGTGGCGCAGTGAGTAAAGCGCTGGCCCTGGAGTCGGGAGGACCCGAGTTCGGTTCCGGCCTGAGACGCTTAACACCCACACAAAAATAATAGCCGTGTAACCTTGGGAAAATTACTTAACCCCAATTGCCCTCAAAAAAAAAAAAAAAAAAAAAAAAAAAGGGAAAAGGAAAAGGACTTTGTGTACAAACATATTGATAGCAGCTCTTTTTGTGGTGACAAAGAATTAGAATCAAGGGGATGTTCCCATCAATGATGATCCCATCAAATAGGGAATGGCTGAATGGCACATGGCATATGGTCTTGATGGAATATTACTGTGCTATAAGAAATGATGAAGAAGGTAGTTTCAGAAAAACATAGGAAGACTTACAGGAACCGATGCAAAGTGAAGTGAGAAGAACCAGGAGATAATGTGCATAGTAACAGCAACATTATAACAATAATCAACTGTGAAAGACTTGGCTACTTTGATCAACATAATGATCTAAGACAATTCTAAAGAATCATGATGAAAAAATGCTCTCCATCTCCAAAGAGGGAACTCTGAGTGAAAACTGAAGTAGAATATTCTCATTCTCATTATTTTTTTTGTTTTGCCCCCAATATGGCTAATATGGAAATATGTTTTGCATGATTTCATATGTACAATTGATATCATATTGTCTGCCCTCTCAGTGGGTGGGAGAGAATTGGCAACTTAAAGTTTAAAAAGAAAATGACACTAAAAATAATAATAAAGTTTTAGAAAATAAAAATTAAAAAGCTAGAAATAACCAAGCATGATCTCAAGGGACAGATGATGAAGCATGCTACCCCCTAACTACCCCCTGGCAGAGAGGCAGTGGACTCAAGACAATGAGGTATCTAGTTTTTGACATGGCAATGTGGGAATTTGCTTTGCTTGACTAGGCATATTTGTTACCAGGGTTTTGCTTTGCTTTTTCTTTTTCCCCAAAGAGATGCAGGGGTGAGAGGTAAGATAGAGAGAAATTGCAAGCTGGAAAAACAAAATTACTAAAAATAACAAGACCAGAAAGCTAGGAAGGGGCCATTCTGTGAAGAGTTTAAAATACCAAACCAAGGGAGTCATATCTGATCTGAGAAGTAAAAGGAAGCTACTGGAGTTTACTGGGTGGTTGGGTGACATGGCCAAAACCATACATTAGGAAGATTGCTTTGGCAACCATGTGGGTGACGGACTGGAGCCAGGAGAGATGAGGCAGGGAGACCAATTCGGATCCTCTGGCTATACAACCATGTGGGTGACGGACTGGAGCCAGGAGAGATGAGGCAGGGAGACCAATTCGGATCCTCTGGCTATAGCCGAGAAACAAAGGTGGATATGAGTGTAGTAAAGGGAAGATATAGAGAGACAGCAAGCTTAGGCAACAGACTGGCCATGTGGGGTGAGTGAAGGGGAGAAAACCTGGGTGCCTGGCAGGATAGTGGCACACGGATGGAGGCGGCTGCCTGTGCCTAACCTGGAGCTCTGTACATCAGTGACACCACAATGCCCAACAAAGACAAAAACAAGAGTCCACAGCACTCTGAACCAGTTACTGAATCACCAGGACTTTGTGCCACTGGATATGATGAGTAAAGGGCATGTATGTGCAGGCTATGGGAGGGAGCTGTGTGGCTTTCTGAAAGCATTATCTGGATGGAGGCCTCCTTGGGAGGGGATGGTTCAGTCCAGCAGATAAAGGCTGCCCAGAGGCCCTGAGATATGGGCGGTGGAAGGAAATCCCAAATTTGCTCCTTCCTGGCTGGTGACTCTCTGCACCCCATCTGCCAAATGGGCACAACACCAGACAGACTCCTCAGTTCCTGGGGGTGGTCCAAGCACTTTGTAAACTGTACAACATTCTAGAAATGTGAGTTATCACAATTATCACAAGACTCAGACCAATGCCTCGTCTAGAAGGTCTTTTAAGCAAAAACATGAGTGTGATGGGGGGAGTCTGGTCCTCTGGGAGCTGTTGTCGTTCTGTGGTATCCAACCCAATAGGCCACAGCATGCCAACACCGTCCATGGGGTTTTCTTGGCAAAGATACAGGAGTGATTTACCACTTCCTTCTCCAGCTCACTTTACAGATGAGGAAACTGCAGCAAACAGGGTTAAGTGACTTGCCCAGGGTCACACAGCTAGTCAGCGTTCAAGGCTGGATTTAAATTCAGATCTTCCTGACTCCAGGCCCAGAGCTCCACCCACCGAGTGCCTCCTGGCGCTAAGGACTATGGCATCCTTATTTCATTTCTGCATGGCACAAATGGATTTAACAGAGAAGGAGAAGGCTTTTCTGGTGGGCCCTAAAGAGGGCAAAAGTAGAAGTAAGGGACTCTGGTGACAGCAAGACGGATGTCAGCTCAAAATAAGGAAAGCCTTTGGCAACAGCAAGAGCGACCGATAGGGAGGTGGCAAGCTCTACCTCATGGAGGTCTTCACAAAAAAGCAGGATGACCTCCTGCTGGGGATGTGATGGGGGCCCCTCTCAAGCCAAGAGTCTAGGACTCTGGGCACTCATTAAACGTCTGACTGATTGTGTGTTGGGCCACACCAATGGCACATAACCAGAAGACACCCTTCAGAGGCAGAAGAGGAGTCATCAGGAAGGCCACCAGCCCTGGAATCTTCCTGAGTTCTAATGATCTATGAAGCCCTTGGCCATGATCTCACACTTACCATTTTACATGAGGAAACTGAGGCTCAGAAAGGGTTTACAGCCCTTTTTAGCACAGCTATTAAGCATGTGAGGCAGGAGTCAGAGCTAGGTCTTCCTGACTCAAGCCCAGGAACCAACTTCCACAGTGTGGGGCCAGGTCAGGGCAGTTTCAATCATCCATCTCCCATCTTTTCCTCAAGTGACCCCATGCCCCAGCTAGCCAGGTTACCCAAGGCCCAGCCCGAGCCCAGGAGAGTCATGGACCTGATTTAATTCAGAGAATATCTACGTGATACTTACTGTGGTCAAGGCTCTAGGAGACACGATCCCTATCCATTAGGCACTCACTGCCTAGTCAGGAAATGGCAGATACACCAGAATGCTACGAAAAAGGCATTATCAAGGGCACAGGGCAGGAGCCGTGGGGTGTAGAGGAAGACATCCACTTCTGGCCGGACTGAGCAGGGGACTGCATCACGGAAAAAGTGGGATTCCAGGTGGATTGAGAGACTGGTGGAAGAACAAGAGAGGATGTCTGGCCTTGCTGGCCCCACAAAGGTGGGGAGGCTGTACAAGACGGGGCCAGCGCTGCCAAGGAGATCCTGGCGGGAACCGAGGGTGGCGGTGTAGTAAGAGACAGAACCAGAGAGTTTCGGAGAGCACAGAGGGCGGTGGGTTATGACTGGTGGGTTAAAACAGCCATAACAGCTATAAACAGGTTTCCCTTAAAGGTTTACAGGGTACTTTACACACATCTCCTTGGGTACAGCCTTTTGACTGAGTCTGAGTTTTATGGAACAAATCCTTTTATGAAGGGGACTTGTTCTATGAAGTTTGGACTCAAAGGGCCACACTTGAGGACCCAGAGGGCCCCATGAGGTTCCCCAGCCCTGCCTTACATTCAGATGGCTGACATGATTTGCCCAGGGTCACACAGCCAGTAAGCATTAAGGTAAGACGCGACCCTGCGTCCTCCTAACTACCACACAGGCACTCCAATGCTGGTGTGGGCTCTGGGGGTGGGAGTGGCCACGAGCGGTGATTCTCTGACACTGGACCGCGCCACAGCAGGATTCTAGCCTTTAAATCATTAGATAATGACAGAGCAAGCCCCCTTCCTTGTATTCCTAGAAGCAAAACAAGAGAAAGACTGAACACTTGGGTGAAGTGCCTCAGGTCCCTGAGCACCCATTCACAAGCTGATTCAGTAGTGTCTCCACTGAAATTCTGGAAGCAGCCCAGATCTTCCCTGAACCCCACACCGGGGTCCCTGCGCCATGTAGCCCACCTCTGCTGGGCCAGCCTCCTTACAGAGCTTCTGGCTGACTCAAGGCCATTGGTCTCCTCCCATCACTTGAAAGGAGAGTTACTCAACTGAACCAATGGAACAGGTGACCACTGACTAAATCTTTATGGGAAGTAGTCATGACCCCTCACATGAAGCAGCCGCGACCAACATGGTCTCACAATGACAGCGCCATTAAATGTCCAGGCAGGAAGGCCTGCTACCATACCACCCGGCCAGGAAGCACCCCTAACCTACAGACAAAGGTCATGGCAGAAGCCAAGCTCACCTTTCCACTGCCAGATCCAGCCACTGAAGAAGCCAGAGTTAAACAACATGGTGGACTCCTACCTCACAGTGTGACCAACTAACGGCGGTAAGGATGAGGACAAGATGGTGGGCATTTCGATAGCACCTACTATGTGCTACAATCTCACTGGCCCCCTCACTTCGACACTTTCCAAGAGCCCATTTCAGCTCTAGGCTCCAAGGCTAGAAGGGAAGGTCCTCTGTTAATGCTGACTGACCCCATCAGGCAAAAGAGAAGGATCATGGGAGATAATTAAGGAGGCCCTGAGGAGGCTACAGAGACTCTTGGACCCCCCTATAGAGAGCGGGTTCTGGACGCTAGGCCTGGGAGGCTGAGGGCTTACATGTAAAGCTGCCCTGCACGTGCCAAGTGCCACCACCCCCACCCTCTCACTCACTGTCCAGCCAAGCGGGCACATGCTGCACACTCTCCAGCCTCCCTGATGTGTGCGGCATCCCAAAGCCAACGGCCATCCCCTCACTGCTCCTCCCAGCAGGCCTCTGGCCCCCTCACACTGCCCCAGCAGCTCCCTGCTGGCATCGCCTGAACCCTCCTGGTCTGGCCTTCCAGAACCCTGGGGTCACCTCCCTGCCCTTGGGGAGAGTGAACCCCACCCTCTCACTATACTTTCCAGGTTCTCTCTCCTAGTTCCTGTAACAGACCAAAGCCAAGGCCCCCAAAGGCCGGAGGCCCCCAGAGGCCAGAGGCCAGGGCCATGCTACGAAGAAGAAAGGAATAGTGTCCTTGGAGGCCTGAGACTTGAAGGGCTCTGACAGCACGGTGCCTGGAAGGGCCCGCGGAGCCCGCTGATGCCCTAGTTCCAAAACCGTGACAACAGCTGGTTAGCTATTAGTAGAGAGGAGGCCTCACGGGAGCTGGCGGGCGCCAGGGATTTCCTCCCGGTCCTGGAGCTCGACACACCTAATTGGGGCTGCTCCAGGGTTCAGGGGTCAAAAGAAAAGCCTGCCCTCCCCTGTGAGGGCAAAGGTGCCAGGCTGCAGCTCACAGGGAAGGGGCAGAGCAGCAGCCTCACCACCCTCTGATAAATTAGACAACAGCTGATTCCTCTAACGGGGCCAAGTGATGTACCTTCACTGGGGGCACGTGCAGGCACAGACAGCTTCTTAAAGCCAGCTTCCTCCCTCTGGGGAAACCGAGATCTGTCCCAGGGCCATCCCTATCCTGGCCCATTATTATCACCACTGAAAAGACAAACAAAATGCCAGGGGCCGCGATCAGCAGGCTGGCCAGGCTGAAGGCCTGCTGCCCGGGGATTCCTCAGTTACCATTTCCCCTTGGTTTTCCTGTAAACTATGGCCCTGAGGGCTGCCTGTACTAGCAGCAGAAGCCACCTCGAGGTCTGTGAACTCAGGCCTCCCTGAATGAAGGCTGGGGCCAATAGAAAGAACTCCCCAGGCAGCAGAAGCCTCCTCCCCAGAGCCCTGGGAGACCCATCAAATCCTCCTTCCATCATCATTTCCTGTTTATCCTGGGGGTGGCTCACTGGTGTCTCCCCCACTAGATCGCATGTCCCTTGAGGGCAGGGTATCCCAGAGCTTAGAAGACACCTGGCACACAGAAATGGCTACAGATGGGTGGGCTTCTGGGCCTTCCATCAGGAAAAAGGCCCAGGCTGTGTTCTCACAGGCCTCAGAGTCTGGAGCTCAGGTCAGAACCAAAGCCCACCCGGCTGATATCCGACATGTTTTCTGGACCCTCTCGGGCTGGGATTCCCAGGCCTGTAGTGGCCATCCCCCTAACTCTAGGATATTACTGTCATCAGCACATTCCACTCCACTCACCCACCCCTGGCTTGGAGGCTTCAGGGAAAAGCAAAAAACCAGGCTCATTAACATCCTTAATTGGTTCTGGGAGGACAGGGCGGTGAGTGAAACCAAGCTAGGTGTGTGGGGGGCACTGGCCAGTGAGGGCTGGTGCCCCAGCCAGTGGCTGGTAGCTCACAGGGCATTC
Source organism: Petaurus breviceps papuanus (assembly GCF_028583685.1). NCBI lineage: Eukaryota > Metazoa > Chordata > Mammalia > Diprotodontia > Petauridae > Petaurus > Petaurus breviceps. The sequence continues at coordinate 14,286,782 of NW_027185720.1, forward strand.
TCTCCAGCCCACCCCAGCCTAGCTGCTTCCTCCCGACTCTATTCCTGTCCAGGGCCCCCAGAGCCTTTCAGCCGTCCAGGTTCACAACCTCAGCTCTGCCCACTCTGTCCACCCCCACATCCCCCCAGCTGCCCAGTCTTGTCAGGTCTCAGTCACAACAGCTCGGGCATCTGTCCCTGTCTCTACACGCACAGGCCCCCGCCCTAGCTTAGGGCTGCTGGTCTGCACCGCTACCAGGACCCCTGAGTGGTCTTCCTGTTTCCAGGCCCTTCCTCTTCAGGCCGGCCAAAGGCACAGGTCTGACAGGCCACTCAACTCGGAAAACTCTGGTGGCCCTCAGCTGCCTCTAGGACCAACGGTGCCCCCCACATCCCAGGGGCAGCACCACCTTGCATGGCCTGGCACGGAGGGTCTGCTGCCACGGCCTGAGGGTGCAGAGGGCCTCCAGCCTTTCCAGTCCCATTTCATGGTTTCTCCTCTCCAGGCAGGCGAGGCCCCTCGACTCTCTCTCACCCAACTTTCTACCCCCACCTAGGAATGAGGCCAATTTCTCTTTAAAAGCCATTATCCCATTACCACAGAACTAGCAAGTCCCAGGGCCCGGATTCATGCTAAGTTTCCATTGTGCCTTGATCAGGGAAAGCAAACCTGTAGTGTTTCTGGTGTTATTTTAAAAGTATGTGGTGGATTAACACAGTCCAGAAGGTCCAAGCTGGACATTCCATAGCGGGGTAGGTCAGAACCAGGTGCAGGAGGTGCCAACATAAGCAGGGTTAGTGTGAGACCGTGCACAAAGACACACACACAGACACACAGATACACACACACTCACACACACGCGCACACACTACACGGCACAGATACACACACACACGCACACACTACATGGCACAGATCACACACCCCATGCATTCACTGACAAAGATGGCACACACACTCTCACACATGCACACACACGCACATACACACGCACTCACACACAGACACATTTGCACACACACACTCATACGGCACACACATACTCAGGTACATTCATGCACACTGACACATGGCACACATGCACACTCATACACACACAGCATACACACAGGCACACACACACGGCACACATACACACACTCCACACATGAACTCTGGCACACACTGTAATGGGAATGTAAATTTTAAAGATCTTCCCTGCCCCTAGGCTAAAGTGCACCTGGAGCCTGGGGAGGGAGGCTTGTTTTTCAATAGATACTTTTTGATTGGCCAGTGGGCCCAAAAGGTTGTTACATTCTCTGAGCCAGGAGAAGGCTATATAAGCCCTGATGTGTAGCTTTGTTTTGGGGGCTCACTTTGAGAAGTGTTCTATGATTTGATATAGATTCTGGGAAGCCGTTGTCCTGAGCCCCCCGGCTTTGAAAAAACCCAGATGTTGAAACCCAGATGTTGACTGGGTATGGATGTAATGGTTGGACAGTTTGAAATCTGTCTACTAGATCTGTTTCTGTCTTGATAATTCTGTCTGTGTACTTTGAAGTTCGGGGTGCTGACCTTTTCCCCTGAACAAGGTAAACGATATATGTCTGACTGATTAAAGTAAGCTCGTTAACCCATTTTAAGTTGCTTTCCTTTAACAAAGCAGATCTAAGAACCTGTGGTGGCAGCAAACCCTGAGGACGCTTGGGGTGCTTGCTGCTACACACACACATACACACACTCACATATATACACACTCACATGGCATACACATACTCAGGTACACTCATGCACATTCACACACGGCACACATGCACACTCATACACACACGGCACACACACAGACACACACACGGCACACATACACACACTCCACACATGAACTTTCACACACATGCTCACACACACATACATGCATACTCACACACACACGCTTTGACAGGTCCCTGAGCCCCCTCATGGGCACAGCTCAGATGCCATTCCCTCCACAAGTCCTCAGTCGTTCAGTCAGGCCCAGCCAGGCCAGGTCTTCTCCCTCCACTGGACAGAACAGACATTGCTGGTTGACTCCCTAAGGCATTTCCTCTGTGAGGCCGTCTGCTGGGTCTTTTGTTTCATCTTATTCTCCCATTATATTTCATGAGAGTAGAGACAGTGTCTCTGGGCCTCAGTTTTCTCACCTGTAAAATGAGGGTGCTGGACTAGACAGCCTCAGAGGCCCTGTGCCTCCTGGACTCCAGGGCCCAGCCCAGGGCTGCACACACAGGAATTGGGTCCAACAGGTGCTCCAAAGAGGTCAGGGGAATCATCCTAGCAGCATGAGAAAACACTGGCATTGTGGGGCCCAGTGATCCTCCCTCTCCCCAATGAAGTTACGGGGAAAGGCCCAGCGGTGCACAAGTCCTCAGAGCTGAGAGGAGGAGATGGGCTCTGTGGGGGAGAGGCTGGACCCCACAGGAGAGACACGCTGGAGGGTGAGGCATGCCAAGAAGGGCAGAGGGAAAAATGAGGCCCAGAGCATCCCTGCAGACAGTGACCAAGAGAATGGAAGGTCCGGGGGGTGGGGGGTAGGAAACCCAGGCTAAAGACAGGAGGGGAGCCACCATTCTGCCTGCCCTTTGGCCGGACAGTTTCTGGGGAAGGTGGCTCGGTGTCTGGCCGATGAACAGGTTAAAATCTTGGAATTACAATCCTAATGAATGTTGTGGAACTCGAACAAAGTGTTTGCCTGAAGTTCTCCCTTCCACGCAGGCTGCCTCCGGTTTCACGTTCTCATCACCCACTCTGCCTCTGACATGTGTGGCTGAGGTGGTGTGAGGAGTGGTGCCGCTCCAGGGTGGGAGCCGTCCCTTCCCATTTCCGCCACAGCCAGGAGGACCAGGAAGCGGCCGTCTAGAAAACTTCCCTGGCCCTGGTGGTCAGGATCAGCCCATCACACATTCATACGCCCCGCTTCCCAGCCAGGCCCTGGCTCACTTTGGGGGGCGGGGAAGGGGCTCGTCTGAGAACTTGGCCTCCGTCAGTGCCCAGAGCTCAGTCTGACCCTGACAGGATCTGCGTATGTATGAGCAGATGCTGCCGATTCCTCCACGAGTTCAGGAAACATGGATTTGCCACCACTGTGTGCAAGACTTGGGAGCAGCTTTGGCCTGCTGGTGGGTGTCTAGGTATCTAGTCCAGCCTCGTCCTCTCCCCTGACTAGTCACTGACGGGGTGAGGCTGAATAAGAAATCGAATCTTCCCATGTCCTTGGGAAAAGAGGAGAGAGTGACTTTCTAAGCAGCAGGCTGACAGCCTGAGGTGGACCCCATCCCTGGCCTCTGCAACAATAAAGGCATCCAAAGCTGCCCTGCACAGCCTGAGTTTCTTTCCCACTGACCTTTTCCTTCCCTTCCCTTCCCTCCCACCAGGAAGATGACACTTTCCACAACGGATCCAAGCATGGCCATGGTGGGCTCCGAAGTGGCCTGTGTGCTCACTAAGAATCCCCCTGCCGTGGGAGGGGCAAAGAGAGGCTAGTCGCCAATGATAACTGACCTCATGAAGGGGGTTCTTGTCCAGGCTGGGCTGGCCCCGAGTGCTACTGAGGCCCCCAGGGCTCTGCGCTGTCAGAGACTATCAGCCCTTGTAAGACAAGTCTGAAGGCAGAATTAAACAATTGAAGGGAACAGACTTGGGGCAGAGGAGCTTCCTGAACAGGGTCCTCCTGGAGCTTATCTCACTCAAACAGGGCTCTTCAAGGACAAAAAAAATGCTTAAAACAGAGTGGAAGGGACGAAAATACCAGCAAGCTTAAGTGATAAGAAGCAGGGGAGAGACCTGAAGAGTCTTTTTGAAGACCAAGAAAGGGGAAAGAAAGGAAGAACAAGGTCCTAGGGGGAGGGAGAAAGCTGAGGCCAACAAGCCATTTCTCTGGTCTCTTCTCTCTTCCTGCCCTCCTTTATAAATCCAAGCATGGGACCCACAGTTCACGGAAGGGATGCCTAGAGGCCATCCATTGCTAACCACTGGATCTAGAGGATCTAGGCCTGGAAATCCAAGGCACCCCAAGCAGTGAGCTTACATCTCCTGGGAGATACTTGGGGATTTAAAAAAAAAGGTAGAATTTTTTTTTGGGGGGGGGCTAAGAACTATAATATTTTTTCTAAGCAAAATTAGCTCTGACCCCTAAAAACAAATAGTTGCGGTATAGCGTTCTTTGAAGAGAGATGGGAGGAAGTGCAAGATGCTGACCCTCTGACAAGACCAGTGTCTGCCCACCACCCAGCCCATCCACCAGGCCCAGCTTGGAGCCCCTCAATCACCTATCTCTTACTGAAGAGTGAGCTGACAACAGCATAGGAAGGAGAGGAAAAACTCCTTCCTGGATTCATAAGCTTGCAATGTGCTGAGCACCAGGACACAAAGAAAGGCAGAAACACTGGTCTCTACCTTCAGAGATCTCACTGTCCACAAAGGGAGGGTGTCTGGGGCAGAGGAGCTTGGGTCGGTGAGCAGTGAGAGGAGTGAGTGCCTTTACGTGGCCCTCCGACTGCTGGAGGGCAAGTGACCTGGATGACAGCTGTCATCAGCGGGCAGTGCCCAGCTCCTGCTAGGGGTGGCCTCTGCTAGGGAGGATGGAATAAGTACAGAGCCTGTCGTGTTGGGGCAGAAGATGTCCGAGGGGAAATGAGGACAAGGGCCATTCCTCAAAGGACAGCAACCACACACAAGGGTGCTCCAAACAAATAAGAGAAATGCAAACCCAAGTGCGGCCAAGCTGTCATCCTGAAGCCATCGGGTTGGGAAGCGTGAGGAGCCTAGAAGATGACAACCACTGGAGGGACTGTGGGAGGGCGGGCTGTGAGCTGGCCAAACCCTTCTGGAAAACCACTTGTAACACTACTGGAAAAGTCATGAAGCTGTGTGTCCCCTTTGACCCAAGGACCCCGCTATTAGGCATGGAGGAGGAGAAAAAGGCGGAGGAGGTCAGAGGAACATTTACAAAACCTCTTCTAACATCCACCGTGCGATGGGTGCCCATGAACTGGAGAATAGCCAAACTGAGGGCAGAAGGACCTGCTTGTTGTCTCTCCCTCAATCTGTAAGAGCCAGGATCTGCTTTCGTTCTTCCTCTCTCTCGTCCTGGTATTGCCAGGGCTTATCAAGTACCTGGAACAAAGCTGATGCTTATTAAATCCTGGTTGGCTGATGACCCCAGAGGGATGGACCATTAGAAACAATAAAACATGAAAGATTTGGAGAAACCCGAAAAGCCCCTATGAAGGATGGGTACAGAGACCACTGGAATGTGGAAAAAAAGCAGACTGAAGGCACTCAGAACTCTGCCCAGCCGGGGGGGATGTCCAAGACCTGCCCAGGGGGCCTACAACCTGAAATGACTTGGCCAACGAGTGATCTGTTGCCAAGGAAGGTTCTACCAGGGCGAGGAAACACTGGGAATTGACATCAGTGTAATGAAAACACAGCAATCAAAGATTTTTTAAAATCCCCATTTGCCAAATTAACTATCTGGTGAGTGCACACGAACACAGACACGGGGAGGCACGCTGAAGGCCACACAGAGTTGGCCAAGAGAGCAGTCCTCAACCTCCAGAAGCTCACAACACTACAAATGACAGGATTTCAGGGAAGAATAAGGGCACTGGCTGTTATTTAGTTTTCAAACAGTGAGAGGCCTCAGCCTCCCTTCTCAGCGCCCAATTCTACCCCAGCATGGAGGGCAAAGGGCCTGGCTGACCGTCCTGATCACAAACATGAAGACGCGACCCAAGAAGTCACCTCTCTGGGTCCTTTACAGAGGTGGGGGCCTCAGGGGTGCATCGCTGCACTCGACAGCAGATTCCCTCACACGCCGAGCTTAAAAAAGTTGTTACATGAGACAGGGCTCTAAGAGGGGAGAGAGCCATACAGGGAGAAACCTAGATGACAGATACTAAAAACACCAAACCCAGCCCTGTTACCTTTTTAAAAAGAATCAAAGGCAAAGCACAAGGGAAGAGGCACCTCCAGCTAACGGCAACCACTGCCAGGAAGCCCCCCTCTGAAGGCCTTTCCAGGCCATCAGATCCACAGAAAAAAGAGAGACTCCAGCCCACCCAGGAGGCAAAGTTATCATTAGTGACAACTCAGATTTCCGTCCCACTAAGTGAGGCAGGTAGCACAAATACTACCAGCATTCCCATTTTAGTTGGGAGAAAACAAGCTCAGGAGGCAGACACTGAGGGTAGGCCGGGCTCCCCACCCAGCCAGGCCTCCCCAGGTGCTCCTGGCCTAAGGCCGTCCTTACATACACGTCCCTCCCAAATGACATGCTCCAGGGGGCACGGTGCCACCAAGACCCCACCCAGGAGCCTGGGCCAAGACTCCCCCATACACAAATTCATTTGTGACATGCCCCTCCTCCAGCATAGCCAAGTCAAGTGGAAAGAGTACTAGGCTGAGAGCCAGGAGCCCTAGTTTCTGTTCTCACCTCTGTTCCTAGCTAGCTTTTCCACCCCAGGGGTCACGTTTCCATTGGTAGACCACCACCTCTCCAGGCCTCAGGCCCTTCATCTGTAAAGCAAGGGTGGCCTAGACAGCCCCTGAGCACTGAAAACATCCAACTGAGTGGAAAGGAAGGAGAGGAACTGAAAGGGAACAAGGCAGGCAGCTGGAAGAGAAGCTATAAACACCAGGTACCAGAGACCTTCCCCCTGAGACCAAGTCAGCCACTCGGCAGGTGTAGCTGGAGCTTATTTGTCTGGCTACCTAGATCCCGGCCCCTGGGGGCACCGGCACACACACTCCTTTCTCTCTCCCTCTCCTTCTCTCTCTCTCTCCTCTCTATGTCTCTCTCCCTCTCCATCCCTCTCTCTCTCTCTCCTCTCTCCCCCTACACTCTCTCTCCTCTCTCCCTCTCTCTCTCTCCCTCCCTCTGTCTCTCCCTCCCTTCTCTCCCTCTCTCCCCTCTCTCTCTCCCTCTTTCTCTCTCTTCCCCCTCCCCTCCCCCCACCGCAGAAAGCACCTGGCTAGGGCCCAATCGATCAATACTGGCTTCTCTCACCTGGCACTGGGGGTCCACACGTGCAGCCCTCCCTCGGCTGTCCCTAAGTCCACACACATTCTCCATCCCTTCCATAGCCACCCAGAGGAGTCGGCATTTCTAGTGAAGGTGTGCATCCAAGCCGAAGGGAGTCCCTCCCATCCACACCCATGTCTCCCAAAGCCCCAGAGCTAGGAAGGTAGGCTCCAGTCTACACCTGCGCCTCATCAGGCACTGGCACGGTGGCTACATCTGATAACAACCTGACATTGCCGTGAGCCAAGCCTAGACAGAAAGACTGATCTAGACAGACAGACAGACCCGTTAGCTTCTCACATATCCCCACCCCAAAACAAAATGAAATAGAGAACATTAATATCATCTCTCTGACCAAGATGTGAATTACAAGATCGTGGGGACAGCTGCCGGGCTTACATAAGCTCACAGTGTGTTTTAAGACAGAACATCTATCTTTAACTCCGGGCTCTAAAATATAAGTTGTATCTCCTTAAAGGAGGAAAGTGAGGGTCAGCATGAGGTAATCTGCCCATGCTCCCCCAGGAGCCAGGACCAGAGCCCTCCCCACCCACCGCCCCAGGATCCCACCACACCAAACTGCACTTTCTCACAAGCCAGAAGCATGGGGAGCACGGGAAGGACTTTCTCCCCCTGGGGCCCCCAAGGCAGGCCCAGAGCTGATCCAGGTCTAAAGGGCCCCCCCATTCTTACCCAGAAGAGCTCTGGGCCACAAGAGACCGGCGGGAGTGGGGAGGGGGTGACTCCCCACCTACAATCAGGCGCCAGTGCAGCGACCGTGGGGCACACAGCAGGCACTCAAAGCGGGATTCCTGAACCCAGGGCTATGTCCGGGGGCTCACTGGGAGCCCCCCGCCAGCCACTTACCCTCTAAGCCTCAGTTTCCTCACCTGTCAGGCAGGGCTATCCCACAGCGCCGGGCTGAGTCTACGGGGGGCCGTGATAACCCAACGGGGCAGCGCACTGGGGACGCCCCCGGCACCCCCGCGCAAAGCCGCACGCCCGGAGTGCGCCCCAGGGTGGCAGCGGCTAGAAGGTCAAGCCCTTTCTGCAAACCCCTGAAATGGGGGGTGGGCGGGCTGGGCCCCCAGCTCTGCCGAGCCTCCCGGATGCCGCCCCGCCCCGCCCACCCTGCCCGAGCCTCAGTTTCCCCACCTGCAGAAGGGGACCTCGGATCAAGCCCCCTCCCACTCCCGCACCTCGGGGGTCCCAGCGCTCAGGACCGAGCCCGGGCTCGGCACGGTCCCCTCCCCCACCCACAGTTACCCCGCCCCCCATCCCGCATCCCTTAGGACACCTCCACAGGGAGGCCCAATGGCACGAGGGGATGGACCGTCACGCCACGCCACGTCGCGCCCTTGGGGGGAAAAGGGTCAGTGCACCCACGGCCCGGAGGAGCCCGGAGCTCCGGGGCACGGAACTGGGAGGGGCGGGGGGATTAGAAAGGAGCGGGCAGGAGAGGGCGGGGGGATAGGACGGAGAGGCGGGAGAGGGAGGGGGGATTAGAACGGAGCGAGGGCGCCGGGGGG
>NW_027185720.1:14295428-14301441 GCF_028583685.1 Petaurus breviceps papuanus
GGGGGGGGGGGGGGGGGGGGGGGGGGGGCGGAGCGAGGGCGCCGGGGGGGAGGGGGGTGCGGGGTGGGGGGAACATCTCCTCCTCTTCCTCCCGGCTCCGCCCCCCTCGGTCCCCCCCCCCAGCCCTCCGGCCCCATGGGCCCGCCCTCCCTCCATCTCCCAGCCAACTCGGCCGGGTGAAGGGCGGCAGTTTACCTCAGGAGCCCATGGCGGGCCGTGGAGGCGGCGGCGGCTGGAGCCCGAGTCCCTCTGGTGCCTGTGCAGCCGCCGGGGCCGAGATGACTGGAGCAGCGCCGGGAGCCGCTGAGAAGGCGCGCAGGCGCACTGGGCCGCCACCGCCGCCGGGGGGCGGGGGCGGAGGGAGAGGAGGAGCCTCAGAGGGGGCGGGGCCGGCTGAGCTGAGCTCACCCGCGGCGCCTTAAAGGGACCGCACTCCCCGCCCTGGCTTCTCTGCCGCCCTTGTCTTTTTCTTTCTCTTTCCTTCCTTCCTGTGCATTTATCTTTCCCTCCTTTTCTCTCCGCTCTGTTTTTCTTTTCCTCCTTTCCTCTTTTTCTTTCCTCTGGTCTCCTTTTACTCTCTTTCTTTTCTCTTACTCTCTCCCTTCTGCCCTTTTCTTTCCCTTCTTCCTCTTCTTGGCTCGCTCCTAGAGCATCCTCCAGTCCTCCTACCCGCCCCCCCCCACTGGCTATGAAACTGACCCGACCTTCGTCAGTATCACTGACATTGACACAGGCCTTACAGTGGAGCCTGCTGGGTGCTCCAGTCATTCTTATCCCCATTTTCCAGATGAAGAAAACGAGGCTGAGAGAGGTGATGGACCATAGGAAAGGCCCCAAAGCCGGTAATAACGGGCACAGGATTTGAAGGTCTCCCGGGCTCCAAGATCACCAGGAGAATCCCTCCTCTGACACTTACCAGCCATGTGACCCTGGACCAGTCACTTAACCTCTGCTTGTCTCTGTTTCCTTTGCTATAAAATGGGAATGACAATAATAGCACCTATCTCCCAGGAGTGTAGTGGAGACCAAGGCACTTAGCACACCGCTTGGCACAGAGTGTGCACTGTATGAATGTTAGTTCTTGTTATAATAACCCTTCCTCTGACACTTAAAAGCTGTATGACCCTGGACCAGTCACTTAACCCTTTTGCCTCAGTTTCCTCATCTGTAAAATGCACCTCCCTCCCAAGGTTGGGGATGATGACCAAATGAGAGCACTTAGCACACAGTAGGCACTCCATAATTGTTAGCTATTTTAATTTTTATTAGCACCCCTCCCTCCTCTGACACTTACTGACTGTGTGACTCTGGGCACGTGCCTCTTAGGAGTGATAATGATACCTATGAGGAATCACAAAGACAGTTTATGGGACCACATTGCTAACAAATACGCTGGAAAACCCTAAGAGCCCTGAACAATGCAATGGCCAGCCCTGTATCGGGAGCACTGATGGGTAGGGATGGGTAGGCCTGCCCCCAGACAGAGGCAATGGGCCCCGGAGCAGGCTGTGAGGAGCCCTTTGCACCTGGCCAAGGGCACACTGTGCTTGGCTTGCCTCTGAGTGTCTGTTATAAGGCATTCCCCCTTCTTTTTCTTTTGGTCTTTTTTTTCTTTACCTTTTTTACAGGGATAGAGAAAGTGGGAAGGAGGGGAAAATGCCTGATACTTGAAAAAAATTTAACTTAAAAAAATGCTTTTGGGGGAGAGGCCAGGTGGAGACCCCAGGCCTCAGGGAACCTCCTCTCCAAGTGTCTCCTCTCCCTTCATTCCCTGATCTGCTGTCCTAGGGCAAGAGTGAATTATCCGAGGATGGAAATTAAACTAGATGCAAGGGGAGGGGAGTGAGTGAAGGATATGTTTAAATGGAAATTGGGTCAGAGAGCCTTTCCCTGTCCCCTAGGTCCCCCAAGACATAGATTAGGCCTGGAATGGCTCCTGCTCCCCTGGGTCTTCCAGGCCTCACTCCGGACACAAACTATATTGTTCCTGGGGTAGAAGACATTGATCTTTATGGGCCAAGCCCTATGCAGATAGAGTACTGGCCCTGGGCTTGAGTTCAAATCCTGCCTTAGGTGTTTACCTGCTGTGTGACCCTGGGCAAGTCACTTAACCTCCACCTGCCTCAATTTCCTCAGCTGTAAAATGGGGATAATAATAGTACATCCTTCCCAGGGTTGTTACAGGGATCAAATGAGAGAACAATTGTAAAAAAGAGCTTAGTACCATACTCGGCACACAGAAGGTGTTTAATAAATGCTTGTTAGTAGATGGATTGATCAACATTCTGGGATGGGGGAACTGAATTCTCTAATAGTGGGCTTGTGCCCAAGGTCACACACATAATAAGTGGTGGAAATGGAATTCAAGACCAAGTCTTTCTACCGAGTTACTTTGTCTCTCACAGTATTTTCTGGACCTCAGTTTTCACATCTGTAAAATGGGGAAACGCTCCTTGCATCGTCTGCCCCACAGGGTAGTCGTAGGGAAAGTGTTTAGGAAAAGCTTTAGAAAAGCAGGAGCCATAGTAATTAAGCATTTTCTTCCCTTATTTCAGAGAAGGGATGGGTATGCAGATGTGGGTTATTTTCAAGTTCACTTAGTTGGACACAGAGTCGAGTTTCAGCCTCCCTGGGATTAGGCAGAGGTTCCACGCCCAATACCACCACAGGCCACCCCCTCTCAAGGTCCACCCTACTCTCCCTCACTCTCCTGTTGAAGCCCCTTCTCTGAAGGAGCTTCCAAAGGGCAAGAGAGCAATAGATGAAGTTCTGCTTTGAACCCCGAACCAGTGACCTGTAGTGAACAGAATGCCGGACTTGGAACCTTCAAATCCTGCCTCAGACACTAAGTATGTGACCCTGGACAACTCACACCCCTCTCTGAGCCTCAGTTTCCTCCTCTGTCAAATTAGAAGTTGAATTCCATCTTAGTTTCTAATTCTGAAATCCTGTGGTCCCTGATGAGTGTGAGATTCAAGTCAGGCATCGTGAGTCTGAAACAGTCATTTATGGGTCTATTAATAGTATCTGTGAATCCTGGAAGTTTGGTCAGCTTCCTCATCTGTACAATGGAGCAATAGCCACAGCCTGTCAGCCCTCAGAGAGCTTCGAAGATCAAAGGCAGACGTATTCAGTCTGCATAAACTGTAAAGTGCTGTACTTTACTTGTGAGGGGCATCATACTGTGACGGGTATTTTGGACATGCACCATCATAAGGTCAGAATTACCCTTCCCTTTCTGAGCCCCAGCAGCCAGGTTCCTCCCCATTTCTGCTGTGGTGGTCAGTCGTGTCTGACTCTTCATGACCCAGTTTGGGTTTTCTCGGCAAAGATACTGCAGTGGTTCCCCACTTCCTTCATTTTACAGATGAGGAAAATGAGCAGTCGTGTATGAGCCTAGATTTGACCTCAAGGTTTTCGTGACTCCAGGGCCAACCCCAGCCTTGGGAAATCTGCCTGTTTTGGCCCCTAGGGAAGTCCTCACCAGCCCCTGCTCCCAGGGCCCTCCCCTCGTCCCTATCACATACCCCTGAGCACAACCAGCCCCACAGCCCATCTTGTCCAGAAGGCTGTACTGAAGCCCTAATGTGGACAGGAATCCACAGTAGGGCCCTTCCAGTTCTGGGCTTATGATCTTGTCATCTCACGCTCTGGTATAAAGTGAAAGGGTTGGTTGGGGTCCCTGAGGGCCCTCCCCAGCTTGGGTATTCTGTGACGGAGTCTCAGCTTATTTGGTCTTGGATCAGGGCACGTCTGGAGCAGTGTGTCCGGTCCTCAGCACCATTTTTAAGGAAGGACGTTGGCCAATAGTGGTAGGCACTCTGCTGTAGTGATGGGAGAGCTGACCTCTCAGTCAGGAAGACCTGGATTCGAGTCTTAGGCACAGATGACTGCCTGGAGGCTTCCTCTGAGCTCTCACTGCCTGGAGGAGGTGTCTGGCTCTTGAAGGTTGTGCCAAGAGAAACCCATGCCAGCCAGTCGTTCCAGCCTCTTGGGAACAGAAATGCTGCCACCCCTGAACTGTGTTCTGGGGTCTATTAGGAAGGACTTGGGAGGCATTTGCTTCCCTGACTCTGAAAGGCAAAAGAATTTCCCAGAACCACTTCCTGCCTGAGCAGAGTGTTGCTCCCCCCAAAGAACTCAAACCAAAGCTAATCGTTCTAATTGTTGCTAATGGCCCTAAATTAGGGATGCCAGGTGTTGGTGTTTTCAGTACCGGAGATGAAGCAAGCATCATCTCACGGGATGGCAGGGGATGGAGAAGTTGTTCACAGCGTCAGCTAAATGTGTTGGAGGAAGTTTATGAGGGTCAGAAGGTTGGCTTCCCAGAACCAAGAAGTGGGTACAGGAGCCCTCATGGATACAGCATCAGGGGCCTGGCCGGGGGGAGCCTCAGACATCATGTTGTTGTCTTCTTAGAGCTCACATGAGGGGAATGAGGCTGAGAGGCACAAGGCCTGCCCCAAATCACACAGGCCGAGTGTGGAGACCGGATTTGAACCCTGGTCCTCTGAGGTCAGAATCTCAGAGTTGGAAGGGACTTCAGTGGCCAGTCAGTCTAACCCCTACCTGAACAAGAACGCCCTCAAGGTCACCCAACCACCCACAGTGACATCCACAGAGGGGAACCGCCTCACCTGCCCGGCCTGAACTTGCCCCTTTGCAGCCCAAGGACCCTGGTTCTGTGCTCTAATCGCTCTTCACACCTGGAATCAGAGCTCAGGCCCCCAGGCTCCAGTTCTCTCTCCTCCAGACTAAACTCCACACCCAGCATTCTTTCTACAGACCACCCTGCCTCCCACCCTGGTCGTCCTAGAACTGAGGAGGTCCTTGAAGATCAGCCCCAAACCTATGATGCACAATAGACCTCAGTGGAGGGGATAGAGGGGACAGGAAGAGAATAAGTACTTAAAAACACACCTACTATGTGCCAGGCACTACAAACATCTCATTTGATCCTCACAACAAGCCTGCAAGTAGGTGCCATCGTGATCCCCATTTTACAGTTGAGGAAACTGAGGGAGATGGAGGTTAAGTGACTTGCCCAGGGTCACACAGCTAGTAAGTGTCTAGGCAGGATTTGAACTCAGGTCCTCCTAAACCCAAACCCATGTGCTCCCTAGGGGAGAGTAGAACAAAGTGTCCAAATAGAGGCCATCCTTGTGTGTGTAGGATACTTATTGACCTATTCTAAATGAGTTTCTTTGAAGAATTTTTTAAATTTAAATGTTATTGATGCTACCCCCCCATTCCATTCTTTTACATTTCAGTCATTTCTAGATCTATCTGTCCCCCCCTCACCCAGTGAGCCTTCCCTTGTAACAGAGACAAGCAGTTCAGTTCAATCAGTCGAGGCATCTGGCGCTGTATGCACTGTTCAGTGCCCATAGACCCAGGAGAGGAGGGCAATGCACTTCCTCCTACCTTCTCCAGGGCCAAGACCAGGTCCCCCCCAACCGCTTGGCTTCTTTTGGAGGGGCAGTTCTTTTCCTTTAGGTTACTGTAGTCCTGACCTGGACTTGGAGTCAGGAAGCCCCAAGCAAAATTAGGCTCCCCAACTTCGTGACCCTGGGCAAATGGCTTTACCTGGCTCAGTTTCCTCATCTATAAAATGGGTTTCTGTGAGGACCAAACAAGCACTCTGTAAACCTTATAGCCCGACATAGTTATTAGCCACTATAGTTATTGAATTCAGCATCCATCTGGACATATCTTCTTTAGCTTTCCATTAGAATGTAAGCTCATTGAGGACAGGAGATGTTTCCTTTTTGTCTTAGAGCCCCCAATACCGTGTTTCCCCGATAATAAGACACTGTCTTATTATTTTTTTTGGAAAGAAAAACACCAGAAGGCTTATTTTCAGGGGAGGGCTTATGTTGTCCTGCCTCAGCTCTCCTCCTCGGCACTGCTCTCAATGGCGCCAGCAAGCAAATCACTGGGGAAGAACAGGATGACGCGCTCACTGCTTCAGCGCTGATTGGATGCAGCTCGGAGCGTGGTGTGCGTTTCACGG
>NW_027185720.1:14301541-14303695 GCF_028583685.1 Petaurus breviceps papuanus
GAGGGGGAACGGTGCATACAGAGGGTACCGTAATGTGGCGTGTAGCGCAGGGGATCACCTTCATTACAGTAGCAATCTCAATAGGGCTTATTTTCGGGGGAGGGCTTATTTTAGAGGAATCTTACACAGTAAGGGGAGGGCTTATTTTCGGGATAGGTCTTATTATCGGGAAACACGGTACCTCCTACAGTGCTTGTAGACATACAGCAGGTGTCTTGTTGAATGTTTGTAGACCGACTGACTAAATCCCTTGTAATCATTGCTTCTCTTCATATAATAATGCCTCATCTGCTTAACACTTACTAGCCATGTGACCTTGGGCAAGTCATTTAACCTCAATTGCCCTGCCTTCCCCCCTCCAAAAAGCCAAAAAAAAAAAGCCTCATCTGTAAAATGAGGGGGTTGTTCTGGATGACCTCTGAGGTCCTTTCCTGTTCTAAATCTAAATCTTTGGTGATTTGATCACCAAGGTCACAAAGAGGGCAGAACCAGGATTTGAACTCAGGGCCTTTGATTCCCAAGCCAATGACCATGCCAAGTCTCAAGGTTTGAGTGAGTAGCATTGATGAGGTATGAGCTCTGGGAGCCCCCTTGAGTTCTCCTTGAGTCCTTGAAGTACAGACTCTGGGAACCCCCCCCCCCATGAACCCTGATTAAATCATCCCATTTGATAAGGCATTTCCATGAGGCCATAAGCCTTACATTGTGGCTGGACCCAAACCTCTGTTACTAGACTTCCCACCCTTGAGCCAATCAAAATATCAGTCTACCCTTGAACTGGCCTGGCCCTCCATTGTCTGTAGTTTCCAGGTAGCCTCCAGCAACTTCCCCACTCATTGACCTCATCTGATTCCTCCTGAAGACCCTCCCCAAACTCCTCCTCTAGACTACCCCTAGATTCCTCCCACAACCTTTCTGTATATAAGATCCCATCTTTCCATAGAATGACCTAGCACAGACTTACTCTGTGTCCAACACAAGCAAACTTTACTTTTCTTTGGCTGAGAAGGCTTGAGTTGAACTGATTCAGCAGGACCCAGCCTGCTAGTATTTTGGGGTCTCCAGAACAACCCTAACCCTCTTTATGGGTAACCTCTTCAGCATAATCAGGGCTACGTGTTTGGAAGGCATAATCTGGTGGTATTTGAAGGGCAGCTTGGAAAGGCCTTTCAGGGGCTTCGCCTGGACCAGTGACCATGGATGATTATCTCCCTTCAGGCAACTCCTGTCTGGGTGCCCAGGCCAGCAGAAAACTGGGGAGTGCTGGGGCCACAGACTTGGAAGTCACCTGGGTGAAGGTGATCATGAAGCCATCAGAAAGGGTGAGGTCATGAAGGGAGAGAAGTGTGGAAGGAGACAAGGAGAGTTGAGGAGGGTCTTGGGAACCCCAGCATCAAGCATGGTGCCTGACACATAGTAGGCTTTTAATAAAGGTCTGTTGAATGAATGAGTGAGTGAGTGAATGAAAGAATGAATGGTATCGCCTTGTTCAAGAGGGGTTGGGCTCATATTTCACCCATGTCCGTCAGAAGGGAGATGGGCCTGTGAAGACACAGTGAGGAAGCAGTCACAGCCCCAAGGATTCCAGGAGACGCCCCTGAGCTCACAGACTGGCCCAGGTGGGCCTAACAACTCATTCAGGAACACTCTTCCCTCCTTTTCCAGCCTTCCTTCCCAGCAGCCTGAGCAGGCTGATGAACGAGGTTAGTCACTGTGTCTGAGGGGTGGTTTGTCTCTCGTCCTTAATTTGATTATTTTATTAAAGTTTTACTGACTCATCCTCCTTTAAGACTCCACAGTCACCCATCAGAGAACCCTCCTTTGTAGCAAAGAAAAATGATTAAGCAAAACAGCCTGATACAGAAATGACAATAATAATAAAAACAACAAGCATTTATATAACACTTGAAGGTTTACAAAACACTTTACATTTGTTAACTCATTTGATCCTTACAACAATCCTGGGATATGTAGGTGCTGTTATTATCCCCTTTGGACAGGTGAGGAAACTGAGGCTGTGAAAGATTAAGAGACTTGAGCAGGGTCACAAAGAAGCCAGTAAGTGTATTTCTATCTTGGTGACAGAGTAAAACCCAGTGGAAGGCAGGAAAGAAAGAAAGAAAGAAAGAAAGAAAGAAAGAAAGAAAGAAAGAA
>NW_027185720.1:14303705-14354124 GCF_028583685.1 Petaurus breviceps papuanus
AGAAAGAAAGAAAGAAAGAAGAAAAGAAGGAAAGAAAGAAGGAAAGGAAGGAAAAAGAGAAAGGAAAGAAGAAAGAAAAGGAAGAAAAGAGGACAAAGGAGGAAAGAAAGGAAAAAGAGAAAGGAGAGAAGGAAGAAAGGAGGAGAAAATCCAAGAGATAACCAGAGACTGATTCTTCATTGTCTGGAAGGATTCTCCAGAAGTTTCCTTTGAATGACAGGCTCCCCAAAGGCATTCAGAATGAACCGGTGACTTTCCAAGAAGAAGCCTGCTCCCCATCCCCAGTCCTTGAGCCAGCTGCCCCCCTCCACTCTGTTACCCAGATGACCTCATGCCCAGGCCGACCACACCCTCTGAGAACATGAGTCACAGAAATGAAGGGCTGGAAGGAAGCTCAGAAGTCATCTTGCCTGACTGGAACCTGAACTCCCTCCTCCATCAAGGCAGGCAGGGGGAGAAGTCAGGTATGGGTCACAGGGACTTTGGACTCCTGGGTTAAACCAGGCAGGGACAAGCTACGTGGTGGTAAGCAAGTCACTTCCCTGACTCTAAGACTAAGTTTCCTTGTCTCTAAAAATGAGGAGGGAGGAAGTGTCAGGTTCAGATTGGTTCAGCACTTTGGCATTTCTCATTGGGGAATGCCAAGCCTGTTCAGGGCATCAGACCTGTTTACAGAGGGAGAATCTAAGCACCGAGTGGTTGAGTGCATGGAATTACAATCATAAGCCTTAGAGCTTGAAGGGACCTTTGAAATCTTCCGATGATTCAGGGGTCCTTGACTTTGGCCACCAGACTGTTTCTGCCAACAGATGGGAGGGTCTTTGAGAACAGAGACTTTCCTCTTTGTCTCTCCAGGGCTTAATACAGTCCCTGGCACACCTTGGGCATTTGATGTTTTCTGTTACTAGTGGTATCACCATGGATGTGACTGAACTTGTCTGAGCCTCGGTTTCCCCATCTGTGAATGAGGACAATAACCCCTTTTTCACGTAGTTATGGGGTTCAAATGAGATGATGGATGCAAAAAGGGCCCCAGTTCCATTGCTCATTTCACTCTGGTCCTCCACAGAGATCTTTCCCCCTACTTTCCAGTATGAATTTATGTTTTGTCTTTCTCTACTGCAGTGTATGCTCCTTGAAGACAGGGGATGTCTTGTTTTCTTGTGCGTAGCAGAGCCTGGAACATGGTAAAACACTTAATAAGTCACCTGTCTGTCTATCTGTCTATCTATCTATCTATCTATCTATCTATCTATCTACCTACCTACCTACCTATCCATCCATCATCTATCCATCATCTATCTATATCTATCCATCTACTTGTCTATCATCTATCTATCCATCCATCCAACCATTCACTCATCCATCCATCTGTTTATCTATCATCTATCTTATTTACACACCATAATATAAATGTCAGTTTTTATTATTACAGATGGTGAAACTGAGGCCTGGAGACATTAGCTGAGTTGCTGAGGTAGTAAATAGTGGGGATGAACCATTGCCTCCTCTCTTAACAAAGATTTACCTCATCGTTGGCCTGAGGGTAGAGGACAGGCAGGTACATTCACAGGTTTAGAACTGGAAAGACCTTTGAAGTCACCTAGTCACAGAATCATGGAATTTCAGCATTGGCAGGGACTTTAGTGGCCATTTAGTCCAGTACACAAGTGACAAAGAGTCCTCACTACAAACATACCCAACAAATGGGCATCCAGCCAGTGCCCAAAGTCTTCTGGTGATGGGCAAGCCCGCTTCCTCCCCAAGGTGCCATTCCACTATGGGAAGGCTCTTTATCGGATGGCTGATTCACAGCCTCTTTGCAATCAATCAACCAATCGACCAGCATTTAAGCACCTTCTATGTGCAAGGAACTGATGATACAAATACAAATGTAAAACAACCCCTGTTCTCAAGGAACAACCCCCGTTCCCGTGCAGAAATAACAAGTGTGTAGAATTATCTGAAGAAAGCGTAGAAGTGAATCCAAAGTGGTTAATGCAAGGTGATTTGGGGGGAAGATACCAGCAGTGGAGAGATTTCACGTACAACGTGGTGCCTGAGCTGAGAGATTCTCCAAAAGGGAGGCAAGGAGGGAGTGCATTCCAGGCACACAGAGAGAAAGCCAGCTTGGCTGGATCAAGCAGTGTCCCAGGAAGCTGGAAAGATGGGCTGGGGCCAGTTCATAAAGAGCTCTACAAGCTAAACAAAGGCCTGGAGGTGATGGCCACTTCTTAGTTGAGTAAGAGAGTCACATGGTTAGATCTACGTTTGAGGAAAGCTACTTCGGCAGCCCTATGTGGATAGTTGGAGCGGGGAGAGGCATGAGGCAGGGAGACCCATTAGCAGGCTGCCACAATTATCTGGACAAGCGGTGATGAGGGTCTGAACTACAGGGAAAGCAGAGAAACGGTGTGGAATGAGAGCCAGTGAGAAGGTACAAGTCGTAAGGTTTAGCCTCTGACTAGATGCAGAGTAGGGGATAACGCTGAGGTTACAAATCTGAGAAAATGCAAAGTGTGGACACTGAGGCAAACCGGGTGAAGCGACTTGCCCAGAGTCACGCAGCTAGGAAGAGTCTGAGACCAGATTTGAACTCAGGTCTTCCTGACTCCAGGCCCAGTACTCTATTCACTGGACCACGCAGCTGTTCCATGATTCAGGTTACATCTTTGTAAAATGGGGATAATAATAGCACCCATCTCACAGGTTATTGTGGAGATCAAATGAGTTGCTTTTCAAACCCTTAAGGGCTATGATTAATGTTATTATTAATTATAGGATATTGGGGAGGAATGGGTCATACAACCTAGAAATATGGGTTAGAGTCAGACTATTGTGGCTTAATTCTCCTAAACGCCATAGGGAGCCAGCCACTGAAGTTTCTTGAGCAGGGGGTGGTCCAGTCAGTTATGTGTGCAAAAGAGGCCTGTTTTCTCATCTGTAAAATGGGCACATCCAGCCAGCAAGCCTCGAAGGCAGCTTTCCAGCTTCTATGTGCTCTCACCTCTCGGGGCTTCTTACCTGGACCCTCTTTCTAGCCCTGAGAATAATAGCAAGGGGGCAGGAAGAAAAGTCGGGGGAGAAAGTCAAGTCACTTGATTCTTTTCTACTTTATTACTCCAAATTAACGACCACAATAAAGCTCCAAAAAGTCCAATATTTACACAGGAAAAAAGTACAAAATTCCCCCCAAAGTTCTTCAGTATTTTTTTTCCATTTTTTTAAATTACAAAGTAATAAAAAGATTTACTCTTTAGTTAAAAAAAAAAAGAAAAAAAAAGACAGAGAAAGAGGGGTAAATAAATTAGGAAAAATAGCCCAAAACAAAAGCAAAAACCAAACGAAAACAAAAAACTTGTGTTAAATAGAAAGCATTAAAAAAAAAATCCAATTCCCTCGGGCATTTCATCCTCTCACGGATCCCACAGGGGTCCCTGTGGGGTAACAGGGCAGCGGAAGGTCACAGAGGGAGGGGCTGAGGCTCCCATTGAAGAGCCAATTTCTTCCCACTTGTCTCTGATAAGCGTTTCCAAGGATTTCTCTTCCCCAAGGATGGTGGGAGTGGGGAATGTTCCCCTCCGCTGTAGGAATTGGATCCAAAGAGGGCTTAGGGTTCTTCTCCTCCTTTCCTGGACAGCCCAGGAGAGAGGCCTTCTGAACATCAAAATCGGGTAACCAAACTGAAGTGTGAAGGGGTTGGGGGGGAGAAGGGGCCTGTTGTCCCACAGCATCCTGCTGGGACCCTCCCAGGCCCATAACGCTCATCCTGGAGAATACACAACCCAAAAGACACGCACAGGCACTCTCGGACATACCCACAGCCACACCATCCATCACTGCCCCCCACCCCCACCCCCCCAGCCAGCTTCCTAGAAATTCTCTTGAGGCTCTGGGCTCACAGCTGCCTTCCCTTCCCTGCCAGGCTCCAGGGGGTAGGGAGAGAGGGAGCGGCCCAGGACTTCAGCTCAGCCTGGGACACCCCCCGATATCAGTGCTAAGGAGAGAATGGGGCAAGGATGTCAGGAAGCATCCAACAGCTTGAGCCCAGTGACCCCACGAGTGCCCCTTGAAAGCTGGCGTCTTCTGAGGCTTCGAGGCCTGTCTAACCAAGAAACCCAAGTCCCCACGGACAGAGTCAGGGCCTTAGGGAGTCACGAGTTTACTTTCACAAAACAAAATGAAATCCAGAAAGCTTCTGCCATGTCCAAGCCTTCCCTTTCCTCTTCATCGAGAGGTCAGCCCCTCAGAATCAGAGGATGCTCAGATCAACATTGACACAGAGAACAGGAGTGTGGGGTGGGAGGGCAGAGGGGCCCTGACCCCTGGAGATCCCCAGCCTGGGGGAGGAGGAGAGGGAGAGCCCCCCCCCCACCCCACGGTGCAGGGGTGGCAGGCATGGGGAGGGGCTTGGCATGGCTCCAGGAGGGGTGAGTGGTGGTGTTCCCACAAGGGTCCCTTGGTGGGGTCTAGAGGGCAGAAGGCAGACTGGGGAGGAAGGCAGACACCAGGGCCAGAACTCGGTGCAGTGGGAGCTTCGTGTCTCTTCTCCATTGGCAAAAAAAAAAAAAGAAAAAAGAAAAGAAAAGAAAAGAAAGAAAGAAAGAAAGAAAGAAAAATCCCAGACAGCAACAAAAATCTGTTGTCTGCTTTGTGGGATTTTTTTCATTTTCTTTTGTTCTTTTTTTTAAGTCTTTTTAAAATTTTTTTAAAAGAAAAATACAGTGAAGACACTGGAAAGGGACAAAGAAAGAGAAAAAATTAGGAATGACCTCTCTCCTGTATCCCAGTCACTCCCTACTTCTCTTTGTCCATGCCCTATCCCACTCTGATAGATACTAACTCCTTGAGGGTAGGGAATATAACCCAAGAAAGGGTTCAAATTTGGCTTCCAACAGTTCTGAACTTCGTAAGCCTAGGCAAGTCAATCTGCCTGGACAAAATGCAGGGAGTATGGACTTAGTTAATATATCTTAATTAAAGCTAATCTAGTGGCAGGCCGAGATGTCCTGCCAGGGGACAAGAGTGGGAGATGGTCGACCTTTTCCCCAATCTTCTCAGTCTCTCCCCAGGGACCAGCACAGTGGCCAGCACAGAGTAGCTGCTTCATAAATTTAGGATGCCTCTCCCTAGCACCATCTGCCTCATCCTGGCCCTGACTCCACCTCTCAAAGGGAGGATGCCCACCCAGGGGAGCTGGGACACCCCATCACTGCCCTTGGATGGGCCCCCGCAGAGCATGTCCTAAGGCTGGGGAGGCCGGTAGGGGCGAGGGCCAGGGGCTTTGGTCACCCTAGGAAGAGGGCGGCTTACCTAAGCAAACACTGGTCCGGTGGCATCTTCCCCTCACTTCCCGAGGTGGTCAAATGGCACGCTCGTCTGGAGAAGAACAAGGAGTGTCCAGATTACATGGGATTATAGACAGAGATGGAAGGCATTTCAAAAACTATTAAATCCAAACTCCTCATTTTACAAATGGGAAATAGAGGCCCAGAGAGGAGACAGAGACCATTTATAAAATGAGAAAACTGAGATCCACTTCAAATCCTACCTGTCAAATGTCACACACGCCGTCAGTCTCTGGGGCAGGATTTGAACCCAGGTCTCCCCTGAATCCATACCCAGGGTTCTGTCCACTGTGGTAACACTACTCCCCTAGGCAGCTAGGTGGCACAGTGGATAGATCAGGGCTTGGAATCAGGAGGACTCATCTTCATGAGTTCAAATCAGGCTTCAAGACTCTTACTAGCTGTGTGACCCTGGGCCAGTCACTTTACCCTGTTTGCCTCAGTTTCCTCATCTGTAAAATGAGCTGGAGAAGGAAATTTCAAACCATTCCAATATCTCTGCCAAGAAGACCCCAAATAGGGTCATGGAGGGTCTGACATCACTGAAAGGACTTGACTAGAACACTGCTTCTCTAGACCATAAGCTCCAGGAGGGTAGGGGCCAGGTTCACAGCTACTCTTAGATCTTCCCCTCAGGAGCTTACTTAGGGCTGGCAGCATAGGAGCCTGGTCTTTAGAGTTAGGAGTGACCTGGGTTTGGATCCTGCCTCTGGCATTTCTTTGCTTTGTGAACATGGGCAAGTCCCTATTCCCTGTCTGAGCCTCAGTAGCCTTATCTGAAAAATGGGGATAAATGCAGTTGACACGAAGACTCAATGAAATCAGTGGCAGCTGTTACTAGGTCAGCATACATAACTGGAGAATAAAAAGAACACATCGATTTTTAATTCAAGACCCTAAAGTGAGTGAGATGAGGGCAGAGGGCAGAGGACAGAGCCCAGCTGTCTGGACACCCAGCCCAGTGTTCTGTCCAGGCTGCCCGGCAACTGCCAGCCTCATTGAAAATGACCTTGGGTTGGGGGAGGAGTGGAGGGATGTCTCTTCTCTCCCCACCTGCACTTGAGGTCAGAAAGGAATGCTAGACCTGGAATGAATGAATCTACTGCCTCCTCATGTCCAGGTGAGAAACCCTGCTTTGTTCCTTCTTCCTCCCAGGTAACTGATGACTCTTTATTTTTTTTTGCTTTTTGGTAGGGCAGTTGGGGTTAAGTGACTTGCCCAAGGTCACACTGCTAGTTTTTGTGTTGTGTCTGAGGCTGAATTTGAACTCAGGTCCTCTTGACTCTAGCTGCCCCTAACTGATGACTCTTAATCACTAAGTCCCAGGGTTGTCCATTTGGACCACTCTGCAGTACCTGACAGTGATGACCACTCTATTCTTAGACACTCTCCTCTCCCTGAGTCCTCATGCTGCTGCCTCCTTTAGGCTGTCCAGCCACCTGCCTGACCGCTCCCTCTCTGCGTCCAGGTCCTGCTTCCTTAGCACTACTTAGCCCCAGAGCTCTCTGCCATTTTCTCTCATCAGCGCCCATGGGGTTAACGATTACCTCTAAACAGACAACTTTCAGATCTGGTATCCAGCCCGGCCTCTCTCTTTCTTCAATTTCAGCCCCTGATCATCACTTGCCTGTTGGACCTTTCAAATCAGATGACCGCATGGCCAATGGTGGATTTTTTTTACTATGAATATTTGTTACAAGAACCTTGGGTGGTTTTTTTAATTTCCCAATGTTGGAGTTGGGGCCAGGGAGGTGGAAGGGAGAGAAAATAGACTTTTTTTCAAAAAAACATAAAAGTAAATCAAACAAGCAAACCAGTGTCCCAAACTGAACATGTCCAAAACTGAACTATCTTGACCCTCAAATTTCGCCCTTCCTCCAAACTTTGCTGCTTCCGTTGAAGACACTGTTATCCTTCTAGTTAGCCACGGGAAGAAGCTTGGGGTCATCCTTGACCTCACAGATGAGTGAGGTCTCCTGCGTCCAGGCCCTTCTCTACCCTCACCCAGCTGCCACTCGAGTTCAGGCTCTCCTCACTGGCAGCCAGGAGCCCCACCTCCTTAGTGGTCTCACCATCTCCAGCCTCCTTCCAATCCATCCTTTGCACAACTGCCAAATCTGTCCTCCCAGGCACAAGCCTAAGCATGTGACTTCCTTTCTCAAGAAGCTTCAAGGGCTCCCTATTTCCTGTAGGATAAAATACAGACTGCCCTGGTCGGCTTTCCCATCTGTCCCTAGCCTCTTTCCAGATGTATTACACATTCTGATCCCTCCTGCACCCTGGGCTTCTAGAAACTCTCTTCCTTCCAATGCTCAGCTTACATCGAAGCCTCTCCTGGTCCCCTACTTGCTAACGCCCTTCCTCCATGTTGGGGATTACGTGGCATCTATTTTTCATTTATCCTCCTGTGTTTTACATTCCCACTGTTTATATTTTACATCACTACGTTTACAAGAAGAACCAACATCTATTTTTATTTTCCAGTGTTTTACACTCTACCCAAGTGGGATATAAATTCCTCTAAGGCCAGGAGGACTTCCTGTCTGTCTTTCCCCATCACACCTCACACTGCGCTTGGCACTTGATGAAGGCTCCTTAAGTCCTTCAGTAAATTCTTATTGAACGCATGAATGAATGGATGAATGAATGAATGAATGAACGGACAGGTGGATGCATGAAGCATGGGCCTCCGCTCACCTGTGATGCAGAAATCCGAGACACCTCTTGGCGTCCTGTGAGGTCGGAGGAGGAGACGTTGGCCGGGGCCCCTCGGTGTAATCTCATACTCACCTTCCTCTCCCTGTCTACCCGTGAGATCGCTCTGGGAGAAGTATTGCCTAGAGGAAGAGGAAGGAAAGGATGCTTTTGGCCACCACCCAGAGGTGGACAGGGATGGGCAGCAGCCGACTTGAGGTCAGCACAGACCTGGGTTCAAATCCTGTCTGGGACACTTACCAGTTGGGCGACCCTGTACTGAGAACAGTATCTTACAGAGACCGAGTGCTTAATAAATGCTTATCAGCAGACAAATCATTTCTACTCTCTGGGACCTGAGGACCTCGAAGGCCCCTCTGGCTCTCAGTGTCTGATCCTAGGATCCCTGCCCTGGCCCCCAGCCTCACCAGCTTGCTGGATTCGGGGGGCTGGGTTCGAAGCCACGGGCTCGGCCACGTTGCGCAAGCGGTTGGCAGCGGCACCAGCAGGGGGTCCTGGGGGGAGGGCCCGCGTAGCAGATCCTCTCAACTGCCCCATCCTCTCCTCTCTCTCGTGCTCCCGCCGCTCTCGGTCCATATCCTCGGGGTTCCGGGCCGCACCCTGTGTGTGGGGGAGGGGTTGACAGAACAGGGATGGGGAGAGGTTGGCATGGTCTCAAAGAAAGATCAACATCAGCCCCCAGAAAGGGATTCCCAACCAGAGTGATGGGTAAGGGAAGGGCCACCAGCTTGAGTTCCAGAAGGCACCTTAGAGACCATCTTGTCCAATCCCTTCATTGTATAGAAAAGGAAACGGAGGCCCAGAGAAGGGACAGTGATTGGCCCAAGATCACATAGATTATGAGACAAAACCAAGATTCAAACCCAGATCTTGTCAGAGCAAAGCCAGAAGAGAGAAGGAACATGAGGAGATGAAGGAGGAAGTCCAAAGTAAAAGGAAGAAGTTGGGGGGGGAGGGGGGTTTGTCATGCCCCACCCCAGCCATCCTCTGTTTCCTAGGGGCTACAGGGTGGTGTCCCTTTCCACAGCCACTCTGGTCCAAGTCCTGGCTCCTGTTACCTAGCCATGGAAAGGGAGACCTCCAGCTGATGGCTAGAACCACCCAGGAGCCCCTGGGAAGCAGAGGGAATTGCTCTGGGAGATCAAGAGGGCAGGAAAGGCTGAAGTGGCCATGAAGTCCCCTGGGGTGCTGCTCTTCAGCAGCCGTCTCCCCAGTTTTAAAGACAAGATTTAGGGGGGAAAGAGAGTGAGAGGCCAGAGAGCTGAGCGCAGAGCCAGTGACGGCAAGTTACCTAATTGGTCCCGGGGCGCAGCGCAGGGAAGGGCAGGGGGCTGACTGGAAGGGGGCCGCATCTGTAGAGGAGAGAGCTCAAGGCTGAGTTGGGGGGGATACACATATACACACCTTCAATCCCAGAGTCACAGCGGGGGGTATGAGGAGGAAGGGGGGGAGAGGGACCTGCCTCTCAGGGAAGAGCTGAGGGTCGCTGCCCCTCTCCAGAAACAGGGATAGGGACTACACCTGCACTTTCATTGGTATAGGAAACTCCCAAATGAGGAAAGTCTCCCCACCAGTGCAGATTGGCACCTTCTCTGCAAGTCAGTCTTACAAAGTTGCATATGGACAATAAGAAACTCCCAGGAGTGGAACTTAAACCTAGGTCTTCCAGACCAGCCCTCTTATCGACTAGGCCATGTTGTTTCTAGTGTGTGGGGTTAACATTTTAAAAGTACCCAAGATGTTCTGCCCAAATGTTAAGTTATTCTATGTAAGCAGCAACGAGAAAAAAACATACCCTTCCCTTATTAATTTATGAGGACCCACAAAAACTCCACTTTAGAGCAACCAAAAATGCATCTTTCACTTTATCTACTGGACATTTCCATTTAGACTAAAGATATCCAAGTGGGATCTTTCTGAGGCGGCCAGAACTCTCTAAGGCCTGAGGAGATCAAGCTTTCCCCAGGTGTTGGGAGGGACGGGTGCTCCCATCCCCAGGTGTCGGGAGGGACCGGTGCTCCCAAGGTCAAGGGGAACGCCAGAGGCCCAGACTCTCAGAAGCGGAAGAGATCTCATGAGAAGCCTGTAGCTGAGTTGGAATATCCTGTCGGACTCCCTCACTGGGTCACCTCCTGCCCTCCAGACCTTGGAGGAAGAGCCAGCTTCCTGGGGAGTCCAGAATTCTGCAGGATACCCAGGAAAGGGCTGCTGGTCGCAATGATCGCTGATTGGAGGAGTTGCCTGATCTGTCTGCAGGCCACTTCCCTCCTCCCCTCACCCCAGCCCCAAGCTTTGCAGTCACCAGGCAGAGGTGTGTGAGTTGAATGGGTGGGAATGCATATCACCACCAGCCCTACCCTTCTCCATGCTGGGAATCCTAGCAAATATCAATCAGCAAAAAGAAGCATGTAAGAGATCCCTCAGGCGTGGAGCTACAGACTGGCCTTTCTATTCCACCCACACAACACTCCAGCTTCATCTCTCCATGCCTGGAATGTCATCCCTCTGCCTTCCCTCAAGGCTGAGCTCAAGGACCATCACCTTCTTAGGAGATTTTTCCTGAGTTCCCCCTATTCACTAGTAATGTTTCCCTCTCTCTCAAACAATCATGTGTTAATTCTATGTATATTTATATATGTAAATGCTGTCTCCCCCAAGAAAATATAAGTTCTTTGAAGGCATGAACTGTTTTTTCTTTAGCACACAATAAGTTCTTAATAAATGCTTACTGATTGATACAACCAGGTCCTGATTTACTGGGGGAGGGAAAAAAGGGAACTTCAAGGATTCCTCGTGAGGGGAAGGCCAGGCTTTGACCTGAATTCCTCCCTGCTCCCTCACTAATGGGACCAATAGAGAGATGAGAAATTCCATGGAACATGGCGTCCCTCTTCTATCATCCCCCAAACTCCCTTTCTCCATCCCTTCCCTCTTCCTAATAAAATACCTATTCCACATCTGCTCTGCCAGGCTTCCAAAGGGTCCCAAATAAGCAGATCAAGCCCTTGGTCCTTTCAGCAGAGACTCAGACCCCCTCTGGGGGGGAGCAAGTGCTGGAGTGAAAATAGAAGTGATCAGAAACAAGTGTGGGAAGCCCGGGATAAATGGAGAAGCAATTTTAAAAGTTCCCTAAAGGAAAAAGATTCGGACAATGCTCACCTTCCTACCCGGCTCAGCCCTCGCCCTTCTCAAAAATCCCATCCAAAGTCAACACACCCATGAGGGTGGAGGACAGAGCTAGAAGGGGCCTGAAGACCCTGCAATACTACTCCCATTTCACAGAGTTGGGGAAATGGGCTCCAGAGGGCGAAGAGCCTTGCTCAAGGTGACCCTGGTAAGACATGGTTTAGCCAGGACTCAAACCCAAGACTCCCAACCCAGTTTTTTCTGATAGCCACACAGCTAATGAGGAGGAAGAGCCGGAGGCCAGAAAAGGGTCGCACAGAAGCTTAGGCGCTCAGAAGGAAAGGGACCAAGGTGAAAGTGAGCTGGATCAAGGATCAAGCATCACTTGCTCTACAGACTTTTGAGTGGCTGGCGTCTGGCCGCTTTGGAATTTCGTCTCCCTGGTTTATTTTCCGGACCAGATTCAGGGCTGAACTAAGCCTGGCCTCTTTTTCCAGGTTCAGAACAGAAAAGAGGGAGGGAAAGAAGGAAGAAGAAAGGGAAGGAAAGTCAAGAAATAGAAACCTGAATTTTAAGAAACAAAGCCAGAGTGAAAGAACCTTAAGGCTCCAAGTGATGACATGATCTCATCCATTTCTAACTTTCTGCACTTTTCAAAATGGTAGACCAAGATAGGGACACTGTAACAACAACTTCTACTACTACCACCACCATCAATCACTACTACTGCTGCTGCTGCTGCTACTACTACTACTAGCCATTATATAGCACTTGAAGGTTTGCAAAGTGTTTTACAAATATTATCTCATTTGGTCCTCATAACAACCCTGTGAGGCAGGTACCATTATCATTCCCATCTTACAGATGAGGAAACGGAGGCAAAAGTTTAAGTGACTTGCCCAGGGTCACTCAGTTAGTAAGCATCTGAGGCAGGAGATGAACCCTGGTCTTCCTGAGTCCAGGTCCACCACTCTGTACTATGGGGTCAGCTGCTTACAAGATCATGATCTCTTTCCTTCTGACATACCAAGATGCAGCCTATGGCTGTATAGATAGCATTTAGGACCAGGAAGGTGAGTGTCCTGAAAAACTCTACCTGGATCAGACCATATCGGGAGCCCGGGCCCCATTTTAGGAAGGACGTAAAGAATCTGGTTCATGTCCAGAGAAGGGCAAAGAGAATAGTGGGAAGAATGGAGACCACGCCATCCACAGACATCTCCACTCTCTATCGTCCCTCATGTATGAGTACAGATGGGTTCTGAGGAACCCAAGGATGCTCAGTCGGGAGCAGTGAGACTTTGGTAGGGGGAACCTCAGTATCTTTAAGGATGTCACCCCAAAAGAGATTGGCCTTCTTCCATTTTGCACCAGAAGGCAGGACAAGAGTGGTTGAAGGCTCCACCCTCGGTTGGCCTTTGGTTCAGTGAAAAACATCCTAACAGTCAGAACTGACCCAAAGGAGAGTGGGCTTCTTTGATAGGAAGTGAGCTCTCCATTGCTGGAGGGCTTCAGGCAAAGGCTGAAGACTCTTGTTTTGTCAGGGATGTTGCAGAGGAGTTCTTTGTCGATCCCTGGGATGACTTACTATCAGCTTGTTTTCTGAAGATGTTCTCCTTTCCCACATGGGGAATCTTCCAAATCACTATGGCCAACAGTGGTGGGGGAGCAGGAACCTGTCCGTTCATGGCAGCCAAATCCAAAATAAAATGGACACTTGTAGCTGGCCCAGCCACGGGGCCACAGCAGGAAAGTGGTCATGGAATAGTAGGTGTAGATGGTCCCACCAACCTTCCCAAGAGATGTCACCAACCTGAAGGTCTGAGGTCGAGGGGGAGAGTCCCAGCATGGAGCACCTTCCAGGACTCTTCAGCCTTCTTTGGTAGGCTTATTAGGGATCCCCCTTCCCTCTTTCTTTGAATGGATAGTCTTAAGAGGTAGTGGATGGGCTCCCCCTCCTTGGAGGTCTTCATTACATCAAGTATGTCAGAGTTAGGGGTTCCTTTCTGATATGCATCGGCTACTCTCAAATTGGGTGATTCCTAAGGGTTCTGTCTCAGAAGTCATGGCCCTTGCCAGGTCAAGCAGAGAGTCACAGTAGTTTGAACCCATGGAATGGCTAGTGATGGTTTGGTGTGATGTCCAGGCTGGAATTTCTCATGATCCCTGAAAGGTGTTGATGTCTTGGGAATTTGGGACTGATACAAGAAGAAAATATCGTGCGCGCGCACACACACACACACACACACACACACACACACATGACTTTTCAGGAAAAGACCTTCAAATGCCTTCTATGCCCACATTCCCTGGGTTGAATGAATGGGAAGACTATACCCTCTCCTGAATCTCCAGATTCTGTCTCTGGCAGAGCCAATGAAATGTAGCTGCTGAAGAGGCCTGGAAACTTTGAGGTGGGAGGCAGCAAACAGCAAGTTAGAGATTCCACGGCAGTATCCCCCCCAGTCCTGGCTTCATCCTCTAGCTGACCACGTGTTGTACCTTTCCTACCATGAAGGACTTCAGGTGTCCCTCATTTGAAAAAAAATAGCTGACTGCCAGGCTGCTGCCCAGGCCACGAGGGCAAGGCGAAAAGGAGTCAGAATGAGACCGTCCATAACTATGTGCAAGTGCTGACTAAATGTCTGAGCAATAAAGAGGAGCTGGAGAAGTGGGCATCCCTGGAGGGGATGGGGCAGGATGTGATCAGCCAGGAGGGGACAGGATACCTGCCCTTCAGGGAGAGCGGACCCGTGACCCTTGGCAATGACGACATTAAGAGACAGTCACGGCCAGATGAGTAAGGAAGAGGCCTTTTTAATGAGCTCAAGTTCAGTACAGAGATCATTGGCAGGCCATCAAGATGGCAGTCTAGTCCCATCTGGCATCCCCCTTCGGTCATCTCCACCTTCAGCCCAATTCTCTGGGCAGGTCAGAATATCAGCTCAGGATGCCCTCCTAGGGACCATCCAATATAACTCGCCCACACCACCTCTGCTCTGTCACTATGTCTTGGGGCGGGGCGTGCCCCGGGGGCTGGAGGACCCCATTCCTGGCTTGCTCTCTTGGTCACATTTTGGCCCCAGCCTGGGCGTTATCCACAGGTCCTGGTTTAGCAGACATTCTCAGCTTTGCACTCACGGTGCCTCCGTGAGGTCAGAACTGGGGCCCTGAGGTCCAGACCACGGGCCAGTGGTTAAGGCGGCCCATCTCCTCCATCTCCTCAACCTCCTCCACCTGCTGGTCTGCATGGCACGGGGTGCCCAGGGGCGTTGGGCACCTGGAAAGGGACACAGAGCACAGAGTGGGGGAGCTCAGCTTCCTGGTACCTGGGACAAGACCGCTGAGAAATAATCAATAGAAGTCAAGGGCAGGCCGAGCCAACAGGTCCTTACCAGTACATAGGTTGGCCGGAGTGGCCTGGGTGTGGGCTGACTTCTCTCTCGAAAGAATGAGACTGTCCTGGGGTAGCTCCCTTTCCCGGAAGAGATTTAGAAGAAACAAGACATGGGAATTTGGGAAGTCCTAAAGCAGTCCCCACCCTAGTCAAGAACCCCTAGAAGCCCCTTCCAGCGAAGGCAAGATGGCAGCCATGCCAGAATGTATATCCCAAGGGATGGCGCTTGGCCTTCCCCCCAGCCCTGGGGGGAAGGAAAGGAGAGATGCCCTTGGCATCCTAGCTGTCAGCGAGGGAGGCTGAGGGGAAGAGGGCCACACGCAATGCAGCGTGGACAGCAGCCACGGGGAAAAGGAAGGAGAGCAGCAGGGCCGCGGCGAGGAAGGTGGTCAGGCAGCTCCCAAGGTACCCCCAAACCCCCCAGCGAGAGGCACGGAGGGGGTCGAGGGAGAGAAGCCAGCTCTTCGGTCCCTGGACTGCAGGATGAGCGGGAGACGGGACTTCAGCTCCGTCTCCAGCCGGGCCCTGCTGACAGAGACAGCAGTTACCCCAGTGGGGGCCACCTACCCTCTGGGCCCCCACTGATGCTGCCTCTAGCTAGGACAAGGGGGAGCGGGGAAGGGACGGGCGCGCCCAGCCAAGCCGAACTCAGAAGCATGCTGCTGCTTCTGCTGTTATCACCTACCGCCGCAGACCTCAAGAGCACCACACCACCTCCCATCTCTCTCCGCTAGCTCCTATGGCCGAGAGCCGCCGCTCAGGAAGGGGGGAAGGGTGGGGGGTGACTCACGAATTTGAGCATGTTCCAGTCAAAGACGTAGTCATAGGAGAAGCCCTGACGGTGGAAGAGGTTCCGGAAGAGCTGCCTTAGATAAGAATAATCGGGCTTGTCATCGAACCGGAGAGAGCGGCAGAAGTTGAGGTATGTGGAGAATTCAGCTGGGAAACGGTCGGGAAAGGAAGAGATGAGAAAAAAAACAGTGAGATTCTCCCACCCAACAAAGCATTCCTGTTCTGGGGCAGAGAGAGGCTTCTAAAGCACTGAGTTACATAACCGCCCAAATCATCTTCCCTAAAAATACTTTAATCTCTAAAATGGGGCAAGGAAGGGGGTCAGAATTAAGGGGGGGGGGAAGCTGTCCCTCGGCATAGTAGCATTCCTTTCGTCCATTCTGTATGTATCTCGTTTGTAAATAATTTTTCTATGTTATTTCCACTCCCATTAGATTGTAAGTTCCTTTAGGTTAAGGACTATCTTTTTCCTGTCTTTGCCCCCACCTCCACCCCCAGCACCTCCACCCCCAGCACCTCCACCCCCAGCATTTGGCACATAGTCTTGTTGTTCAGTTATTTTCAGTCGTGTCTGAATCTTCATTACCCCATTTGGGATTTTCTTGGCAAAGTTACTGAACAGTTTGCCATTTCCTTCTCCAGCTCATTTGACAGATGAGGAAACTGAGGCAAACAAGGTTAAGTGACTTGCCCACGGTCACACAGCTAGGAAGCCTTTGAGACTGGATGTGAATTCAGGCCTTCTTAGTAGGCACTTAATAAATGCTTGTTCACTACTGACTGACTGACTGGTGAGACCTGACTTGGCTATCAGGTCCCTTCAGATTTAGCCTAGATAAGAAGAAGGCTTGTCAGAGCTGTGAACACTGGTCACTGTATTTGATCAGACTTAAGGCATATCTAAACTAAAGTTGCCTAGTTTGGCCTTAATGTATATCTTTGGGGGCGGCCAGGTGGCTCAGCGAGTAAGAGCACTGGCTCCAATGTTGGGATGACCTGGATCAAATCCTGGGCTCAGATACTCAGCACCACACCCAGAAATAACTGGCCGTATAACCTTGAGCAAGTTACTTAACCCCGATTGCTTTAAAAAAAAATAATGCACTTCTTTGTTCTTTTCTTATTATTTGTCATTTAAATACTAATTATTTTTAAATATTAAAATTAATATTTCAATATTATTTTTCAGTTTCAAATTCTTTCACTCCCTCCAGCCCCCACCCCCTCTACTCATTGAGAAGGCAACTTAATGTATGTTTTTTTAAACCTAACTTGTGGTTTCACTGGCATAAAGAACTCCTGGGGAGGGAACTGCCTGCTGCCTCTGAAGATAGAATCCCTTCTCTGCCAATTCTAGTCTTAAGAAGGTTCCTCTGTTAATGGGCTTGGAGGATCATTGATGTAGAGCTGAAAGGGGCATTAGATGACCTCCTTTTATTTTAATTCTATCTAAATTTTTATATGTACTTCCTATGCCCCCCATTTGAAAGACAAAACCTGCTCCTCAGCTCCCCAAAAGAGGAGACAGACTCAAGCTGCAGTAGGAGACGATGTTTTTTGGACATCGCCAACATAAAGTTGGTTTTTTGTTTGTTGGGGGGGTTTTGGTTTTTGGTTTTGCTTGACCAGATATATCTGTTACAAGAGATTTGACTTTGTTTTTTATTTTTCCAAGGGGGAGGAGGATGGGAGGGAGAAAAAATAGATTTTTGTTAATTAAAAAATTAAAAATGATGTAAGATCCTTGTGAGTAGGCATTGTGTCATTCTTTGTATGTGTATATCCAGTTCCTTGCTCAGTGTCTGGTACAGAGCAGGAGTTTAATAAGTCTTGATTGACTCTCCTTCATGAAGGATCTCTGAAGCCACTAGGGCTGTCATGTTTGAGCTTAGGAACCTGGCTGTTCAGGGCTTCCCTCGTCTCCGTCCCTGGAAGAGCCAGGGACTGCTGGTCCCGTCTTAGTCACCTTGCCCATTATCCAACCATGCCAACTACAGACTCAACATGGTGGCCTTGGGCCAAGGAGCACACAAGGACGTTGTCAGCACCTCGGACAGCACCAGAGATGCTGTTTATCTTGATACCTGTGTTGTTTCCCTCTTAAGCATGGAAGCTGGATGCAGGGAGTGCTCCACTTTTATCTTGTCTCCCCAGCACAGTGCACTGGCATGTACTAGGGATTTCAAGAATGCTCGTTGATTGACTGACTATTTGATTCCAGGTACTAGGGCTGCTTACAGGGATATCCTTTGCAAAGGACCTCGATGGGTGTAGACATCTTCTTCTCACTAATACGTTCATACTTCTGCCTCTTGGTGGCTGCTTTGAGGCCCTGCCAGGGAAGGGAGCCCAGGTTGAAATACATGAGCACGTAACCCAAACTCTCCAGGTCATCACGGCGGCTTTGCTCTGTAGGGGGAGAGAGAAGGAGACAGTCAGGTACCAGCTCACAGAGCCAGGGAACAAAGAGGGGAGACACCAGAGACCCCAGGAAGCATAAGCCAGTGGTGTCCCCATTTTAATTCTGTCATCACAGAGAGGCTAGACATGGGTTTGAATTCTGCCTTAGACACTTCTTCCTAGCTGAACAGAGTACCCATGGGCAAGGTCCAGCTTAATCTGGACACTCCCCATCTCTTTTTCATGCCTTCTGGAATCCTACAACCTCAGGAGAAGGGATATTAGAGGTCATCTGGTCCAATCTCTTGGCCCTCTGCAGCCTCTCTGACTGTGTAGGGGGAGGGGAGAGTGGCACAGGTCACCCAGTCTCTACCTCCCAGCTGGGGACACTGAATTATGACCACCACCAGCAGCAGCAGTACTAAGTGATGAATAAAGGAAGGCCCAAACATCACTTATGGAGAACTGTATAGGTTTCAACACAGTTTGGGGCAGGGATAATATCATTCATTCTCATGCCCATTATCCCACTTCAGGCCCTCATTTCCTCTTGCTTGGACTACTGCAAAAGCTAAGTGATTGCCTAATTCTCTCCCTCTGACTCTCTGTCTCTCTCTGTCTCTGTCTCTCTGTCTCTGTCCCTGTCTCTCTCTCTCTGCCTCTCCCCCCCCCCAGTGAAATTATTTTTAAAGCAATCCGGGTTAAGTAACTTGCTCAAGGTTACACAGCCAGTTATTTCTGGGTGTGGTGCTAAGTATCTGAGACCAGATTTGATCCCAGGTCATCCCGACTCTGGGGCTGGTGCTCTTACTCACTGTGCCACCTGGCCACCCCTAAGCAATTGGGGTTAAGTAACTTGCTCAAGGTTACACGGCCAGGTGTTTCTGGGTGGATGCCAAGTGTCTGAGCCCGGATTTGATCCCCAGGTCATCCTGACACTGGAGCCGGTGCTCTTACTCGCTGTGCTACCTGGACGCCCCCCACTGCAATTTTTTTTAAATGCACAGGCCCTTCCTCTCACACCCTTGCTCCAAAATTCTCAACAGTCCTCACTGCTTAATCTCACTGACTAGGATAAAACCTGAACTCCACAACCTGGCATTCAAGGCTCCTTTTGTAGAGTGGCCCTAAGCTAACCTTCCAGCCTTAACCCATACTGCTCTCTGTATGTGTTCTGTGATCCAGCCAAATTGGGCCACTCTACATCCCCCAAACAAGCTCTGCCCTTTCCAGCCTCCGTACCTTTGTTCACATCATTTCTATACTTGCCACTACCCCTGATCTAAGAATATCAAAATTATTTATCTGTCCTTCAAGGCTAAACTCAGGGGTTAGCTCCTCCATGAAAGAGGAGCCCCGATTCCCATCTGTGTATGTCTTATATACTCCATCTAGGCTGTAAGTGCTGTGAAGGGCAGGGATGCCTTTGTGGCTCCCCCAGAACCAAGTACAGGGCTATTCAATGAATGTGTGAGAATTTGGATTGACTCTGCATATTTACTATGAAGGTTTTGCTTTTGTTTTTTTCTCTTTTTTCCCCAGTTGGGGGAAGGTGAGAGGGAGAGGATATAAAATTTTGTTAAATAATTTTTAAAAGAAATTTAAAATAGAATAAAAGAATGAATAATTAGCTTAGCCTTTCAAGAAGCTTCAGACCCCATCTGCCTAGACCTGGGAACAACAAATGTCAGGCCAGGAAGACCCAATGGATTGGATCTTGGGTTGGCTTCACTATTTATAGTCCAGGTCAGATGTTCTTTAATGGCCCTTCGGCTATAGATATCAATGAACCTGAGATTCTGTATGTCCATGGTTTATCACTTGACATGTCCACATTTAAGTCCTGCATGGTGTCTCAAATTCATAATTTCCAAATATAAACCTATTACAGTATAGGCTGGAAAGGTAATGAGTTAGCAGACTGTTGAGTCTCTTAAATGACAGTCAAAGCAGTATGAACTTTACTTAAAGGGTAGCAGAGAACCATAGAAGACTTTTGAGCAGAAAAGTGACCCAACTATTTCTTTGCATAATGCAAATCCATATAGCAGTGAGATAAAGAATGGGATGGAGAAGAGAGAACAGGGGAAGTGCCTGTTGGAGGGAGGCCACTGTAATAGTCTGGACAGATGGTCATGAGGGTTTCTGTTCCATGGCAGCAGTACTAATGGATCCTTTCTGGGCTTCAGTCCCCAGTCCAAACCTTCTCCTCCTCCAGGAGGCCTTCCCCGCTCACCGAGGCTATGGAGAGGTCTCCCCTTCCCAGAGCTCCTCCAGTCATTAACGGTCTGGACCACAGTCCTTCTGATGTCAAGTGGTACTGTCTTGCACTATTCTTTAATAGCACATTAATAATAATTATATCACATAAGATCATGTTTGTACATATGTATGATTGTTCTGCAGGATCCTTGAGGACAGAGCAAATAGTAGGGGCTCAGTCAATGTTTTCTCAATGAGGCTACCAACAGCACCTTCACTGGCCTCCATCTATCCTGCCAGAACAACCTCCCACAATCCCAACATTCCCTTGCTCAAAGATCCTCAATGGCTTCTTGTGAACTACAAAATCAAGTCCAAATTCTACCTGATTCTTTCCTCACTGACCTGACATTCAAGACCCTCCAGAACTGGGGCTTCAAATGGATTTTCCAACATTTGCCAGGCCTGGAATCAGGAAGACTCATCTTCATGAGTTCAAATCTGGCCTTCGACACTCACTAGCTGACACTTAACCCTGTTTGCTTCAGTTTCCTCATCTATAAAACAAGCTGGAGAAGGAAATGGCAAACCACTCTAGTATCTTTGCCAAGAAAACCCCAAATTGGGTCACAAAGAATCAGTCATGATTGAACAGCAACAATTTGCAATGTAATATAGACTTCCACTCAAATGGAATAACTTACTATCCCCTGAAAATGTCCAAATTCTTCCAGCTGCCATATCTTTGCTCATGCTGTTCCCTCCACATAGAAAATCTTCCCTAACCTCCTGTATCAGCACCATCCCACTTATCATTCAAGGTCAAGCTCAAAGCACCAGGTTGATGAAGCATTCTCTGATTGCCAGCAGCTGGAAATGACTTCTTCTCTACCTGGATTTATCACTTGCTCCCATCACATGCCTTTAGTCCACATTCTGGGAGTCTGGGTCTCTCTCCCTACTCTGATATTTCACTATTTAAGAGTAACATTCTAGCACAGGGTATCACCAAGAGGAGTCGTTGTTTTGCTTTTAAACAAATTCAGAATGATAGCTAACATTCTGGTTGTGCTTCAAGGACTGCAAAGCACCTAATGGTCTCCCTTGAGACTTAGAACAGTTCTGGATCCTGCCCATTATCCTCATTTTTACAGATAAGGAAACTGAGGTTGAGAGAAGTGATTTGGCCCTGGTCACACAGCTACTAAGTGTCTGAATCTGAATTTGAATCCAGGTCTTTCTAACTACAAGTACTGTCCTCCGTCCACCATGACAGCTGGCTGAATGAATGAAGAGGTAGCATACATTCAGGAAATTAGATTAGTTGGGGAAGAAAAAAAAGATTAATGGGGCTTGAGAGGAAGACTTGGACTGTGATCTAAAACTTCACAATACCATTATTTAGGACCCTAGATCTGGGGTCTAGGGAAGGGAAAACACATTTATACAGCACCTACTATGGGCCAGGAACTGTGGGAAGTGCTTTATAATGATCTCATTTCATCTTCATAATAACCCCTTGAGGTAGATTCTATTTTTAATTCCCATCACACAGTTGAGGAAACTGAAGCAAAGACAGGTTAAGTGACTTGTCCAAGGTCACACAACTGATAGGTATCTGAAGTCAAATTTGAACTCAGGTCTTCCTGACTCCAGGCCTGGAGCTTTATCCACTGTACCACCAGCTGTCTCAGAGGCCATCTAGCCCAACTCCCCCATTTTACAGATGTGGAGACTGAGGCACAGAGGGAGAATGTGGCTTGTCCAA
Source organism: Petaurus breviceps papuanus (assembly GCF_028583685.1). NCBI lineage: Eukaryota > Metazoa > Chordata > Mammalia > Diprotodontia > Petauridae > Petaurus > Petaurus breviceps. Next base: position 14,325,454 of record NW_027185720.1, read on the forward strand.
AGTCACACAGGTAGTACAAAGCAGAGCCAAGTTCTCTGTTTTCAAACCCAGTGCTCTTTCCTCTCCACCCCACAGCTCTTGTGATGTAGAAAAGCATGAGCCCCTCATTAAAAGACCCCTGCTCATCTCCCAGCTGTGTGACCCTGGGTGGGTCCCTTCTCATCTCTCCTGTGCTGAGCACATGCTGTTTCGTCAGCTTTAAAATGACAACCTTTGAAAACCCTCCCCTCTCTAAATCCATGACCTTTGTGACTCTAGTGACCTTGGGCAGGTTACTGGACCTGTCTGAGCCTCAGTTTCTTCCTCTGTGGAATGGCCAGACATCCTTCCAGCCTTGGAGCCAGAATCCTACGGTTTGTGATACCGGGCAAGTGACCCTGCTCTCCTTGTCCATAAAGCAGAGATTGGGCTCTGAGGTCCTTGTCTAGGCTCCAGTGGGTACAAAGGCAGAGGAGCCCTGAGCTGTGTCAGGGGAGGCAAGGCCCTCACTGACAAAGGTGCAGATGCTTACAGATTTGCATGAAGTATTTTAATGACAATTTTTTAAAAGATGGAGGGGAGGGAGCATCTGGACCCATTTCAACAGCTCCATGACCAAGGTATGTTTATGCCTTGATTTTTTCTCATAATAGAAAGGCAGGTACCAACACCTCCCCCCACCCCACTCCGGGTCAAGCCTGATTCCCTGAGCCCTACCTCCTTCCCTTCCCTTCCCCCAGCACTCACAGTCATAATTTTACCCACATAGCCTGCCTCAAGTCCACATTGGTTTCTACTCTGAGGGGTTCACATGCTCATCTTGTCCACCTCCTTGTTTCCCAGGCCTGCCAGTGCCTTCCTGTGACTTTAAACAAGCCATTTCCCCTCTCTAGACCTCAGTTTCCTCATCGGTCAAACTGACCTAGTTAACTTTTAGTACTGGAAAGAAGGTTCTCTAGGGTCAGGGAAGGACCTGTCCTCTGTTTTCTCTTAGATCCCTTGTATAAGCCTAGCTGAGGATTCTGTACTAATGGGGGTCATCATCCTAGATCTTAGAAGTCAGCCAGTCAGAGCCCAGAAGCACAGAATTCAGGGTTGGAAGGGACCTTGGGTTCATCTAGTCCCTATCATATAAAAAAGATCCTCATTATAACATACCTGTCCTGTAACACTCTCATTTTACAAGTGAGGAAACTGAGGACCAGTAGCACTCACATATTTGACTGAAATGTGAAGAAAACAATGAATTTTGACAATCAGAAGCTATTTTAAATGTCCCAAGGAAGTTCCTGATCTTGAACAACCTTGAGTCTTTTGGCAATAGCAAGAATCCTTTCTTGATTACTTCACCCTCTCCATTTTTCACCTCCTGGGTTTGCTTTAAAGAGAGATCTCATTATAGAAACCCTGATAATAATAGGTGAGAAGCAGCAGAGTTTACTGGAGTGTGCTGGACTTGGAATCAGGAGAGACCCATTCAAATCCAGCCTCTGACACTCATTAGATGTGTGATCATGGGTCAGTCATTTAACCTCTGAGTTTCTTCTTCTATAAATTGGGGAAATGATGCTAGCACTCAGTTCTAAGATTCAAATAAAATAACATTTAAAGCATTTTGCCAATTTAAAAATGAAATATTTCAGCTGTAAAGTCTTTCATTTTCATCTTTTTCGATGGGTTTCAGACAGAAGCAGGCTTGGGACAAGTTAATTCTGCTGTTATTCTTTTAAATTTAATGTTCTGTGGACTATTGCAAAGGTAGATAAAATGACTCCTTGTTGTGATTGACTAAGAATACCGGGACATAAGCTGCTTCCCTTTTTTAGGATCATTTAAAGCAGCCTCAGGACAATTCCAGTAGCAGACAGGATGATAAGGATGACATATATTTCATACTAACAACTGCTGCTGTTGTTAGTACTATAAATGGTACTACTCTGATGGGGGCTCAAGTCCATCGCCCCAGTTTGGAGACCACGTGGTCTCAAGAGGGCAGTCACACCCATGCTCAGCCCAGTTCTTGCTTTCCCCAGTTCAGGCCACTCACCAATACCCAAGTGGGTGTTGATAGAAGCATAGCGAGCAGTGCCAGTCAGGTTTTTGTTTTCCCGGTAGGGGATGTGCTGGTGGGTTCGAGCGTCCCGGTATTTCTTGGCCAGGCCAAAATCGATGATGTACACCAGGTTTCCCTTCTTTCCCAGTCCCATGAGGAAGTTGTCAGGTTTCACGTCCCGGTGAATGAAGTTCTTAGAGTGGATGTATTCAATGCGGCTGATCTGGTGGGGAGGAAGGGAGAGATGGGTGGTAACTGTGAGTGCCCTGATTCCAAGGAGTTGGGGGAGAGAAAGAAAACTGGGCATCAATTGGTATAAAACCAGGTCAGGGGAAGATCTGACCCCACATGGCTCTCCCCTCCTGTCATAGAATGCCTCCAGGAACTCTACCCTGTCCCCTGCCGTACTGTCCTGCCTTGGTGTTCTTGCTCAGGCTGTGCCCTATGCCTGTAATGCCCTCTTTGCCTTTCTTTATCAGTTGAATTCCTACCTATCCAGCCTGTCCAACTAAAATGCTAATTTCTCCATTCCCCTCTACTGCCAATGATTTTCTCAGACCTCATAGAGTAAAAGAGAAAAAGAAATTCTAAAAAAGAAAGAAAAGAAATAGCCCCTGCCCCCAAGACACTTTGTGCCCCGTGGTGCCTTCAGCTGCCTCTTTAAGGTCTGCAATGTGATTTACACTATTGTCTGCTTTGCCCAACAAACCTGTGGAGAGATGGGCAGGCGAGAGGGCCTGTTGCTGAATCATTTCAGAGTGAGAGGCTGCTTGGTTTCAATGACCTCCCTACAAACAGTCCAGGACCTGAGGAGCCTTCCATCATCGCCCAACAAACTTTCCTCTTTCAAAAGTGTGAGATTATAGGACCAGAGATTCAGGGCTAGAAGGCTCCTCAGAGGAGGAAACTGAGGCCCCACCAGGTTAAAGGATTTACCCAAAATTACACATGCACAAAGAAGAATCCTCAGAGGCCTCTGGTCCGACCTCTTCATTTTAGAGAGGAGGAAGCTGTAGACATTTTAAACTTAACATGTCCAAAAAATCCCTCATCTTTCCCCGTTGACACTCTCCAGGGATGTGAGTGCCCTAATTAAGGTCACATAGTAAGCACCTGGGGTAGGATCCTATGAGATCAGCTTGGGTCACCTTCTCTCCATCCTGGCTTTTGGCTTCTATTGACTGTCAGGTCATTCTCTCAACTAATTCCAGTGTCAGGTATCTAGCTTATGGTCTTCTCCTCTGCCACTATGTATGGGGATGTTGACATTTGTGTTGACAAGTCCTCTGACATTCTGTCCCCAGCATCCTGAGCCCCAACCCCCCACTCCATCATGCTCCATCTAAGTCTGCTGAGTGTCCTTGGAAAAGATGGCAAAACAGGTCTAACTTCATGCATGTCCTCATCTGGGTTCTCATTTATTCTTACTATTACTGTTTAAGTCGGTAATGTTCCTCTTCTGTTCTCTCCTCCCCCTACTTTTTTCGGACTGAACCTGTGATTTCACTGATACAAAGAATTCCTAGTAAGGAAACTGTCTCGACCAATACAGATTAGGACCTGATCCTAATTGGCAACCCACTAATCTTGGAGAGCTTCCTGGAGGACTAAGAGGTTGAATAATTTACCCAGGGTCACACAGTCAGGATGTTTCAGAGGCAAGACTTGAACCAGGGTCTTCCTGCCTCTGAGACCAGCTCTCTGCCCACTAAGACACTCAGCCTCTCACTCCACCTTGATCCTCTTTGTATCTCGTTCCCCACAGTGACTGCTCCAAACCCAGGCTGCCAACACACCCACACACCATCTCACTCCACTGAGGGGATGGAGAACATCCAATGGGAGTTTCCTCCTCTGTCCCTCAGATGGCATCAGCATTCTCTTTCCTCTTGGATGCCAGGCCCCAGACATGGCTTTTTCCCATTACCCACCAGATATCATCCCTTTATTTCCCATCTCGTCCCCAATTCCCTCCCACTCCTCCCAGATCAGTCACCGCTGCCTGTCTCTCTGGCCTCCTCACTCTTTCCCCTGCCACTGGCTTCTTCCTCTCTACCTACAAACACACTCAGAACTTACTAATCCTTAAAAAAAAAAAAGGGCTTCCCTTGGCCTTTCCACATCATCCAGCGTCCATGCTTTCTTCTTTCCTCCCTTCCATCCTTCTTTTCTTCCTTCCATCCCTGCCTAGATTCTCAAAAATTTGTCATCTGTTTCATCACTTTGTGACAAAGTCATCTGATTTTCATACTCCATTCATTAATGAAACTCATGTGAAGTCACAGAGGATTCCTAAATAGTAGCGTGGCATTCTGGGATACCTCCCAGATTTGTGCTAATGCTTGGTAGCAGTGTAACCTTGGGCAAGTTACAACTTTTCTGGGTCCCATTTCCTGGACTGTACAGTGCGAGGGGTCTAGACTCCTTGGCCCCTGAGGCCCCCCATCTCCCAGGAGGAGATAGCCTGGCTGTTTACCAGGGTTACATGCTCAAGTGACCCCATTCTATCCCTTCTCCTCCCACAGATCGCCCCTACCCTGTCATCCTCTCCCTGTCTACTATCCCTACTGCCTATAAACATGCCCATGTCTCCCCAATGCTGAAAAAACCCTCGTTTGATCCTTCCATCTCCCCAGTCATCTTATACATCTTCTGAAAGGGGTTGGGGAAGGTTTCCTGTAGAAGCTGGGATTTTCAGGAAGCCAGGAGGTCATCCTGGAACAGGGGATGGCCAGAGAAACTGCCCAAAGCCAAGAGACAGAGGCCCTTGTTTGTTCATGGCCCAGCCAGGAGGTGGGGCCACTGGACCAGAGTCTGTGTTGGGGAGGGCGGTGGAGGAAGACTGGAAGGCAAGGAGGGGGCAGCCAACGACTTAGGAACAGACAAATGTGAGGAAGAAGGGGGACGTGGCTTCAGCAGAGAGACCCAAACTCACCATCTGGTCGGCCAAGAGAAGGACGGTCTTGAGGCTGAACTTGCGGGAGCAGAAATTGAACAGGTCTTCCAGGCTGGGGCCCAGTAGCTCCATTACCATGACATTATAGTCCCCCTCGGCGCCGCACCACTTGATGGAGGGGATCCCCACTGCAAGGGGCAGGGGGAAAGGGCATCATTGCAAGGTCACCCCAAGTCTCCCTGCCCAGCCCCTGGTGGTGGAGCCCCAAGCCCCGACAGACCCAGGGCATTCCCTTGGTCAAGGACTTCTAGGCTCAGAGGACCCCCTCCCAGGGACTGTGGCAGGGAGAGAGGAGGTGCCCAGAGGGCTCAGAAGCTCTCACCATGGGCCAGGCCAGGCCTGTCTCCCTACGCTGTGCCCCCCCCCCTCCAGCAGAGGCCACATGTCCCCTCAAGGGACCCACTTACCTCCCCCCTGCATCATCTTGTAGAACTTGCTCTCAATGTGCAGCTGGGGGTGCTTGGTCTTCACACATTCCAGCTTAATGGCCACCTCCTCCCCAGAAGCAATGTTGGCACCTGAAGAGAGAAGCAAGGCAGGACAAGGTCAGAAGGAGATCATGGGAACAGAACTGGGAGGGCCCCTAGAAGAGGGAATGCCAGAGTTAGGAGGGGCCTTAGAACATGGAATGTCAGAGTTAGGAGGGGCCTTAGAACATGGAATGTTGGAGCTGGGAGGGAACCTCAGAACATGGAATGTCAGAGTTAGGAGGGGCTTTAGAACACAAAATGTTGGAGCTGGGAGGGAACTTTAGAACATGGAATGTCAGAGTTAGGAGGGGCCTTAGAACATGGAATGCTGGAGCTGGGAGGGAACCTTAGAACATGGAATGTCAGAGCTGGGAAGGAACTTTAGAACAGGGAATGTCAGAAATGGGCGGGAGCATTAGAACAGATGATGTCAGAGCTGGGAGGGGCCTTAGAACAGACAATGGCAGAGGTGGGAAGAACTCTAGAATAGGGAATGGCAGAGCATAGAATATTAGAACTGGACAGAGATTCTAGAGAACATCCAGCTCAAAGCAGCCATTTCTACAGGGTGAAGGGACTTGTAGGGAGCATTTCCATAGTGTTTCAAGGTTTGGACATATCACATCATTTGATCCTCACAGTGACCCTGGGAGGTGAGGTATCTTGCCCAGGGTCACACAGCTAGTCAGTGCCTGAGGCTGGATTTGAACTCAGGCCTTCCCGACTCTAGGTCCAGAGCTCTAATGCCCCACGTCATCGAAGCTGTCCAAGGTTATCTAACATGTGTCAGAGTCAGGATTGGAACCCAGGGCCTCTGCCTTCAGAAATCTAGGGCACTTCCTACTATCCTGTCACCTCCATTGTCTTTCTGTCTCCAGCCCCTTCTTCACACCTATTGCCAGCTGGTGATGCTATGATGCACAGAGAGACCTGAGTTCAAATCCAGCCTCAGGCAGACAAAAAATCTTCATCTCCCTACCTAATTGTAAGCACTGTAAGGGAAGAAGGGATTTCATTTTATCTAAACAATCATCCCTGAGCCTGCACTGCATCACAAACTTAGAATTATACTGGGGAAACAAAGTAAAAGACGTAATCATAGGCGAGGGAACAAGATGTGCCAGCGTTACATGGGGGATGGCCCACGCGCACCACTGGGACCCACAGGATGACGAAGAACTCGAGGAGGGTCCCAGCACACTGCAGGCCCTTCTTCACACCTCACGGATGAAACCCCAGACCCGTTGGAACACCTGAGTCCCAGTGCTTGGTAAACAGCAAACATTTAATAAATGCTTGCAAGATGAATGGCTAGGGGATGTTAGACTGGATCTGATATCCCAGCTTTGTTTTTATTTGCTCCCTACCCAAGTTCACATCATAGATTCATTCAGTAGCAACCCACCCACATCACCGTGAGAACACAAGGGGGGAGACCCCAGACCCAAAAGCCAAAGGAGCCACTTCCTCTTCCTCCCATTCAACCTGGCCCTCTCTCCAGGTGTCTGTCCAGTCGACCCTCTATCACCAAAGGGTGGCTGGGCCATTTCCACCGAACCACTCATTATTATTCATTCATTCCACATTTATTAAGCACTTACTGGGTTCTGAGCACTCCCGAATGCCATGGGGTGACACCATTCCCATCTCCATGTAGCTGATCCCACAGTGAGGAGGGTGGAGGGTGGTCATCCCAGAGTGGCCAGAACATTGGACGTGGAGCCCACAGGCAGGGCTCACGTTCCAGCTCTGCCACTATCTGTGTGGCCTTGGGCTAGTCATTTCCCCTGGTTACCTTAGCTGCCTCCCCTGTAAAATGAGGAGGCTGGACTCCTCTCTAGACAGAAGGTGACCCTGATCCAAAGGGCTGTGAAGCAGCCTCATCTCTGGCAGACAAGTTCACACGTGGATCTTCCTCACAGGGAAGACATCCCTGGGGTGGGAAGTATGACCCGGGACTCCCCTTCTTCTTCCCCAGGATCCTGTCCTGCCTGAAACTTACCCTCAAAGCCTTCTGGGGAGCCATAGCAGCTACCCCTCCAGAAAGGTCCCAGTCCTAGGCCAGGGCTTTGGGAACACTAAGCTACCTGGGGAACTTGCCTGGCTATTGGACCACAGAGGCCAGTTTCAGTCCAATGTCTGGACTCTGCCTAAGAGTGAGAGGTATCCCGATGTGCAGTGGGATGCCCTGGGAGGTGACCCTCCCCCCACCCCAGGTCATCAAATAGAGGCTCATCAGGGTTATTGTGGAGGATGGGACCTTTGTTCAGGCAGGTGTTGGACTCAATGACCCCGGAGGTCCTTTCAGTTTCTACAATTCTCTGGCTCCTTGGAACGGATCCACCGGACCTCGCCTTTGAGCCCCAGGCTCTCTCCTACGCACATTTCTCAGCCTTACTGCTGTCTAATTCTCGACTTTCCCACCTTGGTCCTGGAACCAGCTTGGTTCCCTGGGGTTAGAGACGGTCTACACCTGATCCCAGATTACCCTTCTACCTTTGGCTCTTCTTGCTGCCACTAACTCTTGGTCCTTAGTTCCGGCACCCACTCTTCCTTCCCTTCTCTGCTCCCACACACTTCAAGGCACGATAATGTGCCATCTCTAGGGTCTGGGACCACACACAGTTAAAAAATAAAGAGAAAGGCTTTGGGAAAGCAAGAATACCTCCGGAAGAGAGATAGGAGGGAATGTACCTTCTCTTCTTTGTAGAGGTGGAGGCAGCGGGAGCAAAATGTCACATACGCTGGCAGACACAGCAGATGGGGCTGGTTTTGCTAAAATGCTTCCCCGACCTCACTTTTTGAACTTTCATTTTTCTATTCATCCATCCTTCCTTCATTTCTCTTCCTTCCTTCCTTCCTTCTCCCTCCCTCCCTCCCTTCCTCCCTTCCTTCCTCCCTCCCTCCCTTCCTCCCTTCCTTCCTCCCTCCTCCCTCCCTCCCTCCCTCCCTCCCTCCCTTCCTTCCTTCCTGCCTTCCTTCCTTCCTTCCTTCCTTCCTTCCTTCCTTCCTTCCTTCCTTCCTTCCTTCCTTCCTCCCTCCCTCCCTTCCTCCCTTCCTTCCTCCCTTCCTCCCTCCCTCCCTCCCTCCCTCCCTCCCTCTCTTCCTGTTTTTTGAGGCTGGCTCTCCCTATCTCACCCAGGCTAAAAGCTCAGTGGTTACTCTTGGGTTGGTCCCATTACTAATCAGCACAAGGAAGGAAAAGCACCTACTGTGTGCCTGACACCGTGTTAAGCATTCTACAGATATGATCTCATTTGGTCCTCACATCAGCTCCAGAAGGGAGGTGCTATTACTATCCCCATTTTACAGTTGAGAAAACTGAGTTAAATAGAGGTAAGTGACTTGCCCGGGGTGACGTATCTAGTCAGTGCCCTAGGCCTTCCTGATTCCAGCCCAGAGTCTGCTTCCTTTTCCTATTTCCCTCACTGTGGGAATCTATATTGACGTGATTTGTTTGCCCAACTGCAGACTTGAGAAATCTGCCAGTCTTGTTCTCCCCCAGCGTTGGGACGTAAGTTTTCAACACTCTGCCTGGCTCTTTTGCTCTTTGTGGCTCTATGGAAAGGGGAGAGGGGAGGGCAATATTTGGAAATGAAGTAATGAAACAAACAAGATATATTCACAAATTTTTAAAAAGAGAATATCTACTAACAACATCTCCCCAGTCCAGACTGGGTGTTTCTAGTTTGCGAGCTTCTCTTGTCCCCTGGACTACTTGGGCTCTCCACAGAACCCCCTCCCCACTCAGTGTCCTCCCCCCCCCCCCCCCCCCAGCCAATGTGACATTGGCCACTAGAGTGCTCTGAATGGAGCCTCTGCACGGCTCAGGATTCCAAGCCCATTCCCAGCCAATCTGGGGATCTCCTGAGCACTTGGGGGACCCCATTCCCATATAATCCCTAGGTAACAGCTCCTTCCACCTCTAAAGGTGGAGAGGAGAAAGATTCTCTCATCAAGGATATTAGTGCAGGTTGCATCCTTTGCCCAGAACAAAGAGACTAATTTAATCGGGCAGTGCATTTCCTCCAAAGTCCACACAAGACAAGGCTTCTCCTCAGATCTACTGCCCAGCAGGCCCCCAGGAAGGTGGGGGAGGGAAACTTCCCCATCTCCCAGCATCTCCTCCAACTCATGAACCTAGAACGTGGTTCAGACAGTCCCTCCCCCAGGGCCCCATTTGCCTCCCAGCTGTCTGGCAAGATGGAGGCTCACAGATTCTATCTATGGGTCAACCACAGTTCCAACGTGCAATCAAAAACTAAACAACTACTTTCTTCTCGCTCTCAGTTTCCTTAGCCAGCAATGGGCTAAAAGATCCAGGGAGGGAGTAGAACCACCCTCCCCAAATACCTCTGAAACCAAGACAAGCTCACAGCCATGGAGGTGCCTTTGTAGGGTCTCAACTATCCTCATACCCAGCCAGGAAGGGCCACAAAAAACTAGAGAATCTCAAAGCTAGAAGGAACATCAGAGGTTCACAAGTTCAGTCCAGACCTGGAAAGGCAGACTGGTCAATGGATAGTGCAATGGCCTTAGAGTCAAGTATGGAAGACACAGGCTTGAATCCTGCCTCCTCAAACACATACAAGCTGTGTGACCTTGGCAAAGTCACATAGCCGCTCTAGACCTCAGTCTCTTGTTCTGTAAAATGAGGAGATTGAGCTAAATGACCTTCAAGGTCCTTCCAACTCCAGATCTACGATGCTATGAGGCAATGATCCTTTGACATCTCTGAGCCTCTGTGGAGGGGAACTTGGGGGCTTGAACTAGGTGGCCTTGGGGGTCTTTTCCAGCTCTAAAGTTTTGCTCCTGTAACCTGAGCAGGTTTTGTAGCTGCCTTGACGAGGGGTTTGGGAGACCTGGAAGATAGCTACACTCTTTGTGTTTCTTCTTCTCCTGTCTGCTTCATGGCCCCAGCATCACAGAGCATCAGAGCTGAAAGGGGCCTTGGATATCATCTGGTTCAGGCCCATCATCACCATCACCATCCTCACCATCATCATCACCATCACCATCATCATCCTCACCATCATCATCACCATCACCATCATCATCCTCACCATCATCATCACCATCACCATCATCATCCTCACCATCATCATCACCATCATCATCATCATGAGTAAGAATAATAACCGACATTTACAGAAACCTTCAAAGTTTACAAAGCTCTTTTACATAATTATCTTGGTGGATCCTGAAAACAAGCCTTGGAGATAGGCAGGACAGGTGTTATTATCCCCATTTTACAGATGGGAAAACTGAGGCTGGTGGAGGTCAAGGCAGTTGCTCAAAGTACCACACCCAGTAAGTGGGATGAAGGGAGGATCTGAAGCCAGGTTGGTCTACTGGGCTGCTGGGTCTTATTTGACAGATGGAGAAACTGAGGCCCAAGTAGCCACAGTGAATTAGTGGCAGCACTAATATTAGCACCCAAGCCTCATGACTCTCAGTACAGGGTTCTTTTCCACTAATAATTATAATTAGACACAGCGTTTATAGAGGAGTTGAAAGTTTGCAAACACTTTCCACACATTATCTCACTGGAATCTCACTAACAACCCCGTGAGGCAGTCAATGCTGGCCATTTTACAGATTCATCTGTAATTATCACCATTATGGTCATTTTACAGCTGGGGAAACAGAGTTTTAGAGAGTTGGTAAAGTGACTGATCCAAGGCCCCACAGCCGGCAGGTGTCTGGGGCTGGATTCAAACCAAGACCTGACTTCCTGACAGTGATTCTAACATCTGATCAACCTCATTCTCAAGATGCCACAGGACCCATGATGAATCCCATTTTATGGCAAGATGAAACACAAGGGACTCGGATACCATCTTTTTTTATCTTTAAATAGTTCTCCCAAAGTACTGGGTTGATTGGGGGGGGGGGATGGTTTTTTGTTTTGACCAGTGGTCCCATCACTGGTCAAATTGGTGGAAATTCCCTCTACCCAAGCAGGTCAAGTTGGGAGAGAGGTAGTCTTAAAAAGTAGCCTGAGATACTCAAAGGTTAAATGACTTGCCCAGGGTCACCAAGTAAATGTCTGAGGCAAGATTCACAGGTTTGGAGACTCCCTTCCCTGAGGACCATTTCCACTCCTAGCAAGTTGCCACTGGGAAGTTAAGTGACTTGTCCAGATTCATACAGCCAGTGTTTGCTAGAGATAGGACCAGAACCCTGGTCTTTCTGTGGCTAAGGCTGCTGCCTCCCCAAAAAGCCCCATACAGTCCCAGATTGGTAAATTCTTCCTGGTGGAAAGACACTATACAAAATGACTCCAACATTGCAAAAGGAAGGAACAACAGAATAGTCAGAACTAAATTTTGAAATTGTTCCTTTAAAGAGGTGGGGGACAATGAGTGTGGAATACTGCATACCTTACATATCAGACTCAGTTGGAATTTGGTTAGTTTAGTTAGCTCCTCCCCCCACTCCCTTTGTGTTTATTCTTTAACTTAGTAAAGTGCTCTCTGAGAGGGGGGAAGAATAAAGCAATAAAGGTGATAAAAAAATAATTTAATCTTCCTTGTAATTTGCAAGGCTGAAAGGGGTCCCCTTCCTAAGACCTATTCACAGACTCAATCAGCCAACCAAAGAACATTTGTGGGGCACTTGTATTATTATTGACCATGTACCCTCTTCTCTTGCAGAAGCTACAAAGACAGTGGGGTGGTGACTGGACCAAGGACCATTGGCAGCATGTGATGGAATCAGGATTCGAACCCAGGCACTGTGGCTCCAAAGAAGAGCTGTCTCTAGCATTCCCCAAGGATGCCCCCGAATCCAACTGGAGCACTCCATGTTCCCTCCCAAGTGGAAGGAGAAGAAAGGCAGATTCTGGTCTAGCCTTCGAAGCATGCCGGGGAGTAATGAGCTTCCCAGCACTGCTGTCATGAAGCCCAGGTTCTTTCACTGTGTGTTCATAGGGAGCTAGATAGGCCCTCAGAGGTCCAGAGAGGTGAGAGGCTGGCCAGACGTCACTCAGGGAATAAGGAGCAGATGTGGGATTTGAACCCGGGCCCTCTGACTCCAGAACCACTGTCTCCTTACCCTTGTGGAAAGTTTGCAGAAAGGAATCCTCACTCAGGCTTGGGATAGATCCAGGCCTTTCAGCTTCCCTCCACTTTGGAGTCCCTAGAAATCCCCACACAGCCTCCTTGCTCTCTGTCCCTTCCCCTCTCTCTGGGCTGTAGCTGCCCCCTCAGTAAAGGAAGGGGCTGGACTCCATCTGTGGAGCAGGGACACAGAAGAGGCAGGTGCCCAGCAGAACCTACCAGACAATGGCCAGAAAGACCTGCCCTTGACAGGCAGGCCAAAGGGCAGAGTCCTCCCTAGCAATCACCTGGGGAATTAGAAGCTAAGGGGTGTGAGTGTGAGTGAGTGTGTGTGTGTGTGTGTGTGTGTGTGTGTGTGTGATGGGCAGGTCACTAGACGGACAAATTCCTCTTCCTTCCCCCTTCTCCCACGAGTGGGGGCCAAAGTCCAAGAGGAGGGCCTGGCCGTATTTCTCCTGTCTCTGATGCAGAAGGCAGGACGGGAGGTGTCAGAGGGAGGGGAGAAGGGGCCAGGAAGGATCCCTCCCAGGGTTCCCCAGGCAACAGGATAGGACTGAACATTCCCTTCCAGGCAAGTGGCCCAGGATAGGAAGGCTGCCCCAGCCTCCTCCTTCCTTCAGGAGACTGCTCTCACAGATGTGCCTACCCCCAGGAGATCTAGCAGCCCGGCCAAGATGTTCCCAGATGTGAGAGGCTTCATCCATCTACTGAACACACAGACTTCCCAGCTCCACCCAGTCTGCCCCCAGGGCGTGCACGGCTCTCCTCCATCAGGGGAGACAAGCCTACTGAAGGCCTGGGAACCAGGACTGGGTCACATTGGATTATATGGCTCAATGAGTTAGAGGCAGAAGGCACTGAAAAAACCATCGAGTTCAATCTGTTCATTTTACAAGTGAGGAAACTGCATCCCAGAGGTCAAGTGACTTGCCCAAGGTCACCCAGCTGGTCAGCGTCAGAGCTGAGGCCTGATGATTCTCCAGTCCAGTGGGGTCTCTTCTCTTCTCCTGGGGAAGGAAGTTCACAGGGGGAGGTGCTATTTTTGTCCTTTCCTGCTCTCCTCCCCCAGGCAGAAGCCTAGAGGGATCCCATAGTGAGGACCACAAAGGCAGGGATGGGGACCATCAGGGTGGTTGCCTCTGGGGCAGTCAGTCCTGCTCTGCTTGAACCCACCAGGCTGAACTTGGAGCAGGGGATGGAAACAGGTTGAGGCTTGATAGCATCAGAGCTGACCACAAGGGGCATGGATCACTGTTCTGGCATGTTCTGGTGGGGATCCTTGGAGGGTCAGGGCTGGACTAGGGAGCTGCTGAGCTCCCTCCCATCTAGCAGGCTCTGAGGTTTGTCATTAGAGCAGAACTTTACTCCGCTGCGGGCTGGAATAGATGGTCTCTGAACTCTCTGACAGGCCAGGGGCTAGATGCAGGGCTGGGAAAACTTCGGCCTTCTAAGTCCTCAAGTGCAGCCCTTTGACTGAATCCAAACTTTACAGAACAAATCCCCTGAATAAAAGAGTTTGTTCTGTAAGACCTGGACTCAGTCAAAGGGCCGCACCCAAGACCTGGATCACAGAACTGGGGCAGAAAAGGAGCCCAGAGGGCATCTAGGCCCTCACAGTTAAAGAAACTGAGGCCCAGGGAGGTAAGCTGACTAGGCAGCTAGGTGAACAGTTTATAATTTACATATCCTACTTCTATGATACTTGTTTTTCATAAACACTTCTCCCTGTTCACTAGAGTCAGAAATTATAGTTTTCCCCCAGCCCCAAATAATATTTTATCTATTGGACCTGGAGTCAGGAAGACCTGAGTTCAAGTCCTGCCTCAGACACTTAGAATCTGACATTCAACCTCTGTCTGACTCAGTTTACTCATCTGTAAAATGAGTATAGGAGGCTGTGAAAATCAAGTAAGATGTTTATAAAGTGGCTTGCTAAAACGTGAAGCATTCTATGTTACTTATTAGTAATACTGTATTGATTACATCTTCCTCATTATCCAAGGTTCATAGATCCAGGACAGAATTTCATAGATCCCATAGATTTCATAGATCAAGGTTCAGATCCAGGAATTTCTGGCCTCGAGCCACATGCGGCCCTCTGGGTCCTCAGGGGAGGCCCTTTGACTGAATCCAAACTTCACAGGACAAATTGTCTTCATAAAAGGATTTGTTCTGTTAAACTTGGACACAGGCTGCACTGGGCTCTACATGTGGCCTCAAGGCTGAAGGATCCCCAAGGCCTAAGGTCATACAACTCACCAGGGATAGGATTTGAACCTAGGTCCTTTAGGAGCCAATGCTTGGTACCTCTGCCTTCTGTAGCTCAAGGGAGTGGCCAGTGACATGGCACATTACACTGAAGACCCCAAACATCCCGCTCCTCACCACTGCCCAAATCCCCAGCCTTTCTTATTTCAGTAATTCCAGTGATTCAGCCTAACTTAAGGAAAACAGCATTGGCTTTGGAGTCAAAGGATCTGGGTCTGAATTCTGGGTTTTCTTCTTACTTCCTGTGTGAACTAGAGCTAGTCCATTTCCCAACCTGTAAAATAAGGGGGGTGGATCTGAGTGGTCCCTGAGGCCCCTTCCTTCCCTGTCTAAAACTTGAGCCTATAATCCCATCATTCAAAGACTTCCAAAGTCCCCCCTCATCTCTTCAGCTCCTCGTTTAGGGCAGATCTGTCCCCTCTGATGGAAAGCAAGGGAGGGTCTCTTCTTGGGAGCTCTCCTTGCCATGGTGAAGCAGGCCTGAGGAGGAGGAAGCCAGCCGAACACTTACTTCTGCATTTTTGTTCTTCTGGCTGCCCAGAATGGCTGGGACCATGGAGGGGGAGGGGAGGAAGCAGGGCTAGCCTCCCACTCTCCATTGCTGACTTACTATCCCTAGCCCTGCCAAACTGGTTTCAAAATCAGGAGTGGGGGTGGGGTATTCAGCCTTTGCTGGGGGCCTGCAGGCCTCTCTCAAGGATTAAACAGTTCTGGGCTGGCTGAGGAGGATTGGAGGGGGAAGCCTGCCCACCCTGAATAAGGGTAAAAAATAAGGAAGTCCTGGTCTAAGGCCAAGGAGCCTGAGCAGAAATCAAAGGCCCTGGGTGCCAATCCAGTCTCAGTCACTTACTAGCTGCGTCATCTCGGACAAGTTTCTAACCCTGTCTGGCCTCCCTTTCCTCACCTATAAAGTAAGGATACAAATACTAGTCCTGTTGCATGTTATATGATTATATCTCCCAGGGTTACTATTGACAGTCAAGTGAGAGAACTGTGGTCAAAATGGTTTATGATGAAATGCTACGTATGGAAAGAGTTATAGGGCCTGGGTTCAGATCCTGCCTCTGAAGCTCACGACCTGGGGGCCCTTGAGCATTAACCATCGGTAAAATGAGAAGCTGGCTTCAGGGACCTCGAAGGTCTAGGGCCTAGGATGGTAATGGGTAGGCAAAGGGAGGGGAGGATTTTGGTCTGGAACAAACCTTAAAAAAAATCACAATAACTGTATTTCACTATAATCTGTTGCCTTCGTATTCATATGTGTTGTTTTTAATGCATTTAAAACAATGATTCTGGGGGGCTCCTAGGTTTCCCCAGCCTGCCAGAAGGGTCTAAAACATACACAAAAAGGCTAAGAACCCTACTGCAGTTCAATCTCCCCGTTTTATTTATTTTAATCTTTTTTTTCGTTTGTCCTGACATTGACAAGTATGAACATTTCCACCAACCCTGAATTTTACAATGGGAAAATTGAGACCTAAAGAATAGAAGTGACTTGCCCAAGGTCACACAGTAAAATCTGTGTCAGAGCTGAGAATAGATCTAGATGACCAGTCTGGGACTGTTTTTCCACTTGGGACCACACTGACTCTCAGGATGTGTGCTATGTTAGGATAGACCAGCCCCCTGCAAGCTTTCAGGAGGCTGTTTTCTGAATCCCCACAAGCTTTCTCCCCATATTTCAGATGATAAGGTAGAGCTAGGATTTCCATGTGGCATTGAAAACAAACATTAGAGTCTCAGGCTGGGGACACAAGGCTAGCAACTACAGAAATGAGAGAAGATAGGACTTTGAGAAGAGTAAGTAAGGTAAGATAGTCCAGATCAAGAGGATGAAAAAGAAATAATCATGAAACGGAAGAACGTTCTTACTAGCTCATGTTTCTAAAATCCTCTACAGATTTCAAAAATTATTTCCCTTCTGCAACCCAGAGAGCCACATATTAGCAAGAATGTTTACCCCTATTTTACAGAGGATAAAATTAAGACTCAGAGAGTCCCCCTGACTTGCCCGTGGCTGTCCAGAGTATTTCAAATGCAGCCTCTAGACTCCTTGTCCACATGTCCATTCTTTCCCCCACACCACCAGGTCTCCCCCAGGAAGCCGAGCATCTCTTTGTCCTGCACATCTATTAGGATGTTAGAGAGGTGGACACAATGCTGCCCTCAGTAAGAAAAGCAAAGTCTGCTCAGAATTTGAAGGATTCACCAGCCCGGGGTCAGAGAGTCAGAGCTAGAAGGGTGTTTCGAGGTCATTCATTTGGCAGATGAGGAAATTGAGACCCAGGTCTCACACCTGGGGCAGTATCTGAACCCAGATGCTCCTGACTCAGAATCTATGACAAAAGCTCAGCTCCCTCCCCCCAGCCTCCTCCCAATCCCAGAAGCAGATGCTCTGGGTGACAAGGTTAGGGAGTTCGTTTAGGCCAAGAAAAGCACAGACGTGGCCAAAGGCTTCACCAACCGCCTACCCCACCTTGAACTCAAACCACACTCCAGACAAGCAAGAGGCTTCTTGAGAGGAGACACCCATGAGGCCACGCCTGGCTAGTAATGGGTAAGACTTTGAGGGCAGGCACTGGGTACAGGCACAATGGCTCCTTTGCCTTTAGCCCTTTTCTTATATCAATGCTGGGAGGCAGGCACTGCAAATATCACACCCATTCTACACATAAGGAAACTAAGGCCCAGAAAGGCATTTCACCCCCAAATCTACATTGCTACTAAACGTCAGAGCTTGGATTCAAACCTAAGCCTTTCCACACCAATGAGGAGGTGCCCACTACTGCAGAAAGACGGGGTAAAGTTGAAGTCATGGTCCTGAGGAAGACTAGACCTTGGGCAACTCACTTACCCCAATGAACCTCAGTTTCCTCAGGCATAAAACAGGGCTAACAGAGCCAGCACCTCAGAGAAGGGTTGTGGGGAGCCAATGGAGACGCCCCTTCTCCTTCCCTGGGGGCTTGTGACACGTGACACTCCATCCCCTGTGTGGCCTTTGCCCAAGCTTCATCCCATGCCAGGACATGCTCCCTTCTCCTCTCACCCAGAATCCCCAACTTCCTTTGTCTCCATCCATCCAGTGCCACCCCCTCCAGGAAGCCCCTCCGGATCTCTCCAACTGCCAGCGCCTTCTTCCCCCAGCTCCCCTGCTGTCCCCTCGAGGGCAGAAGCTGTTTTCATTTTTCCTTTGTATTCCCAGTACCTGGCATGCAGTAAGTGTTAAATCAATGCTTATCAGCTGTCTGAACGATAACGCCATCAGATAGGGATCAATACACAAAATACCAGCTTCCTAGATCCTCCTAAGATGCCCTAAGAACCAAATTCTTTCTCTACCTCAGCCCAGGGTTCAGGAAAAGGAGCTTCCATTTGGGAAAACCTCCAATTAAGGATCACAGGAGGTAAGTAGGTGGTGCAGTGGTTAGAACACCTGACCTGGAGTCAGGAAGACCTGAGTTCAAATCCAGACTCAGAAGCTTCCTAGCTGGGAGACCCTGGGCAAGTCACTTCACCTTTCTTGCCTCTGTTTCCTCATCTGTAAAATGAGCTGGAGAAGGAAGTGACTAACCTCTCTGCCAAAAAACCCCAGATGGGGTCACCAAGAGTTGGACATGACTGAACACCGCCCAAGGGGCCACAGAATTTAAAGCGAGCCCTCAGAGGTCTGCCCCATTTGACAGATGAGGAAACTGAGGCCCAGAGGAAGGAAACGGACCCACTCAGTGTCACCCAGACCACTCGTGGCTCTAGGACCTCCTCCTCCAAATATGGTTGGGTCTCTATCTTTGTACCCCGAGCACTGAACACAGGACTGCACACATAGCAGGCACTGAGCGTTTGCTGAACTGTTCATGCATTACCCAGAATTCTCTCATTCTCCTTTGCCTTTCCGGGTCCCCATTGCACCTCCAGCCTCTTCTATAGGAGCAGAGCAGTGATTCTCAAACTTTTAATCTCAGGATCCCTTTACATTCTTAGAAATGATTAAAGACTCCCCCCCAAAAAATCTTTTGCTTATGAGGGTTATATCTATTGTTATTTACCATGTTAGAAATGAAAACATTTTTAGTATTATTATGAAAGTGGCTTTGACCTTGCAGACCCCGTGAAAGGGGCCTGGGGACCGCCAACGTCCCCAGAGTGCACTTTGAGAACCACTGCAGTAGAGGGAAGAAAAGGTTAATTTTCTAGAACCACAGATTTAAAGCTGGAAAGAACCTTCAAGCTCATCTGGCCCAACCCTTTCTTTTTACAGTTGGGGAAACTGAGGCCCAGAAAGGGTAATGACCTGGCAAGGTCTCCCAGGGAACGAGTGATGGGATGATGATTTCAAGCTGGCTCCTCCAACCCCCAGATCAGCACTCTTTCTCCTCAGGGCTTGGGACATTATCTGGTCCAACCCCTTTATTCTACAGAGGAGGCAGGCAAACCCCAGAGAGAAACAGCTCAGCAGGGGTCACACAGCTGGTAACTGTCATAGTTAAACTTTGAACATTTGACTCCAAATCTAGTTTTCTTTCCAGTAAATCACCAAATCCCCTGTTGTCTTTGCCTCATCTCCCCACTCCCAAAAGGGGAACCGAGAGCATCTATGGATGCCTGTCATCTGACCGCCCTCACCGCCAAGCCCGGAAAGCCTTTTCTCCTCTAGGCAGCCCTGGGCTGGGGTGGGCAGGCCCAGGCAAGGCTGCCTTCCCAGGCCTGACTCTCCCCCTCTCCCTCCGCCCTTCCCATGAGGGCTGGAGCAGATGGCAGAAGTTGGAAGGGGTGAGAGAGTTAACAGGCCCAGAGACAAAGAGAGCGCATAGCTCTCCCTCCCTCCCACCCACCGGGAACGAGAGCCCCTGACAACCCAGCGGCAGCAGCAGCCCCAGAATGCTTTGCCCAACAGACAATTCCCAGCACACAGACGAGCGAAGGCCTTTCCGGCAGTCCCGGCCTCATCAGGGCCTGGGTTGCCATGGCTGCTTCCTCCATCCCCTCCCTCCTCGTCCAGAATGTCCTGATCTGCCTCCTGGTCCCCTCAGGACCCCCCCACCCAGGGGCGAGCCAAGTGTCAGACTTCACCACAGCATTCCAGGCCCAACAGATCCTGCTGGCAACCTCTCCCTCTCCTCCCCCTTCCAGGCATAGCAAGCCCCTGACCCCCACCTCCGATGCCTCACTCTGGACGCAGCCCAAGGTTTCCATGCAACTTCCTCTGAGAGGCCCTGTCAGAGATGGGAAAGGGCATTGGGCTCAGAGTGTCATCACGGGGGTGGCTGCTGTTGATAATAATCACTAGCACTTAACAGTGTTTAGAAGGTTTACAAAGCACTTAACACGCTCTCTCATTCGATTCTTGAGGCCACCCTGTTGCTGTTATTAACCCTGTTTTACAGATGGGGAAACTAAGGCAGGAAGAAGTTCTGTGACTTGCCCCAGGGTCACACAGCTAGTAAGGCATGATTCAAACTCAGGTCACCCTAACTCCAGGCCCAGAGCTCTGCCTTGCGGTTCCCTTCCTGTATGCCCTGAACAAGTCACTTCCTCTCCATGAGCCTCAGTTTCTTTCTCTGTTAAATGGGTCACTCCCAGTTCTGACGTTCTATGCCCTAATGTTCCTCTCCACTTTGATATCCTAGTTCTCTTGGAGAGACATTGAAAACAGCATTGAATTTGGCCTGAGAGAACCCTGGGTGCCCGTCCCATGTCTGATCCTTCTTAGGTGTATGACCCTGAGAGAACTTTCATCTGCAAAATGAAGGCTTCAGGCTGGATGGCCTCTGAGCCGCTGTGCTCTGTGATCCTCCCCCTCCCACTCTCCTTCAGCCCCACACTAGGCTCCCCAGCCCTTCCCAAATGCTATCACATTGGGAGCTGGTGTACTGAGGTTATCTCTCCAGGAGAGTTCCCTGAGTGCGGGGACATCACGTTCTCCTTATCTACCCTGGCTTGTGTCCTACATGGTATACAGTGGAGTCAATAAATGCCTATTAGATGAACTAATGAAGTAAATGAAACCATCCACAAGCTGCATTTCTGGGGATTATGGAAAAATGAGGAGGGGAGAAGGGGAGAAATGGCAGGATGGGACCTGGGTTCAAATCCCAAGTCTGATGCTTGACCTTCTTGGGCCTCAGTTTCCCTCTCTGTAAAATAAGGTAGATAAATTATCTTTGTGGGTCAGAGGTTAACCCTAGTCCCTTGGATAAGTCCCTGTCCATCTCCTCTTGTGGAAAATGATGAAGCTGGCCTTGACCTCTATGGCCCCTGCCAGCTCTTAGCTCAACAATCCCTTTAGACCCAAGCCATGGGACTTGCAAAGGTCCAGCCATCAGTCAGTCACCTCCCTGCCCTCCAAATGGTGAAAAGAAATTCCTTCTCCTCTCAGACAGAAGGAAGGCAGATGGAGCTAATACCGCTCTCTCTGTTCCCTTTGACCCCTCTGCTCTGCCCTCAGCCCCTCCTCCTGTTCATGGGACTCATGCTAGTCTGGAAAATAAATGGTTTTTAGAAGGAAAGTGAAGAAGAAAGACCAAGCCATCCTTACACCATCCCCAGATCCACGGAGGCCAAGCTGGCAGGACGAGGCCAGCTCATAGTGCAGGGTCCCCCTGAGGAGACCCCTCCCTCCAACTGTGTTCTTCATCCCCAAATAGGGGGATTTGGCACCTGGGTCCCCATTTGGCCAGAGCAAGAGGCACCAGAACCAAACTAGACACACCACTAACATTTGAGACAAGAGGTCTAAACGTAAATGTCTACACTGCTACCTACCAGCTGTCCTCCTGGGGGTAGGGCAGGGGGATGCCCCCAAACCTCCCAGCCTCCTTCTGGGCCTACAAGACCCTCCAGTCAGCCCCAAAGTCCTAGAAAGCTACAGAAGCCACAATGGCGGCCTGGCCTCCCTCCCCACCTGCAGAATCCATCTGCTGTCACCCCCACTGAGCCCCATCGCCCGGTTGGAGGAATTGGCCAGAGCTCTGAACAAAGGGGGAAGCGGGTCATCAATGCCATGGAGGGCCAGGAGGAACACAAGAGAGAGGGAAACGGTGCCAGAGATCAGCCTGATGCTGAGATTAACCACTAGTTTGATGGTCCTGGACAAGAGGCCAGGCCAGAGGCCATCTTTAAATTCACAAATGAACAGTCAGCCAAGTCCCACAGACTTTCAAGGACAAGAAGACCCCAGGAAGGGCTGGAGAGTGGGAAGGGAGGAGAAAAGGGGGTACCCAGAGAACAGGCAAGCCCCAATCCTCCCCACCCAGGTGCAGGGGAAACCCGAACCCTGAGGAATTCTTCAAAATAAGCCAATGGAGACTGAGCCCAAAGGGTGGGAAATGGAGTCAGGAGGACATGCAGAGTTTTGAACAGGGTTTCAGCTGATGGCCTGAGAGTGTAACAGAGAATCCCCAAGAGCTAATGAGATTCCAGCAGTATTAAGAGAGACACAGTGCCCAGAACCCGGGAGCTGATAGCCCTGCCCTGCCAGACCCCACCTGGAGGATTGGGTTCGGTTCCAGGCGCCGAAACTTAGGAAGGATATCGATAAGCTGGTGAATGTCCAGGCGAGGGTGACCAGCATGGCCTCAATGAGGATCATTTGAAGGAACTGGGAACAATTAGCCTGGAGAAGGGAAGGCTAGGGGGAAACATGATCGGTGCCTTCAATTTTCTAAAAGTCAGAAACAGACTCGGGCTACAGAAGGCACAAAGAAGATAGATATTGGGGGGGGGCATGAGGAAGAGAGGCAGATTGGGGCAGATTATCTGGGCAACAAGCATTTATTTAGCACCTTCTATGGACTTTCTAATCACCAGAGCTGTCTTCAAGAGTGCGCTTGCTGTCTTGGCACTACCGAGAGCTCTCTGTCACTGGAAGTCTTTAAGCAAAAGCTGGAAGACTTTGTCAGGGATAGTGGAGGTAATCAGAAGAGCGACAATTGCTGGCACTTTTACAAGGCTTTAAAGTCTGTAAAATACTTTATGAATATCATGGCACTGGGCCTCCCAGCAACGCTGGGCTGTTGCGCTGTGTCTGACTCTCCGTGACCCCATCTGGGCTTTTCTTGGCAGAGACACTGGAGTGTTTGCCATTTCTTCCTCAAGCTCATTTTATAGATGAGGAAACTGAGGGAAACTGGGTGAAGTGACTTGCCCAGGCTCACATAGCTAATGAGTGTCAGAGGCTGGATTTGAACTCAAGTCTGGTAACTTTAGGTACAATTTTGTGAGAATGTGGGTGGGACAAGTTAGGGTTCAACCCCAAACTAGAACAATTTGGAGATAAGCCAGAATTCCTTTTCACCATTAGGGAGAAAATAAATGCTTCCTCACCCTCAGGTACGTTGTTACCTGGCATACAAGCACCAAGCACAGGGGTTTGTATACAGCAGGTGCTTAATGAATGTTTATCTTTAATTTGAATCTCAGCACTGCCAATGGGGGATGGGGAGGAGGGGTGATGCCCAAAGTCCTTCCCAGGGCTTTTTAGGCCTTTGGAACTCAAGCATCCTAGAGCTGTCATGTTAGTGTAATTGGAATTGAAGCTGGAGGTGTCCTGGCAGTCTCATGAGGGGAACATGGTTCCCCTGGGTCAGCCAAAACACTTCCTGAGAAGCCACCTCTTCCTTGAAGCCTTCCTTGATAACTCTCCATCATGCAGACCCCACCCTACAGGGAGCATCTGTTTCTACTGCTCTCCCAAGCTGGATTATTAAATTCTGGAGGCCAAAGATTGGTCCTGTATCTCTGTCCCTCCTACAGGGCCCTCAGCACAGACACAAGGGGGATGCTTGGGAAAGACCCAATGAACGCTCTGGGAACACCATTGAAGGACCCAAGTCTTTACCCTCAAACACAGAATGGGGGGAAGGACTTAGAAAACTGCTCTGGTCAACCTGGTGACTCAGTTTACCTCAACAGGCTTTTATAAAGTACCTTCTAGGTGTCAGGGCCTAGGTGGAGCACTGGAGATGCAAAGACAAAAACCAAACAATGCCTGCCCTCAGGAAGCTTACATTCTATTGGGTGCTCATAGCTATAGAGACTTACAACAGGAAGTGACCTTGGAAGGTGGCCAATTGTCTTTACTGAGAAGGCACCTGGGCTCCCGGTGACTAACCCAGGGTCACACAGCTAATTAGGGTCAGTGGTGGAATTTGAACCTAGGTCTCCTGGCTCAGTCAAGTACTCAAAGGACAAAAGATTCAACATTATAAAAGTCCTTAAAGTTCACCAAATCCAACCCCTTCATTTTACAAGTGGGGAAACTGAGTGACCTCTTACTGACTTCATGGCTTACCTAAACACATGCAGCAGTAAATTAGGGAGCCAAGATTCTGCCTGGCAAGCAGTAGGCATTTAATAAATGCTTATTTATTGAACTTTCCACTAGGATATGAGAAGAGTCTCTGACCTCTGCTATGGGGGGGTCCCTGGAGGACAGAGACCCCATTGGTCCGTCCCCCACTTGCCAGAAGGCCTTGCTATGACCTTTACCTTTAGCCTCCTTACCACAGTGAGGCATTGAACATTACACCAGTGGGCAGTGCCTGGTACATAGTAAATGTTGATCAATTGACTCAACAAAGCTCAAAGCTTTCTCAAAACCACCATCCAAAGAGATCACAAATGAAGCCTGTGCCCCATTCCCCAATCCCTCAGGCTTCCGATCCCACCCAGACCCACAGAACCAGAAATGACAGAGGAGAGAACATAGACTTGGAGACGGAAAGACTTGTGTTTGAATCCCAGCTCAGACATCTGTAATCCTGGCCAAGCCACATAACTGCTCTGGGCCTCAGTTTCCTCCCTTGTAAAATGAAGGGTTTTAGACTAGATAGGTGACCTCAAAAGTCTCTCCCAGCTCTGAGTCTATAATCCTAGGAGATAGATAGAAAGGCCTGGGTTCAAATTCTGAGTTTGACACCAATTAGCTGTGGGACTCCCCCCAAACCCCTTCAAATGTCTGCTCAGTTTCCTCATCTGTAAAATGAAGAGTTTGTAGCAGACTGCCTTGAGGCCCTTCCCAGCTCTAAATCTAGGAGCCCCTAAGCCTCCAGATGAGGGGGGTGAGAAGCAGTGACCCCCGGAGGTCCTACAGTGGGTGAACGGCAGGGGCCAAGCCCCTAACACAGTGTCCTGGTATCACACCCAGAGTTCTCCACACATCCCACTCCTCACCTAGGACAGCAGCTCTGGATTCTCACTAAGGCTAAATGAGGCTCCCCAGCTCCTGCCCCACCTCAGAGGTTACCATCTGGAGGCTCTCCCCACAGGAATTTCTTTCTCTGTTTTGGCCCAGACCTGTCCCATTTACAATTTCACTGCCATAGGGAACTCCCAGTATGGAAAACTCCCTCCACTGATGCAGACTGGCAGCTCTTCTCTACCTCAAGGACCTAGAGCCAGGAAAGTTTAAGTGACAGGCCTAGCCAGTATGTGTCAGAAGCAGAATTTGAACCCAGATTTTCTTAATTCCTGGATGGCTGCTTCTCGATTCCTTTACCAAGATAAAATGCATGGGAGACCAAACTCAGAAAAATCCAAAGGTTTAGTGGGGCTCTGTGATAGCCTTTCTCAGTACCCCTGCTTCCTCCCCCACCCCCAAACAGGAAGAATTTCCTACTGATTCAAGCTGTCCACAAATGGGACAGGCTGCCTTTGGGGGAAGGGGGCTCCCCACCACTTGCCAGGGTCATTGAAATGGAGATTTCTGCCCCAGTCCAGGTGGGCCTGGGAGGGTCTCTTAGCAGCCCCCGGCCCTGGAGGTCTGGGATTGATTCTATATGCACTCAGCAGACACCAAGCTCATTGCTCCTCGCTGGAGGGGGATTGGCAGCAAGCCAGGAAGAGAGAAATAATTCTCAGTGAAAAAAATAAAATACATAACCAGTACAAGCTCAGACTTTCAGCAGGAAGTGTTTCCTGGCAGGGAGGTCCCAAGCTCCTGGAGTAGTCACTCTGCGCATGGGGGAGCCTGCGTCATTTTGGACACCAGACCCAGGAGAGACAACTCTGGAGGGTCAGATTTCAGGGAGGGATCCCGGCAGAGAAGGGGGTGGGGAGGGCAGGAGGAGGCTGACCCCCCGGCAGAAGCTGCCCCGATCACTGCTCAGTTTCAGTGAACGAACGATCCCTTCCAAGGGGTGAAGGGCAGGCGGGCGATCCGAACCCGCCTGGAGCCTGTTCCCACGGCCCAGGCTGGAAACCTGGGTCACCCCAGCTGGTAATCTGGGCTAAAAATATCTCCTGCTGCTGCTGTGGCAGCAGCAACAGGGACAAACCACCTTCACTGAGGGAGCTCAGAGCAGGTCAAATGCCCCAGCTGGGTGGGAGGGAGCAGGGGAGGAAACCCGGGCCTCCTGGCTAGCCCCACCCCAGAGCTGACCTCCCATGGGGCCTGGGTATCTCCAAAGAGCATCGGGCTTCACCACCTTGGACTTAGAACCAGAGATTTAAGACCGAAAGCTCTGTCTTCAAAGATCTCTAAAATACTTTCCAAACTACCAAGCACTCAATTCTCAAGAGCCCTATAAAATGAGGTAGCTAGATACAGACATTAAGGCCAGGGGTCCAAGTCAGACTTAGGCCTGGAGCTCAGGCATCTTGCGAGGATTCAGGTCATAGCACCCTGAGGTCCCTCTCTGCCTCCTCCCTAGCCCTCGACGAGGACCCCAAAAAAACCAAAGCCACTTACCCAAGTAGATGTCCCCAAAGGAGCCACTGCCAATTTTTCGGCCCAGCCTGTATTTGTTCCCCACACGAAGCTCCATGATTCAGTCTCGCTGCAAGAAAGAAGGAGAGAATGGAGAAACCCAGGTCAGGTGAGAAACAGGACTATGGAGGAAGCCAGAGGGGGGTGGCTCTTTCCTTTGGGACCCCACCCATCCCTAAGGGCCAGGGAAAAAAAGAGGGTGGCTCTCAGGAGCCCAGGGTGAGCAATGGGCATGTCTTCCTTTCCAGGAGAGGAAAGGGAAGATTTGCTCCCTCTCCTCCCTTTTTCTCTGTGCCCCAGGGCACCCAGGTGTTCAGCCTGCCAGGTATCCACACCCTGGTCACAGAGATCAGGAAGAGAGGGGAAGAAGAGGTCTTCTGGAGTCAGGGGGGACCATTCAGACTGGGCACCCTCTAGAAACTGGACACTCGACTCTCAGTGGGAGGCCAGTCTCAGGGTGGCTGCCCAATGCTCCCACAAGAAAGGCATGGAGAATGGGGGAGGTGGAATGGCCAAGCACCACTAAGAGCGGGTTTGGGGAAGGAAGTATAGATGACCCATAATCTCCTATTGACCCCCTGAAACAAACAAGACAGGCTGTGCTCCCTTAGATGGAGGACAGTTGATCTTCCACGGCCTGCCCCCAGCTCCCAGCTTATCTTGTGAAAATTTGGGGGCAGCCCTGGGCCATGGGGTGACAGACTCCTAAACTGTCTCCCATCCAGAGGGGACTCACCCTGGCCTGTCAGGATGCTCAGAGAACATTCCTCCCTGCTTTGCCCCCGATTCCCTTCTTGATCATGGTCTCTGGTCTGGATTCTGTCCAGACCTTAGATCTAGAACTGGAAAGGACCTTGAAGGACTTTTAGGCCAAGCCCCCCACTGTAAAGGGGAGAATTCTGAAGCCCAGAGAAGCCCACATGCTCACAGTCAGAGCTCTCAGACCTCATGCTTGGAGGCATTTCAGAAACTGCCTAATCTACCTCTTCATCTTCCAAATGAAATCAGCTTGGAGAATGACTTTGCCACCATCACACAGCTAGTAGGTATCTGAGGTCAGATTTGAACACAGGTTTTTCCTGACCTCCAGTCTAGAAGGATCCTCCTCACCACATCCTGCTGTCTTTCCCTCAGGCCTACAACTGGGAAACAGGCTTGGGATTATTGGGGGACAGAGAAGGAACTCCTGAAAATATCTGGCCTTCAATACCCAGTCCCTTCTTTTGACTACCTCCTTTAAAAAGGGGGTGGAGGAAGCTGCTGAGAATTCCTCAGCTAAGGGCCTCCCCAATAACAAACACTCTTTGATATCTCAGGGGACCAAAGGCTGAGAAGGATCCTGGGAGCCAAAGGGACCAAGATTATCTTGCCCAAGCCAAGATCGTGTAGCCAGTAAATGGTAGGGCCAATATTTGAATACATGTTCTCTGGCCCCAAATCTACTTACTCCTTTTAGGCTGCCAAGCTTTGGGGCATCTTTTAAAGTCTGGGACAGAAAGTCTCCTGAAGAACTAGTGACATTCCCATCAGCAATTTGTAGACTCAAGAAAGAAATAGGATGGTAGGGTCTTTGTGGGATTCCCAGTTCTCAGTGGGATTCTCAAGTCAGTAATAGGAAAGTTTGGGAGGGGGGAGGTGGATGCAGAGGTTATTGATTTGGCTTCTTTTTCCTCTGGGGTGCCATAAGGCTCCTGGGGTCCTAAGACCATCACAAGAAAACATCCCTGGACTACCAAGAAAGATTTCAATCCAGCCCCACTTCCTGGGGTCCCACCTTCCTGGCCACGAATCTTGAGATGGCCAGGGTGGGGATCTTTGGACACTTGAGGTGTGGGGGTGGCGCTCAAGGACCACTCCAGGAGATTCTCTTCCCTCCATGTGACAGCAGGGCCATAACAGGGCTCCTAGAATGTCAGGGCTGATATTTTGAGATCAGCTCGGCCAATCTGCTCATTCCAAAGTCCAGGAAAGGGAGAGACTTGTCCAGAATCTCTCAGGAAATAGCAGAAAGCCAGGCTGCTCTCCTATCCTTCCCTTTCTCCTCTGCCCATCTCCCTACACTGCCTCTCACTCTCCAAGACAAGGAACGTTACAATACAAGACAGGGTACATCAGATCTTGCCCCTACACCCAACTGAGAAATGGCATCCTTCTGAAGGAAGCCTGCTCACTGTCTCCTG
>NW_027185720.1:14354134-14355905 GCF_028583685.1 Petaurus breviceps papuanus
AGTTTCCTCTTCTGTAAAACAAGGGGCTCAGTAAAATGAAAGGGTTGGACCCAACGTCCAAGCCTACAGTCAGATCACTGACCAGAGACTACGCAGATGATATCCTGGGGCAGGGGCAGCTGGGGGCCCGTGGGCAAATCAGGGCAGCTCATCTGAAAAATGAGGCTACTACTATCTGTACCACCCACCTCCCAGGGACCTTTTGAGGAAAGAACTTTGTAAACCTTAAAAGCACCAAAATTCTACTTGAACAACAACTTCTGAGATTGCCATAAAGTTTTTGGGTTCCCCAAATGCGTCGTCTCATTGGAGACTCACAACCACCCTTCGAGGTAAGCAGAGATATTATCGTGCCCATTTTACAGATGAGGGAACTGAGTCTCAGATGATGTGGCCTACCCGGGATTACACAGCCAGTGTCAGATGAGGGATTTGAACCAGTTCTCTCCTTACTTAAGTCCCTAACTTTCCCCACTACACCACTTCCTGCCCCCCCTTCAATATTCCAAAGGCCTGACACTACACAGACCCTCTTTACCTCACTCTGGACAAATCAGGAGACTGAGAAATGGCATCCTTCTGAAGGAAGCCTGCTCACTGTCTCCTGCAGAAAGACAGCTGGTCTTAGGTGCTGCTCACTTCCCGTGTGACCTTGGGCAAGTCATTTCTAGTCTCTCAGACTCAGTTTCCTCTTCTGTAAAACAAGGGGCTCAGTAAAATGAAAGGGTTGAACCAGATGGTTCTAAAGCTTCTTCTAGCTCAAAATCCAGGGGTAATCTTGGCCTTTGCACATACACACACACACAAACACACACCTTGTCACGGAGGCTCCCCGATAAATATTTACAAAGGACCACCTGTGGACACGGCTGCTCACAGCCTGTGCTCACAGGAGGCAAACACACTCACTCCCTCTCTTTCCCAAGTGTGTACACTCCAAAGGGAAGAAAAGTACTTGCACACAATGAACCTCCACTCACTCACACATCCTCTTGACGTACGATTTTGGCGTGTGCCAAGTCAGGGACCACACATCCAGGCCTGGGCACTCACAGGGTAGTTCCAATAAATACGCCCTCATCCTATATTACATAAATACCCACGCCGGGTTAGGTAAATAGACATCGAGCTTGTCTGGCCCTCTTACATAAATACCCCACACACTCTTTCTGAGCTGTCAGGAGGAAAAGCAGAGGGAAGAAACATCCAGCTTGATGGGAAATTGATCCTGGGGAAAAGCTGATTCCCCACCTCCCTCCCTCCAGCCCTGCCCCCAGTGTCTCTCTCCTCCAAGGCTCCACAGGGGTCCCCAGGGGCCTGGGAAGTGCTCCCTCTGCCCAGACCCTGGAATACAAAATAAAAAAATCAGAGAGGAGATGAGGGCTTCCCAGCTACATGGTGGAGACTGGGGAGGACAGAACGTGCCTCTGGAAAGAAGAGAATGCTTTGATAAAGAGATAGCTAGAGCTTTCGACTCCAACATTCTGGCTCTCTTAATGTGGGGAAGGGGCCAGGAGGCAGAAGACTGGAAGAGAAGAGAAAGAAAGAAAGCAATGGGTGTTCTCTCTATAAAATAATTCCCCAAGCACGTCCCCCACCAGCCCCCCTTCAACATTCCCCCCCATTTCTTTAGATTTGGACAACGTTTTAAGGGGGGGGGAGAGTGGAGGGTAGAAAGAAGATACACCCTAGAGAGGAAAGAGGAAGAATACACAAAAGCAGACATTTTAAAAGAACATTCCCAATTCCTTTTCTTCCTTGTCTCCCCCCA
>NW_027185720.1:14356305-14371168 GCF_028583685.1 Petaurus breviceps papuanus
GGGGGGATAGAGAGAACGGCAGAGAAAGAGAGAGCTAGCTGGAGAGACAAAGATAGAGAGACAGAGACAGAGGAGGGAGACGGAGGCAGCGAGACAGAACAGAATGGTGGGGAGGTGATTGTTTGGAGAAAGATACAAAGACGGGGGTAGGGAGAGACTGGGAAATAAACAGCTTCAAAAGCCCCCCCCCCCAATCCTGGCCGCCGTAGCCTGCTCGCCCTGAGCCCCCAAACACACACGTACACGCAGCCTGGCTCCCCAAGCCTAGGGTCCCCAGCTCCCCTCTCCCCAAGCAGCGGCTGCGCCCAGCAACCAAAGCCCGTCTCCTCGTCCGAGGCTCCGAGCCCTTTAAATGTCCAATGGGAGAGGGGGCAGACAAGGATGAAAGGGGCTGCTCCGGCCTAGCGGGAGGGGGGCCCCCCTCCCCAGCCGCTCCCCGGGAGCATTTCTGCAAAATAATCTCCTGCCCCAGAATGGAGCTCTTTTGTGCTCAGGGATCGGCCCCGGGGCCTGTCACCCAGGGGCCAGCCGGGCTCCGTGGGTGAGTGTGTATGTGTGTGAGTGTGTATTCGTGTGATAATGTGTGTGTGTGTGTGTGTGTGCGCGCAAGCACCCGCTCCTTTCCCCCCACCCCCACCGCCGTCCTTCCCTCCCCCCCCCCCCCCCCCCCCCCCCCCAGTCTCCCAGCAAAAACAAAGGGCCAGAGGAGCGCCCTTTCCCCCCGGCTTTGCCCCCCGAAACAGGCCCCCAGCCCCCCAATATTTACCCCGCCGGATAGGGGCCGGTGCCCAGCTCCTGCTCCGGGCGCTGCCAGGGACCCAGGCGTCCGAGGGCTGGAGGATGCAGGAGGATTGGGCTGGGGAAGGAGGGGAGGTGAAGCTACACCCAGCTCGCAGCCCGGAGCTGCTAGCCTGCCTGCCTGCCCGCCCGCCCGCCTGCTAGCCTGCCTGCCCGCCCGCTGCCCGCCCGCCTGCCTGCCTGCCTGCCTCTCTCCCAGCTGCTGCCCCCTCCCTCCTCCCCTCCCCCCCCCCCCCCCCCCCCCCTCCTCCCCCCGCCCCTCCGGCCTCCGCGTGGGGCTGCGCCGCTCCCCCTCCCTCGCTCGCTCATTGACTTTCATTGAGCTCGCTGGCCAAACCCACTGATGTCATCCTGCACAGCTCGCCCCCTCCCTCGCCCGTTTAAAGGGACACTGCCCGGCTCCAGACTCAGGGCTTGGCTGGGATGGCCGGCTAACCTCGACCTCACCCGAGTGCCCCTCGAGACCCGAGCGCGGTCCTCAGCCTGGCCGGGGCGCCGCCCTCCACGCTGACTGCGAACCGGACCAGTCCTGGAGGACAGCTCCGGGCTCGGGGTCTTCGGGAGCTGTGTGCCCGAGGGCTCGCCTTCTCTCCGGCCTGGAGCTGTGCGCAGCTCCCCCACCACAGATCTCCCCCGCATCCCCCGGAGAGAGGGGAAGCTTCTTTAGGTGGGTTCGGGTCTCACCTCCCACACACTAAAGTTGCTTATTCAACACTTGTGGATTGGTCTCCGATCGTCTGGGGTGTATAGGCGGCGCTTAATAAACGCCAACCGTACCCTCGGTGCCTAGCGCTGAGCCGAATTTATGGATCCATTGATTGTTAGGTGTTTGGGATCAGTGGGTTTCTTCCTAAGTACCCAAAGGGAAAGTGAAACATGGCCTTCCCCTCCCCCATCTCGCCTTCTTGCACAAAGGTAGGAAAAGAATAAATGAGGAAATCTGAAACCTCACAACTGGGTTATTCATCATGGAATTAGCAAACAAACCAAACACACATTTGGCGCAAAGGAGGGAGAGGAAGGAATTGGGGTAATGGAAAGAATGCTGAATTTCGGGTTCCGCGACCTGGGTTCGAGTCCTTGGTCTGCCATTAACTAACTGCATCTGTGACCTTAGAAAAGTCACTTCCCCTTTCTGGGAAGAAGGACCTCAGTTTCCTCTTCTATAGTAACAACAATTATAATAATAGCATGATTAAACCAGGTGCTGTTATCATTCCCAATTTACAGATGAGAAAACCAAGGTTGAGATGTTCCAAAGTTTACACAACCTGTAAACAGAATGTAGATTAAGATTCGAACTCAGTGCTTCCAGACTCCAAGTCCGACACTTGCACTATCTAACTACCCGTTAAAAAGGGAGAGAGTTAAGCTCTGACTTTTAATATCGGTCAGTCAACAGGTGGTAAGGACCTACTACGCGTCAGAACTGAGGATATAAAGAGTCGATGAGCATTCATTGAGCGAGCACCTAGTCTGTGCTAGACCCAGTGGATAGAACCTGGGATTCCATTTCCAAGGATGGTTCTCAATAACCACAACGTCCTTCCTCAAACCTCCCTTGGCTCCCTCTTCCTCCAGCCTCTCAGCTGAGAGGTGCTGCCTCGCCTAAATAGATACATTTGACACCATTCCCCTTGAGCCTCGTCTTCGCCCCTCTTCTCTTGCTTGTCTCATGGCGCTGATGACTGCTTCCGTCACGAGTGCCTTCTGCCACCGTCTCCTACTTCACAACCCTGTCTCACACAATGAGGTGCCCTTACGTCTTATCAAGGCTACCTAAGCCCACTATACCTTCTCAAGTGACTCCATTCCATCCCATCTCCTCCAACAGATCGGTACTTTCACTTCTTTTCAGCTTCTCCTTACTCTCTCCTACTGGCTCCTTCCCTACTGCCTACAAACTTGCCCTAGTCTCTCCCATCTTCAAAAACCCCTCACTCAGTTCTTCCAGCCACAATAACTACAATCATATCTTTCTTCTGACCTTTGTGGCTAAACTCCTCAGAAAGGATTTTACAATAGGTATCTTCACTTTCTTTTGTTCTTACCCCTTACCCACTCGCTCCTTACTTACTCTAGTTTCCATATTCACGGTTGCACCTAAACTCTCCAGTGGTCTCTAACTGGCCAAATCCAGTTTCTCTATCCTCATCCTCTTTGACAGGGGCAGCTGGGCGGATTAGTGGGTAGAGAGCAGGTCCTGGAGTCAGGAAGACCTGAGTTCAAATCCAGCCTCAGTTACTTAGTAGTTGTGTGACCCTGGGCAAGTCACTTAACCTTAATTGCCTCAAAATACAAAAACAAAACCAAACCTCAGTTCATTCTCCTGGACCTCTCTACAGCCTTTGACCCTGCTGGCCACCCTCTCCTTGATTCTCTCGTCTCTCTAAGTTTTTGGGACACCCTTCTCTCCCGGTTTTCCTCCTCCATCTCCCTTGCTGGATCCTCTGACAGATCACACCCTCTAACCGTAGCTGTCCCACAGGGCTCTGTCCTGGGCCCTCTTCTCTTCTCCCTGTAGATCGCTTCCCTTGGTGATTCTGTCAGTTTCTGACAGTGGGTTTAATTACCATTCCTATGCTGATGTTTAACAAATCTACCAATCCTGCTCTAAGCTGTCTGCTGACCTTCAACCTCATATCTCTATCTTTCTGACATTTCAACCTGGATGTCCATCCAGTAGACATCTTCAATTTAACATGCCCAACACCTCCCTCCCTCAACCCTCCCCTCCTCCTTCTCTGTTACTGTCAAAGGCAACACTATCCTCCCAATCTCAGACTCCCAATCTAGGGCTCATCCTGGATTCTTTTCTTTCTCTCCCCCCCCCAACCCCCATATCCAATCTTTCACCAAAACCTACAATATAATTTGTGGGAGAAGGTACTATCAGTTGGGGAGATTCAGGAAAGGCCTTGAATAGAAAGAAGGTGGTGTTTTAGCTGAGTCATGAAAAAGGTCCTCTCTAGACCTTGAACTTGGAAGATCTGGATTCAAGTCTCGCTTTTTGGCTGTGACACGTGGCTTAACATAGCACCTAGCACCTAGCAGAGTGGCTTGTCCATACCTTGATTCTCAGCTTCCTCTTATAGAAAATGGGAATAATAATCCCTTCCTACAACTTTGTTATTTGTTTGTGAATTTA
This sequence comes from Petaurus breviceps papuanus, assembly GCF_028583685.1. Taxonomy (NCBI): domain Eukaryota; kingdom Metazoa; phylum Chordata; class Mammalia; order Diprotodontia; family Petauridae; genus Petaurus; species Petaurus breviceps. The sequence goes on from NW_027185720.1 coordinate 14,360,252, forward strand.
AAATATTTTAAAATTATTTTAAATTTAAAATGTTTTTTAAAGATTTTAATGTTAAGTTATTAAAATTTAAATTAATTCATTAAATTATTAGTTTAAAAACTGTAGGTAGCAGAAATTCAGTGTCTTGTATACACACAAACTCTTTTCTCCCTTTATATATTGGAATGTTTTGTCTGTGGGTGGCTGTCCAGTTCATAATAAAAAATATTTTTTTAATAAAAGGGCTATAAAAAGAACTTATTTCCCCAACAGTCCTATGGAGCTCCTGAGCCAGAAGTCAGGGGCCTTGAAATGGATGCTCGAGCAGAGATTGGCAGAGGCTTCACAAGAATCCCAGGCAATGGATACGGGTCTGAGAAGCCATCCCCTGGAGGGATGGGGCAGGATGGAAAGGCTTTGTTCTGGGGTGGATAGCTTTTCAGTGAAGTAGGCAGTATCTCTGCTGCACAGCTAGCCTAAGCCTCTTAATATAAGCTTTGGGGATTCAAAAACACTCACTAGCTGTGTGACCCTTTGCTAGTCACTTAACCCTCCAAGCCTCAGTTTCCTCATCTGTAAAATGGGGATTACAATAATAGCACACGCCTCAAAGGGCTATTATGGGGATCCAATAAGATCGTATTTGTAAAGCCCTATATATACATATATACATGCTAGCTATAATAGTTTCTTTCAGGCTTGTGGCTTATCACTCCCCTTCTCTCACTCAACATTCCTTCTCCTGTCTCTTTGCTCTGTCAGCTTTCCTCCTGTCCTCTGCTTCAAGGCTTGGCTCAGATGCCCCCTCCTCTGGAAAGCCTTCCTGATCCTGCCCCCCTTGGTTGTTAGTACTCAACACCTCTTCCAGCTGTCAGAAAAGAGGATCATGGGATCAGGTCTGGAGCTGGTGGAGATCCTGGACTTCCTCTAGAAGATAAGCTCCCGAGGGCAAGGCACATAAGACTATGCCTGACATATAGTAGGTGCTTAATAAATGCTTGTTGGGTGGGGATTATTACCCAGAGTAAAGTAAATTGTGACTTACCAGTGACTCCTCATGTTCCAGTGGCTTCTCAATAGAAAACCCAGGTCAAAAGACTATGTATGTATATGTGTCTGCACATATGTGTGTGTCTATGTATTTGTATATATGTATGCATACATACACACACACACACATATATATATATGGTCTTTGGGCTGGATTTTCTATTGAGAGGCAGAGAGAGAGAGAGAGGAGAGAGAGAGGGAGGGAGGGAAGGAGGGAGAGAGGGAGGGGAGAGAGAGAGGGAAAGAAGAGGGGAGAGAGAGACAGAGAGAAAGACAGAGACAGAGAGAAGGCAAAGAAGGAGCAGATGAAGAGAAGAAGAGGAGGCTGAGGAGAACAGAAACAGCGATACACACGTGTACACACGCACATATACACAACACAACTATGTTTCTGCACACATATGCACATACACACATTTGTTCACTTATGTGCATGTGTACAGAATCTAGCTCCTGTAGGCTCATAGGTCAGCCAAAAGCGACCGTTGACACTGCATAATTCATTTCATCATTTTATAGATGAAGTGACTTGCCCCCTCACGCGTGTGCTAAGGCATGAGCTCTTCAAATCAGGCCTTCAAGGAGTCCCACCCTTGGCGCTCCGGAGGGGCAAATGAAGGTGAGCCCAGCACACAAACAGTAAGCGTCAGAGCTAGTCTGAAGGCACCTTCAGACTCAGATTCCAGGCCCAGGGTTCTCTCCATTATACCATGAGGCAGCTTCCATCGTGCCAGTTCATCTTATCTCCCCCCCCAGTGCCTAAAAGAGTGCCATGCACACAGTGGGTCCTCAGTCCTTTGTGCCTGGTAGGCTTTGGCATACAGGGAGGGAGTCAGGAAGGCATTTTTCCCCAGCAGAAGAGAGGAGAGGGCCTGCCAGGAAGCTGCCCACATTCCCTGTCACAGGCCACCTGCCGGCCTGGGGGTGGGTACAGAATGTGGCCACAGAGCTGAAACCAAAGGACAGAATTAATTAAACCTCGTGGTGATTGCTGCCCAGGAGGAAGAAGCAGGAACAAGGATGTTAATGACCAGAAAGCCTGAGTCCAGCCTCTCAAGAACAGTTTCTATTCCTGGCCTCTCTGTTGTCAAGCTGTGTGACCCTGGATCAATCACTTCCTCCTGAGCTGGAGTCACTTCACCTGCAGAATGGGCATAATAATGCCTCCTTCCTTAACATAGCTGGGAGAATTAATTAAAGCTTGCTACGTGCTTTGAGATCTTTGGATGAAAGGCTTGGAGCGGCTTATTAAGATGATGATATTTACCCAATGATGGGCAAAGCTCCAAATTAAAGCAGACACGCTCATGGGACCACATGACCTCATGAGCCAATGGATGACACCAGCCATCTAGGAACCCAAACCCAGAGCCTGGGCACTGAGCTCCGAGCCAACAGACGCGTACAAGCACAAACTTCCATAGTAAACACACACTACTTAAGTAATAACAGCACTCAGGGCCTTCTGGCTGGTGAGCTCATCCATTTTGCCTCTGTACATTCCTAAAGGCCTGGCCCTGCCCCATCCCTGGAATGCGCTCCTGCCTTGGCCTCACCTGTCAGGATCCTTCAGTCGACTCCCCATGAAGCTTCCTGAGATCAGCCCAGAGGAAGGTCCCTGTGCTCTCCTCCCATTCTCCCAGAGGCCTGTGTTGAATTCCTCACCTGCCCCCAGCACACCCTGCCTTATGTCCTGTAGCCTTGGTGTCCCTGCCACAAGGTCCATCCCAGGAGAAGGCAGACTCCTTGGCAAGGGGAGATGAGATGCCTCCTTTCATCTTTGGCCCCCTGCTGGGGTCAGTGCCCCTGCACTGAGGAGGTCTTTAATAAATGTTTGCTGCTATGAATTACTATTCTTCATCCCCTTTCTTGGGCTTCTCCATCTAGGCTGGGGTGGGATGGGGGGGGGGGGGAATTGGGTCTTAACCTTTTCAATGGTCTGGACCCCCTGGCAGCCAGTCTGATGAAACCCACTCTGGTCCTCAGAATCATGTTTTCAAATGCACATAATAAAATACACAAGGTTACAAAAGAAATTCATTATAATGAAATACGGTGATAAAATATTTCTAAAAAGAAAACCAGGTTCATGGACCTCAGCTTGAAAACCCTTGACCTTAGAGGTCATTTATTCCATCTCCCCCAGTTTACAGATGAGGAAACTGAGAACCAGAGATTTAGGCTGATAGGATCGATGTAACGCTAGGAGCCTCAGAGGGCATCTCAAGCCCCTTCCTCATCATTAGGCCTGAGTTTCCTCAGGTGGAAAACGAGGGGTTTGGGCCAGACCACCTCTGAGGTCCCTTTCAGCCCTCAGTGTAATGACCTTATGAACTGAAGCCCATAGAAGTTATTTGACCAAGGTCACACAGGTGCATAGATGCACATCTGGGATCAACTGGAGAGTTCACCTAGACCAAGGTGAACCTCATTTCACAGATAAGGAAACCCAGACCCAATGAGTGAAATGACTCACCCAGGGTCACACAGGTCGTAAGCCTCAGAAGTGGGATTTAGATCCAGATCCTCTGGTGCTCCAGATAAGGAAGCTGAGGTGCCCTGAAGGGCATGCCTTGAGTTAACAAGAAGAGACAGAAATTCCTGCCGCCTACTCTGGGAACCTCGTCGGGCCCCACTGCAAGAATCTCTCTGTTCTCCCCTCCCCGACATGGGAAGGGAAGCAGACAAACCCCAAATCCAAAGATCCAGAAAATACCAGGCTCTCAACAGAACATTCTTCTGGGTGTGGGCGGAGGGAATCCGGGGGAAGGTTGGGGAGCCGCAGGCCCAGCAGAGGGACCCTGGCAGAGCTGAGCTGGGAGTGTGAAGGGTTTTCTGTTTCTGCTCCCTCCACAAAGCTCCCCCCACCCTCTGCTTCACCCAGACAGCCTGACTTCTCTGCCATCCCTCCTATCTGTAGAGACAGATTTCAGTGTATTATTAAGGAAAGCGTCCCTCACCTTTAAAGCCCTCCCGTAAAGAATTGGACTGCCTGAGAGAGGGAAGGAGCTCCCCATCACTGGAGGTATGCAAGCAGATTCTACAACTCAAGGATGCTGCAGATGAGGACTGTGGGGTCCTGAGGTCATAGATCTAAAGCTCCTTCTTCCTTACCACTTGGTTCATTTTAACTGAGCCATGAGAGAGTTCTCTCCCTTCCCTTCTTAAGGGTCCCGAATTCTTCGTCCTGTCTGTCTTCTCTGCTGGGAGCAGCCTCTTCCCTACCTCTGTCCCCCATTCCCTCCACTCTCCAGGTCCCTCCGGTCCTTTAAGACTTGACTCAAAGAATGTCTCTCCCCAGGACGCCCCCTTTGCTTCAGCAGGAACCACGATTCACCCCCATGCCATCGAATCTCCCCTCCCATTTGGATACCTATATTAATGTGGGCCTTAATGAGATTTTCCCAAGCTCTCTGGGCTGGGCCATCTGTCTCCTTCCTAGAGGAGGGAGCATCAGAGAGTACAAAGGGCTGTCAGGAAATGAAGGTACTGCCACTGGCCTGACTGAGCTGCCCTGAATCCCCTGGTGCCTCCACTCCTCTGGGCCCAGTCTTATCTGGAGAGTGCAGGGGTTGGACCAGATGAATCTGGCATCCCAGGTTCTAAGAACTTTGCTTCTGTACTAGTACCAACCAACCCCTTGGACTTCTAATGTTCTAGGTTCTCCCTTGACATTCCATGTTCTAAATCTCCCTTTTGCCCCTTACATTCCCTGTTCTAAGGAACCTCCTCGCCCTGACACTTCCAGTTCTAAGGGCCCTCTCAGTTCTGACATTCCCTGTTTTAAGGTGCCTTCTAGTTCTAACATTCTGGGTTCTAAGGGCCTTCCCAGCTCTGATATTTGGGTTCTAAGTGCCCTTCCAGCCCAGTTCTGCATTCTAGGGTCCCTCCCAGCTCTAACATTCCTTGTTCTAAACGCCCTCCCAGTTCTGCCATTCCCTGTTCTAAAGTCCTCCCATCTCTGACATTCCATGTTCTAAGGCCATGGCATGCACTGTTGGTCTGGGCTCTAAATCAGAACATTCTTTGAGGACGAAGCTTAACCTCCACCTTAAACCCCCTGCCCCTAGTTCTCAGGGCTATTCTTGGCATCTCAATGTCACTCAGCAAATGTATGGGAAACACGAGGGATGAATCCAGCTGCTGGCTCCAAGGGGAGTGTGCTGGCCAAGGTCTTGGTGTGTGACTGTGATAGACACAAGGCAGTCTTCAGTGGTCAGAGAGGATGGGGCTCCTCGGCAGCTGCCTGTCTCCCCTGCCCTCTCCTAGCCGAGGTTCTCCCCTCCCCCTGCTAGGGCTCCTGCCCAGCAGAGGGACCTTGGCACAGTGGAGTGACCCAGGAGCTCCTTCTGCCGTCCCCCACCCCCCACACACACCACGGCGGACCTGCTTCCCCACACACCTGGATATTCTCAAGTCCCCCAAGGGGCCAGCACTGCTCAGAAAGCACAGGCCAGCTTCACCAGCTGCCTCCTCCTGGCCCAGTCCAGAGAGCTTGGCTCTGGGCTCATTCTTCTTGGCCGGTCTTCCTTCTCCTGGCAGCTGAACTCCTCCTTCCTGACCCTCCACCTAGCTGTGACACTGCCTATTGAGCTGCCCTGCCCTGCCTTGCCTCTCCCTCTCAGCGGACGCTGTCCAGGGCTCTGGCCCCGGCCCCCTCCCTCTCTGCTCCTTTTATGGGCTTCTCTGGAATGATCTCACTGTTTCTCCTTTCCTGATCACTCTCGTGTGTGCTCCTGTGTGCTCCCAGGACTGGCAGCTGCTCTCCTCAGCTCCGTCTGCCCTCAGAAACTTCTCCCACGTGTTCCTGGCTGGCTGACTGGCTGGATGGCTGGCTCTCAGCCCCTTCGGCCCCTACCAGCTCCACGTGGCCCAGACGATTCCTGGTCCCTGACCAAGAGGTCACCCTCTTGGTCCTCAGAGAGCCAACACCCTCTCCCCGTCTCCTCGGGCTCAGTCTTAGCCTCAAAATTACATATGCCGCTGGCCTTTTAGCAGAGTCAGCTCCCAAGAGAGTAGGAATCGGTCTTTTTCTATGCCCAGTGAATGCTAATAAAAGTCAAGAAATAAACAACATTCCCAGTACAGCACATTTTCCAGAGAGGTAGTGAGTAGCCCATCACTGGAGGTATTTAAGCAGAGGCTGAGAGACCATTTGTTAGAAATGCTGTGAAGGATATTTCTGTTCAGGTCTGGGTTAGACTGAGCTCCCTCCGGTCCCTTCAGACCCTGAGACCCCAGGATTCTAAGTCTCCTCCTATTCTGCTGGCCCCCTGTCTCTCCAGGTGGTCCAGGGCCCTTGTGCTGCTCCAACAAAGCCTGATTTCTGGCACTGTCTGACCCTCCGGCCCTATAAATCCCATCCCTTTCCCTCTGCCCAGGTCCTCATCTATCTCGCCTTCCCATAGCTGCCAAAATAACCTGCCTAAAGTCCCTGTCATGACCAGGTTACTCCCTAGCTCAAAACCCTTCCCTGGTTTTTAGGGTCAATTCCAACCTGACTCCAATCCAACTCATTTCCCATCATTCCCCGAGTTCATAAACTGTTCCATCCAAAGTGGAGTAGTCATGATTCCCTTAATTCCCCTCCTTCCCCGGAGCATTCACAGGCCATCCCCTGCACGTGGGGTGGAGGGTGTTGTGTGGTGCTGCTAAATCTCTCTCCTTACCTCCACCTTCCAGAGCCTTCTCTTCCCTCAACCCTCTGCTCCAACACCGCCTTCTTTGTGGGGCTCACCTTCCCTGGCCCTCCAGGTAATCGTGCTCTGCCACCCCCCAGTATTCCCAGACCACTTTGTCCCAATCTCTCTTTTGTCCCCTACAGGGCTCCTGGATTCATATCTATATCTATAACTACATTTCTATATATACTGTATAACTATAATTATCTTACATATAAATAGAAATTATATTCATATTTAATAAATTTTATTACATAGAAATTATACTTTATATATCTCCACATATTTATTTATACCTACACATATTTACATAGAAATATAATTTATTTTATATAGAAATATAAATAATATTTATATAGTATATATTTATGTCTGATAGAAATATTATTATAACTAATGCTGTTAATATGTCATATGAATTATTAATACACTGTATAAATTATAAATACAATATATCATTTAAATATAATTGTATAAATATATGAGAGACAGAGAGTGTGTAAAAGGCAGTTAGATGGTTCAGTGGATAGAGTGCCAGGCCTGGAGTACCATCATTCCCTGTCTCATCTTCAGGAGTTCAAATCCTGCCTCAGACACTTACTAGGTGTGACCCTGGACAAGTCACTTTACCCTGTTTTCCTCAGTTTCCTCATCTGTAAAATGAACTGGAGAAGGAAATGGCAAAACATTCCAGTATCTCTGCCAAGAAAACCCCAAATGATTCACTGAGAGTCAGACATGACTAAATAAAGACTGAACAACAAAATATCAGTAAATAATTAAGTAAAAAATTTTAAAATCAGTAAATAAATAAATAAATGAAATAAAGTCAATAAACGGGTTAGAAACTCCTTCCTCTCCCCCCAAACGGTAAACACCCTAGGGGCAGGGACTGAGTCCTTTTTCATCTATGAATCTCCACCTCCAACAGAGGCTTAGAAAGTGTTTATTGACTTGGATTTCAAGTGTTATGCCTGCTGGACCACTGGGCCTCGCTCTCAGCCCCGAGGCTGAATCTTCTGGAACCAGAAGGTTCTGCCCTAAGGGACATGGCCCTCTCATATCTGGGACTTCCGCCCTGGGTCCCAATGCCTGGATTGGGGGCAGTCTTCCCCAGTGCACTAGATCTCGCTGGGTCCAGCTGGACTTCCCATTGTTCCTCCTGGCTTCTGGTTCTGGAGATGGGGGTAAAAAGTAGACCCAACAAGGTGGCTAGATGGTGCAGTGAGTAGAGCACTGGCCCTGGAGTCAGGAGAACCTGAGTTCAAATCCGACCTCAGACACTTAACACAAAAAACTAGCCGTTGACCTTGGGCAAGTCACTTAATCCCAATTGCTCCCCCCACCAAAAAAAAGGAGACCCAAGATGTTTTTGGTAGAGGACACTGGCAGGTCAGGAAACTCTCCCTACTGATGTAGCTTGGTTCTTTCTTCCTCTTCTTGAGAGCCTTAGAGTTTCCTAGGGCATTAAGGGGTTAAGTGACTTGCCCAGGGTCACTCAGCCTGTTTGTGTGTGTCAGAGGAAGGATTTAAACCCAGATCTTCCTAGCCTCCTTCCTAGCTCTCTACCCACCAACTCCCAATTCTGGGAACCCAAACTGACAGGCCTACTCATCATCCCTACTGGGACCTGCAGAACTCCAAGCTCCCTTTCCCAGCTACAGCAGTTCCCCCATTGGAATGCAAGCCTCCTAAGGACAGGTCAGTCCTTAAGTTAGCCAACAAGCTCTTACCAAATTCCAGACATTGCACGGAGCTCTGGGCTTACAAAGAAAGGCAAAAAAGAGAGTCTTTACACTCAGAGAGCTTATAAGGGATGGGGAAGAAAACACACTAACTTCCATGTACAAACAAGCCATAGAAAGGGTCCATTGGAGAAGTGTCAACATATGGAAGGAGCCACAGTTGGGGGCGGGGGGGGGGGGGACTGAGAAAGGCTTCTTTTAGAGAATGGGGTTTTAGTGGGTTTGAAGGAGGCCAGGGAAGCCAGGAGGCAGAGATGAGGAGGGAGAGCATTCCAGGCACGGGGGGACAGACAGACAGGATACCCGGAGGTGGGAAGTGGAGCGTCTTGTTAGAGGAACAGCAATATGATGATTTTTCAGTCACGTCTGACTCTGAGTGACCCTATTTGGGGTTTTCTTGGTAAAGATACTGGAGTAGTTTGCCATTTCCTCCTCCAGCTCATTTTACAGATGAGGAAACTGAGGCAAACAGGGTGAAGTGATTTGCCTAGGGTCACACAGCTAGTAAGTGTCTGAGACCAGATTACTAAACAGCAAAGAGGCCAGCATTAATCTTCCCAGAGACCATGTTAGGGGTGGAAGGATGTAACAAGGAAGAGGAGTTTGGAAAGGGAGGAAAGACCCAGGATATAAACCTGGGGGAGGAAAAAGGTTGTCACTGAAGCTGATTTCGGTGATCAGACCTGTACTTTGGGAAGATCACTTGGCCAGCTGAGTAGAGGACAGACTGGAGGGGCCGGGAGATCCACCAGCAGCTAACGCAACAGTCCAGGTGTGAGATGATGAGGGTCTGCCCCAGGGGGTGGCAGGGTCCAAGGAGAAGAGGGGCGTATTGGGCAGACCTCAGACCTCGGATGGGAGAGGGGCCAGAGAGGTTGAGCCACTGTAAGCTGGGATGACCCAAAGGAGGATTGTTGCAGAGAGGGCATGGACTGTCTTGATTTTCCATTTCCATCTCCAGTGATTGGCACAGAGCTTTCTTTACAAGTGGCGCTTAATGCATTCTTTTTTCTTTCGTTCATTCATTCTCTCTGTCAAATTTTCCCAAAGTGCTTTGCTCCTAATTACATGTTGCCTTGTATCATGTCCAGGTTACATTCCCTCCCCCCCCCCCCCCCCCCCCCCCCCCCCCATTCTTTAAGCTCTCTAAGAACAAGGACTGTGCCATTTTCCATCTTTGCATTCCTGGTTCCTAGAAGGGATATGGCAGATGTTTAATCACTCTAGAGCTGGCTTCAGAATCAGGACTCCCCACCTCTGATGCGTACTGACCATGTGGCCCTGGACAAGTCACATAACCTGTCTGAGGTCCTGTCAGCTCACCAATATTATAAGGAAAGGTACTGACCTCCGTTGGGAATAGGCATTTACTCACTGGGAGTTCCTTAATCAATGCCATCTTAGGTCCAGTCCTATATACAAATGTAAAGGAATATACCTACCCCCCTATCTATCTATATCTGTAGGCAGATTGCCCTCCCCCAATAGAGTGGAATCTCCTTGAGGGCAAGGCAGGGACTGTCTTTTTGTGCTTTGTATCTCTAGCACCAGCACTTGGCTTGGCTCACACTTGATGCTTAATCCATCAATTGATCGATCGGTGGATTTCCTGATTTCTGAAATCCCTTATTCCACCATCCCCCCCCCACCATGGTTCTCCTTCTGTAAACTTCTCCTCAGAGCCAGCTCCTTCCACCCCAAAAGAGGCTCTCAGGGAAGCCCAAGAATTCCCAGGGCTTGATTACTTCGCCATCTCATTACAATCATCGTTCTTGCAAGTAATACTGCATCCAACATCAGGACCATCCCTTCATGCCTTTCAGCACGACCAATAAGCCAAAAGCCTCCTGCCCATGCAGGACAGAGACTGGTGAGGACAAGTGTGAACCGGAGAATGTGGGAACTCAAGAACTGGAAGGGACCTCAAAGGATGCCCAAATCAGCCCTCTCCTGCTAAAAGTGGAGGAATGGGGAGAGTAAGAGACTCCCCCAAGGTCACACAGCAAGTGTCAGCGCCTCCGGGTCAAACCCTCTGTTCTCTGTCTTAGTGTGTGTCTGTGTGCGTCCTAGTGCGTCTAGCAAAGGGGCTGGTGCTAATCCTCCCAGAGAATTTGTTAAGGAGGGAAGAGAAGATTGAGAAGGTAGGAAGGACCCAGGTCCTTGGGCCACACTGCCTCCCAAAGAGGCAAAGATTGTCAGAGCTATAGCAGACCTTGGAGATCAGCTAATTCAGCCTCCTCAGAGGACAGAGACAGGAAGTGGAGGCCCAGGCTCTCTGAGATACTTTGGACTCGGCATATCTTTTGCACTTGCTGGAAGCCTAGAATTCAGGTGTTAGAAAGAATATTCAAACATAAGACATCAGAGTTGGGAGGGAGCTTAGAATGTGGAATGTCAAAGCTAGAAGGGCACTTTGAACAGGGAATGTCAGAGCTGGGAGGGGCCTTAGAACAGGGGATGTC
>NW_027185720.1:14371178-14380666 GCF_028583685.1 Petaurus breviceps papuanus
GAGCTGAGAGGGGCCTTAGAACAGGGAATGTCAGAGCTGGGAGGGGCTTTAGAATGGAAAATGTTAGAATTAGGAAGGACATTAGAAGACAGAAGTCAGATCTGCAACACGAAATGCTCAGACCTTAGACAATGGAATGGTAAAACTAAGAGGAACCCTAGAACACAGAATTTCAGACATGGGAGGAACCTTAGTCCAAAGAATGTCAGAGCCGGAAAGAATCTTAGAACATGTAAGACCCAGAAAGGATCTTAGAATTTAAAATGTCAGCACTGGGAGGGACTCTAGAACACAGAATTTCAGACATGGGCAGAACCTTAGTCCAAAGAATGTCAGAGCTGGGAAGAATCTTAGAACATGTAAGACCCAGAAAGGATCTTAGAATTTAAAATGTCAGCACTGGGAGGGACCCTAGAACAGGGGATGTCAGAGCTGGGAGGGCTCTTAAAATATAAAATGTCAAGACTAGGAGTGACCTCAGAACATAGAGTGTAATTTGGAAGGACCATAGAGCACAGGATTTTACAGATAGGACCTTAGAATACAGAGCGTCAGGGCTGGGAAAGGCAATGTCAGTGTTGGGAAGGATCTCAGAACAAAGAATTTCAAAGCCAAATGATATCTTAAAACAGAGAATATCAGATATCAGGAGGACATTAGAACAGAGAGCATGAGAAGAATGCAAGAGCTAAGAACATAGAACACCAGAATTGGGAAGAACGTCAGAACAGGAAAGTTGTCCCAAGCTGGGAAGGAGCTTAGAACATAGAACGTCAGAGTCAGGAGGGAGCTTAGAATGCAGAGTGTCAAGACTAGAGAAACCTTAGGACAAAAAATATGAAAAAGAAAGTGACCCTAGAATCCTAACCCAACTTCCTCAGTTTGCAGAAAAGAGACAGGCTGTCCACCTCGCAGGAAGTGTCCCAGGGCACCTGCAGGCCCAGCCTCTTTGGCCTCCCTCTTCTCCTGTTCCCTAATCCTGACCTTCTTTCAGTCTCTGATCTCCTTCTCCCTTTTCCAAACTGCCTCATTTTATAGGGTCTTATTGCCAGAAGGGATCAGAGAAGTGTCTTTATTTACTCCTCTTGTTTTAGACAGAAGGAAACCGAGGCCCAGAGCCATTAGAAGATGCATTTCAGAACCAGGAGGACCCTTACAAGCTGAAACTTGTGCAAGGTTACTTAATAATAATAAGATTTGAATGTTAATGCAGGAAAGGTTTTTCAGACATAGAACTCAGGCATCATAAAAAACCTCAGAAAGACAGTCTCAGAATCAGGAAGATGAGGATTCGAGTCCCCTTTCTTACATCGACTGGCTGCGTGATTCTGGCCAAGTCACTTAACCATTCAGTGTTCCAGGCAGATCTTGAAAATTCTACAGCTGCAGTTACTGACCCATCATCTGAGAGAATTTCTGTGCCAGTGAAATCACAGGTCGAGACAAAAACCAAAGGCCTGTTCTAATACGAAAGCTTCCAAAGCTCTTTCTTCACAAGAGTCCTGGGAAGTGGGCAGAGAGAACCCTATTATTCTCCATCTGACAGATGAGAAAAGTTAAGGCACAGAGGGGTTGGGTGATTTCCCCAGGATCACCCAGCTTGGATCAGAGCAGAGCTCAAAGCCAAGTGCTCCTGCATCCAAGCTGAATATTGTTCTTTCCACAGTTTCCCATCTCCAAACGCATTCCTCTGGGGAGGGAGGTGATCTGAAGATAACCAGACAGACCAGGGGACCAGCCCTGGAAGGCCACCTTGAGATTTACAGCAAAATGCTCCCCTCCTGGCCCTTGTCCTCCAACAGGCACAGCCTCGGTGCCCTTAGGCCCTTTGCCTCCCACCAAGTTCTCTTAGCAGACAGTAATTACCTGAGGGATGATCCAGGAGACCATGCAGAGATGCTCACACCGGTCCCCTCCAGGTAGGACTCAGCCTGGCTTAGGTGGAAGGAGAGAAGCTGCCAGGCTGGTAGGCGGGGCAGCTGGCGTCACCCCAGCGCAGCCCTCAGACCCGCCCTGGCTGCCGGTGGCCTTACGAACCCGGCTATTTCATGGTTCTCATTCTTAGAGGGTGAAATGGGGGTGAGGCCCTGATTCCTTCCAGAGCACCTCATAAGTCCTGGGGAACCTGGGCTCCAAGCCAAGGAGGGCAAGAGGGTGATTGCCCCCTGGAGGGGCCGGGTTTGTGGTGTTGGGAGGCTCAGGTTTAGAGTTTCTCGAAGATGGACCAATACCTCCCTTGGTATTTTTACTGATGAGGAAGCTGCTTTAATAGAGGCATACAATCCTAAATGAGGGGACCTGCAGCTCCCTACCCTCTCTGCTCTGGTCAAGCCACTTATGGAAGATGTTAGGTTCAGGGGACTCCATTTAAGGGGTGGCAACAATAGAAGGCACCCAGGATAGGGCAAAGCCAGGAGGGCTGTGTATATCCTGGAGAAGAGAAGGGAAAGGGAGGGGGGGGGAACAGACAACATGCTTCCTGCATTCCAGTATGTGAAGGCTTACTAAGGGGAAGGGGGACTCTCCTGTCTCTGTCTGACCCCAGAAGACAGAAATGAGGGTGGGGTGAGGGGGAATGGAGACTAGGAATTGCAAAGAGGAAGAATTGGGCTCCAGGTCAGGGCAAACTCGCCAAGCATTGGCACAGAAGGGGCTGCCCTGAGAGGTAGCCAGTGGCCCTCAATGGGAGCCTCCAAGCAGAGCCTAGCTCCCCATTGTGAGAGGGGGGGTTCCAGAAAGGAGTCTTTTAGAAAGAATCCATGTGGTTCATGCTTTTTGTCTCCAGATCACAAGCATTTCCCACCACCACCCCCCAACAGACTGAGCCTTTCTTGTAACAAAGAAAACAATTAACCAAAAAACAGGTGATCTAGAAACCTTGGCACCAATCCTTCCTCCCACTGCCCCACCTCTCTGCCACAAAGAAGAGAGAAGCCTCATTAGAAGAGATTCTTGGCCCATCCAAGGGTAGGATGAGATCCCTTTAGAGTGTTAGGTGTCTGTGATTCCAGGAGGCCCAGAGAGAAGAAATTACTTGGCCAAGGTCTCTTAGTTAGCCAGACATAGCTGGATTTTCTCCCCCTCCCCTCCCAAGCTAATGTTCTTTGCCTTGTCTTTGCTATCAGGCATATTAATTACAGCCATCACCCTCTTGGTCATCGCCATCATCACTGCAATCATCAATTCATGTCTCATGTCTCTCATTCCCAGCATTCTCTGCATGTCTCATGGTGCTGGGCTTTGCCGACAGAGAAGGAGAGGGTCCTTTTATTCGTGTTCTTGTCGGTCCTGTTCGGATGTTTTGGTCCAGTCCAAATCTCTGTGACCCCCCTTGGACTCTCCTTGGCCAAAATCCTGGAGGGGTTTGTGCCATTTCCTTCTCCAGCTCATTCTTACACAGGAGGAAATTGAGGCCAACAGGGTGAAGTGACTTGCCCAGGGTCACACAGTGAAGATTTGAACTCAAGAAGACACCTTCCTGACTCCAGGCCTGGCGCTCCATCAGGTGCACTATCTCACTTCTCTAAGCAGGTCCTGCCATACGAGTAAGACTTCCCTTGTGGACCTGAGGTCAGACTGTGGGTCTCCTGTCCAAAGAGCAGCCCAGCTGAGTGCACAGAGTCCTATCACCCAAAGGCCATTCCTCAGATAATGGTGTCTTTCCCTCAGCATGGCAATTCAGGAAGCTGTTTACTTAGATATGTAAGGGTTGCAACCTGCTTCTCGTGGAGGGACCACCCATACCAACGAAATCGCAGATCTTTTACTAGTGGTGTGACCCTAACCATGTCATTCTCTCCTCCTCAGTTTCCTCATCTGTGAAATGGGGATGGTACCTACTTCATAGGGATATTGGGAGGGATATTCCAAAAGCAACATGTTTATAAACCTTAAAGAGCTATAGAAATGTTAGCTATTCAGTTAAATTCAACAGGCATTTATTAAGCACCTACAGGGTACTCTAAATACCCCATTTGGAGTTTTCTTGGCAAAGACACTGAAATGATTTGTCGTTTCCTTCTCCAGTTCATTTTACAGATGAGGAAACTGAGTCCTCCTCACTCCACACCTGGTTACACTTTTAAAAAACCACCTATATATAGCTAAAATTTCATATGCAATCTATTATTCTTTGTATATTGTACTGTTTTTGTTTGTTGAAATTTGCTATATATTAGAAAATACATAATAAATTATAATTAATTTATTAATATAAATTATAATTCTAGATAATTATATATTAAATATATATATATTTTTAAGGTGCCTGGCACTGAGGATACAGAACCAAAGAAGAAGCTGTCCCTGCCTTCAAAGAGCTTACATTCTACTGATGGAGGTGTGGGGGAGGAAGACAGAGGTGAGGAAAGGCTTCCCATAGGAGGTGGCATTTGAACAGAGCCTGGAAGAGGGGGAGGAATTCTAAGCGAAGGGAGATGGAGGTGAGGTGGTCTCTAAAGATCCTTCCAGCTCTCAGTCCTGAGGCTGAGTAATGAGAAGTCAGTCTGCAAAGACAGGTTGGATGTGCATGGTAAGGGCTTCTCAACGCCCAAAAGAAGCAATGGGGAGCCATGGAGGCTCCTTGAGCTGGAGAATGACATCATTATCATTACTTCCTTTACACTCATCATCACCCATTATCAGGCATAGCCTCTCTCTATCTAACGCCAAGATAACCAGTAGAAACATGTAGAAAATCCAGACAACCAGCTGTTCTGTCAGCCAGAGGCTAAATAAGTGACTGGTCCAAGTTTTCCATTGAATTGTATGAGGTCACGTCTA
This sequence comes from Petaurus breviceps papuanus, assembly GCF_028583685.1. Lineage (NCBI taxonomy): Eukaryota > Metazoa > Chordata > Mammalia > Diprotodontia > Petauridae > Petaurus > Petaurus breviceps. The sequence goes on from NW_027185720.1 coordinate 14,375,961, forward strand.
AAGCAATGATCTTCCTCTCCCCCCAGGCTGGAGGGCCTGGCAGACTCAACTCCTACATTAATGAGGCAGGTCGCTACTGCAGAGAGCTAAGTGCTCAGTCTGGAGCCCTGGGTTCAAATCCCAGCTCATCTATTCACCTCTATTCAGATCTGACCTAGCCACTCCAATTCTGTTTCCTCACCTACAAACCGAATAAATAATGAACCTATAAACAATAAGAGACAAGGTGGCGTCCCGGAAAGCAGCCTGGATCTGGATTCAGAGGACTTGAGTTCAAATCTTCTCAGCTTGTTGTTACTAGGAAGTTAGCTCCTTTTGGGGTCTCAGTTTCCTCATCTGTAACTCTGGAGACTATCTCGCCTAACTCCCCCATTTTTCTGATGAGGAAAATAATGCCCAGGGAGAAAAACCCAAGAGTGTTTGGAGTCTGGAGTCTCCCGGGTGTAAAGGAAGAGGTTTGCACAGTCACACTAGAGAAAGACTGGGGTTTTCCTACGAGACATGAATAGGGTTGTGCTCTGTCTCTGTTGCCTCTAGAAAGAGCCCTGAGGAATCGTGGTCGGATGGGGATAAGGTGGAGAATCAAGGCGCTAACCTGACTGGCCCTTCGTTTGGGGATAGGAAATGGGGACCAGACAAAGAGACATTCCTGCCCCCATTCTAAAAAAAATTGACCCTGTCTCCTCTTCTTACGTCTCTCCTCCATCTCAAAGTTCTACAAAAGGATGTCCCAGGGGATGCCTCTCTCGGACGACCCACTCACTCCTCCAATTCCGTTGCTCCACTGAGACGGTCCGTGCCAAGGTCACCAGGGATGTCTGTGGCTAAATCCAATGGCCCTTCCCCATTGCTCAGCTTTCTGGTTCTCTCTGCCCCTGGTTTCCACTATCGATGCCCTCTCCTCCCTGGGGTTTCCTGGCACGCTGATTGGTCCGGGTTCTCATCCTCCCTGTCGGAATGACTGTCTTCAGTCTCCTTTACAGAATCATCATTGCTGTCCTGGACGCCTCTCAAAGCTCCCACCCGGCACGTTCCTTTGTCCCCCTACATTCTCATTAATTTCATCAGTTTCTCCAGGATCAGTTATTTTATCTATAGAGGTGAGTTTTAGATTTACATACCCAGCCCTCATCTGTCTCCTGAGCCTCAGTCCTGTGTGTCTGACTGCCTCTTAAGACATCTCCATCCCAATGTCCTAGAAGGCACCTTGAACTCACCATGTCCAAAACAGCCCTCTTACCTTCTCACTACCCCTCCCCTACCTTCCCTCATCCCTCTGGTAGCCCGGGCTAACCCTCAGGCTACCCTGCAATCTCTCCCATTCCCAACATGGCCAGTTAGTACCAAGTTTCATTTCACATCCACAGTGTCTAGCGTATCTGTTCCCTTCTCTCTACTCTCTTCTGAGGACAGAAGGTTACATCAATTGGTTTCCAAAGTCTCTTCTACCTTAAACATTTGTAGCAGCAAGTACCCCAGCATACCCAGGGTGGCTGCCAACACAGGTTCTTAGATCTGCTTTTCTAAAGGAAAGCAACTCAAAATGGGTTAACAATCTTGCTTTAATCAATCAAACATATCATTTACCTAGTTCAGGGGAAAATGTCAGCACCCTGAACTTCAGAATATACAGAGGTTACAAAGCATAAATTACAAGACAGAGAAACATTTCAAGCAGAAAGGCCTCCAACTGTCCAACCATTACATCCATACCTAGTCAGATGCCAGAGAGGGAAGCATCAGCATCTGGGTTTTTCAAAGCCAGGGGGCTCTCAATGGCTGCCCAGAGTCTTGTCTGGTCAAATCACACAACACTTCTCAAAGTGAGCCCCAAAACAAAGCTTCACATCAGGATTTATATAGCCTTCTCCAGGGTCAGAGAATGTAACAACCCTCTTGACCCACTGCCCAATCACAAAGTATCTCCCGAAAAACAAGCCTCCCACCACAGACTCCAGGTGCACTTAACCTAGGGACAGGGAAGATCTTAAAAATTTACATTCCTATAACAACATTCTAGGTCCTAAAGTCCCTCCCAGCTCTGACATTTCTGTTTAAAGACTTCTCCCAGTTTAACATTCTATGTTCTAAGGACCCTCCCAGATCTAATAGTCTATGTTCCTTTAAGTCCTGAAATTCCCTGTTCCGAGACCCCTCCCAACTCTGACCTTCCTTGTCCTAAGACCCCTCCCAATTTTGACATTTTGTGTTCTAAAATGTTCTATGTTCTAAGGACCCTCCCAGCTCTAATAGTCTAGGTTCTAAATAATAGTCTAAAGTCCCTCTTAGTCCTGAAATTCTGTGTTTTAAGGGCCCTGCCAGTTCTCTGCTCTAAGACCTCCAATTCTGATCTTTCCTGTCCTAAGATCTCTCCCAGTTTGGGCATTTTGTGTTCTAAGATGTTCTATGTTCTAAGGTCCCTCCCAGCAATGATATTCTAGGAGGCCCTCCTAATCCTGAAATTCCATGTTTTAAGGTCCTTCCCAGCTCTGTCATCTCCTGTTATAAAACGCCTCCCATCTCTCACATTCTATGTTTTAAGGTCCCTCCTAGCTTTGACAATCTGTGTTCTAATTTGTTCTGAAGTTGTATGTTCTAAGGACCCTCCTGGCTCTAATAGTCTAGGTCCTAAAGTCCCTCCTACTCCTGAAATTCTATGCTTTAAGGTCAGCTCTGATCTTTCCTGTTCTAAGACCACTCTCAGCTTTGACATTTTGTGTTCTAGGATGTTCTGTGTTCTAAAGTCCCGCCCAGCTCTGAAATTCTAGGTTCTACAGTCCCTCGTAGCTCTGAAGTTCCATGTTCTAAGGTCCCTCTCAGCTCTGATATTCTTTGTTCTGTGGTCCCTTTCAATCCCAGCATTCTGGGTGCTTCTATCCTGTCTAGCTCTTAATCCTATGGATTAGCAAGCCAGGCAAAGGAACTGTCTCAGTCTGTTGCCCTAGCAGGGCTCACGGGCACACATGAATTTTAAACCGGATTAGGCCCTGCCCTCCAGCCTTACCCAAATGCCATTCAGCTGGAGTATTTCCAGCTCACCACTGCCAGGGTTAACTTCCCAGGAATCTACTTGCTGCTGGACTGGCTGTCAGCCCTGAATTCAGAACTGGGTCTATCCAGAACCTGGAGGAGGGGTGAGGGAGCCATCACCCCCTCCTGTACTCTGTACATGGTTCACAAATCCCTCTGGGGAGCTGTCAGACCCAGGATGGGACAACTGTGCGTGTGCGTGTGCGTGTGAATGTATGTGTGTGTGTTTAATTCCCTCAAACAACCAATGAGTAACTGGATGTTTTCAAAATAATTGGTTACTGGCCTGGGTCCAACTATTTTTTTTCCCCAGGGCTTTCATCTGGCACCTGCATTGGCCAAACATTTATTTATTCATTCATCAAACACTGAATGCCTCCTGTGTGTAGACTACTATGCTAGGCACTTAGAGAAGTAGGAAGTTTTGAGAAGAGACTGTCCTTGGTCTCATAGACCATACATCCTCCACACCCTTTACCCCCACCCCCACTCCCATATACCTACCTTTTTTCTCCTAGTCAGGCAGAGTCTAATTAGGGGCCAAAGTAGTTGTCAGGATAGATAAAAACCCTTGACTTAAAGCCAAGAAAGGCCTGAGTGAAAATCCCACTTTAGATAATTTAACAGCTGTATAATACAGGGCACACCACCTGACTTTTCATAGCCTCAGTTTCCTCATCTGTAAAATGGAGACAACAACCAGCCCGCCCGCCTTGGGGGCCTGTTGTGAGGAGCATTTACAAAGACAACCTGTGCCAAGGGCTTTTTAAACTTTACAGAGCTCCATGAATGCTAACTGTGTAGGGTTACCTTAAACCACGAAGGATCTCTAGCCTGGGGGTCAGAGGGCCTGGGTCTGAATTCCAGTTCTGCCACTTATGTAGGGCTGGGAAGGGGGCTTCCCTGCCCTGGGACTCAGTTTCCCACTCTGTAGAATGAAGGATTTGACCTGATGGCCTCAGAGGGCCCTTCCATCTCAAAGACTGGGTGAGATGACTGGTCACTCGGTCATCCAAGCTGTTTGATTGACTTAGAGCCCAAGCTCTCCTCCTCACTGTTCCTCAAACTGGCCATTCCATCCCCCACCTCCTCACCCACCTCGGAGAATTTCTGGCTTCCTTCCAGGCTCAACTCCGGAGAGTCCTCCTCCTCCTCTAGGAAGCTCTCCTGCTGACTCCTTCTCCTCAAATGACCTTGTACTTATTGAGTTGTGGACCTGGCCTATCCCCCTGGAGAAAGGAACCTCTTAAGGGCAGGCACCACTGGGTCTTCTTTCTTTGTGTCCCCCAATACCTGCCTGGCATACAGAAGGTACTTAATAAATGCTTCCTAAATGGATTCTTTTATAGATGCTTTTCTCTCTCCTTTCATATCTCTGGATCCCCCTGCCCTTATAACCAATAGCTATAGTCAAAAAAAAGGGCAGCGAGGTGGCACAGTGGATAGAACAGTGGGCTTGGAATCAGGACGTGTTTCCCCAATAATAAGACACTGTCTTATTATTTTTTTTTTGACAGAAAAACACCAGAGGGCTTATTTTCAGGGGAGGGCTTATTTTAATGAACATTGACAGCAATTTTAATAAACAGGTAAACGTGAACAAAAAAATGTACCTTTATTCAATAAGCAAATCACTGGGGAAGAACAGGATGACACGCTCACTGCTGAAGCTCTGA
>NW_027185720.1:14381066-14382332 GCF_028583685.1 Petaurus breviceps papuanus
CAGGGGATCACCTTCACTACAGTAGCAATCTCAATAGGGCTTATTTTCGGGGGAGGGCTTATTTTAGAGGAATCTTACACAGTAAGGGGAGGGCTTATTTTCGGGATAGGTCTTATTATTGGGGAAACACGGAACTAGCTGTGTGACCTTAGGCAAGTCACTCCACCCTGACTGCTTTGGTCTCCTCATTTGTAAAATGAGCTGGAGAAGGAAAGGGCAAACCACTCCAGTATCTCTACCAAGAAAACCCCAAGCAAGGTTAGGAAGAATCTGACACAGCTTAAAACAATGAACAACAACATAGTCAAAGAAAGTAAATTAACACATTGACCCTTCTGACAGTGTGTGCCTCATTCTACACCTCTAACAAACCACCTCTCTGCTGAGAGCCTGGAAGCATGTCTCACCTTCAGTCCTCTAGAATCAAGACTTAGCGCTACATGGATCAGACTGCAGAAGTTTTTCAATGTACTTTTCCTTGGCATTTTTGTGGGCATCATGTACATGGTTCCCTCTGTTTGATTTCGTTTCAGTCTGCATCAGTTCAGACAAGTCTTCACAAGTTTCTGAATTCTTTATATTTGTCATTTCTTACAAGGCAATAATGTTCCATCATATTCAGATGCTACTGTAAGTCCCCCAAGGAGGGCCCAGGCTTTAGAGCAAAGGACTAACACAACCTGGGAGTAGACCGAGCTGCCTGAATGGGGACCCAGCTAGTTGGGTAATAGCTTCTCCTCTCCCTCTCCCTCTCTTTCTCTTTCTCTTCAAAGGAAGCTAAATTTTGATGGCCAGAAGCTGCTCACTTAACTTGGGGTTTACTAGCTAGATTCCTTCCTTCCTTTTCTCCTTCCCTCCTTTCCTCCTTCCTCCTTCCCTTCCTTCCTTCTTTTCTTCCTTCCTTTTTCCTTTCTTTCTTTCTCTCTCACTTTCTCTCTCTTTCTCTCCTTCTTTCTCTATTTCTCTCTCTTCCTTCCTTTCTTTCTTTCTTCCTTCCTTCCTTCCTTCCTTCCTTCCTTCCTTTCTTTCTTTCTTTCTTTCTTTCTTTCTCTCTTTCTCTCTCTCTTTCTTTCTTTCTTTCTTTCTTTCTTTCTTTCTTTCTTTCTTTCTTTCTTTCTTTCTTTCTTTCTTTCTTTCTTTCTTTCTTTCTTTCTTTCTTTCTTTCTTTCTTTCTTTCTTTCTTTCTTTCTTTCTTTCTTTTCACAAAACCTTAAGCCCGGTTCACTCTGAAGCTCATAGATTGGACCACAATAAGTCCCTGTCCAA
>NW_027185720.1:14382432-14411827 GCF_028583685.1 Petaurus breviceps papuanus
GTTCACTCTGAAGCTCATAGATTGGACCACAATAAGTCCCTGTCCAAGCTCCACTTCATGACTGTATTTTGGGCCCTCCTGGCTTAGGGTGAATGTCAATGGTAACTGCTTCTCTTTGGAACAGCAACCCTGAGCATCTTCCCCTCCCAACTTGATTTTCTTTTTCTTTCTTTTTTGCTAATTAAAGGAGACATTCCTTGACTCATTCTTAAAGATGCCTATTCTCTGAATGGGCATTACTTCACTCTAAATGAGTACTTGAAAAGGCCTTAGGCTAAAAGGGCCAGGGTCTCCCATTGCATCCTGGGCCATCTCCAGTCGTCCTAATGAATATCAGGTCACTATATCTGGATGGTTCTGGAGGAGAAAGTGAGGCTGGTGACCCGGCACAGCCCTCCCTCGCTCAAATCAAGGTCAACTGCAAATCATGGCATCATTTCCCTGATGCCTTGGTCCTCTCTGGGGGAATAAAAAAGGACAAACACAAAGGTATGGGTCAAAGAATATGGACAGTTTAGGGACTTTTCTAGTATAATTCCCAAGTATTTTTCAGAAGGGTTGGGCCAGTTTCTACCAACAGTGTACTGGTGTGTCCGTCTTTCCCCAGCCGCTCCAACATTTGCCATTTTCTTCCCTGCAATTTTCCTCTTCTGTCATCTTTGCCTTTGAATGAATTCTTCATTCATTCCCAAGTCATTTTCTTGACAGAACCTGCTGGGTATTTTTTACTAAATTCTATGGCATTTTTAGGGGAATTGATGTTTACTGGAGTGGAGGAGTGGGAGGCTGATGTTTCCGTGATGTATTTTTTTAACTGAAAAAATAAACTGATTATTTGATTGAATCGAATGGGATTATTTTTTAATTGAACTTACCCACTTATTTAAATTAGCCACCCTGGCCTTTGAAGGTTGTTCACTGAGAACTTATGAGTCATTTTCTTTTTTTTCTTTTTGCTTTTTTGGAGGGCAATTGGGTTTAAGTAACTTGCCCAAGGTCACACGGCTAGGTTTTTTGTTTGTGTGTGTTAAGTGTCTGAGGTCACATCTGAACTCAGGTCCTCCTGACTCCAGGGCCAGCACTCCACTTACTGTGCCACCTAGCCGCCCCCTTATAAGTCATTTTCAATTCAACATTTCCTTGATAGAACTGACTGTCATTGGACTAAATCAAGCAGAAGCAATTGTGTGCATGCGTGTATATGTGTATGTGTGTGTGCAAAAATAGTCTAAATATAATAAATTCCAGCAGGAAGCATGTAGGGAATCATTAAATTCTTCAAAAATCTGGTCACTTATTGAGATATGTACCCCTCCAGCAAGAGACCCTATGCTTAGGGCTTGAGACATGAGTCAAAAATGGAAGAAAAATGAAAATAAAACCCCAAAAACCAGCACCTGCCCTCAAGGAGGTTCCATCCTAGTGGGAAGATAGGGTACAGACCAGGCCTGTGATGTCATTAAGAAGGGTACTCACAGTAAGGAAATTCCCTCCACTGATGCAGGTTGAGACCTCTCCACTTTCTAATCTTCCAGTGTTACCTAGAACACCAGAGGTTATGTGATTCACCCAAGGTCACACAGGCAGTCAGTGAAAGAGCTGGAATTTGAACCTGCGTCTTTCTGACTGCAACACCAACTTTCTATCCAATATGCCTCTCTGCCTCTGGAGAGCTACAGAAAAATAAATCAAATATGGTTTGAAGAGGGAGAACATACAAACAGCTGGGGTGTAATGGGAGGAGAAGGGTCATAGAAGGTTCCCCTTCCCATGGGGGTCGGGAAATTTGATTTTTAAAAATTATTTTGAAAACTATATTCAATAGAATTGGTTTCCTTTCAATTCAATGCATTTTATTTTCTGCATTTAAATGCATTATTCCGAGAAGTTTCACCAGAATAACTGACTAAGGCAGGGCTGGGGAACCTGCAGCCTGGAGGCCATCAAGACTGTAGGTTCCCCATCCCTGGACTAAGGGATGCAGGACACAAAAAAAGGAAAAAGATTGTGAGTCCCTGTCATAGGATATGGTGCCTAAGCTGAGACCTGAAAGAAACTAGGCAGAGACAAGGAGGCAACACATTCCATATATAGGGTACAGCCCATGCAAAGGTCTAGAGGTGGTAGATGGAGTGGCAAGTTCAAGGAACAATTGGTAAATCAGTTTGAATAAAATCCAAAATGGTCCAAGGAGAGAAGTTCGAAATCAATCTAGAATGGTTAGAATCGGAGTGGTGTTGTGAAGAGACATAAATACCAGGCTAGGAAGGACATGAGAAAGTCCTCTAGGGTCACTCTGGAAAAAAGGCAGAAGGGAAAAGGAGAAAAGGAGGCCCAAAGGGAACCCTCTGCTCCCTTTTCTGGATCAGCACAAAAGGTGGTTTGTCCTCCCAAGGTGTGAGATGACTGACATCACCAAACACCTTTGGCCATATCCCCAAGGTGCCAATGGGCACAGTCACCCAGATGGGAAAGACCATCCGGCCTCCCAGGTGGAGGTTTAACTTCCCGTAGGCCCCTCGAGATACCCCCCCACCCCCGACTGCTCTGACCACCGTTCCCTCTAATCTCATACACTGAGATACTCCCTGACCACAATTCCCAAACCCAGACTGGGATTCTGGGTCTGACAAAGGGTGTCTCTTTTGCAAAGCCTCATTCAAAAAGGATCCATTGTATTCATTCTGGAAATGGGATCCGAGGCTGATGTTCTGGACAGAGAACCAAGGACCCCCTAGAGAGAAGCAAAGATCCCATTCCCTCCATCCCAGCACCCAGCACTATGTAGGGGTTTAAGAATTGCTTGTGGGTTGATTGGTTGACTCTAAGGGTTATCTAGCCTGACCTCTCATTCCATGCAGGAATTCACTTAGCAGACCCCTAACCCTCCACTACTGGGGCAGCTAGTTGGAACTGTGGGCAGAGTACCTGGCCTGGAGTCAGGAGGACCTGAGTTCAAATCCAGCCTCGGAAATTTACTAGCTGTGTGACCCTGGGCAAATCACTTAACCCTATTTGCCTCAGTTTCCTCACGGTAAACCACTCCAATATCTTTGCCAAGAAAACTCCAAATGGGGTCAGGAAGAATAGGATGTGACTGAACAACAATTCCCCACCACCAGGCTTTTGTACAAGCTGTTTCTTTCCCAGCCTCTCCACTTCTGGCTCTTGGAATACCCAACTTCCTTCACAGCCTGGCACAGGTCTCACCTCCTACATGAGACCTTCAAGGCGTTACGTTTCCAGAACCCTCCTGTCCCCTGGTCCATGTCATTAAGTCCTGGCTTCCTTCAAAGCCCAGCTTTCCCTCCCCACCCTCATCTTCACCCCCACTGCTAGTGCCTGCCTTCCCTGGGAGATGGCCTCCTACATTCCCTGTTACATTAACTTGTGCCTTTGTGATTGTCTGCATGTTAATCTCCCCCATCAGACTGTGACCTCCAGAGCTGGAACTTGTTCTCTGCCTTTTTTTATATCCTCAGTACTTAGTGCACATAGTGAGACCTTAATAAATGCTTGACAACTGCTCTTAAATACTTAAGTGATGGGGATCTCACTACCTCACAAGGCAGCTTATTTATCTCTTTAAAATAAAATTTGTATTAATCACTTTCGCTTTTCCATGCTTTATTACCTTCCTCCTCATCCCAGATAGCCATCCCTAAGGGCCTCCTTTGTACTGAGTTTGCAATGTGCTTTGCACATATAGTTTCACTTTGATACTCCCCAAAACCCTAGGAAGTGGGTGCTCTGGGTGTTATTATTTATTTTACAGATGGGGAAGCTGAGACTGACAGGGGCCAAGTGACTTGCCCACGGACATACCTATGGTTAGAAATGAGGTCTCCTTTATATTGAGCCAAGGTCTGTCTCGATGTCGCTTCCCCGAACTGGTCCTGGATCTGCTCTCTGGGAACAAACAAAACAGAGGCTGTTCCCTCTTCCCCATGACAGCCCGTCAGATATTTGAAAACAGAGGATCATGTTTCCTCCCCCTCCCCCCTTGCCCTGCCAAGTAATCCCACAGGCCAGTTTCTCAATTCCCAGGGATCAGATCATAAGTGGATCTGTTCCAAAGAGAAAATCTACCCTAGGTTCAGGGCCTTCCCCAGTGTCTAAAGTTCAGATAAGACAGGATCCCTAGCAGAGGCAGGATGATGGAAAGAGGTCTGCAGTTGGAGACAGAGAACCCAAGTTCAGATCGGAGCTCTGCCACATATTAGGACCTTTTGGCAAGTCACAGCCTTTCTCTGGGCCTCAGTTTCCCCAGCTGTAAAACGAGGGAGATGGGCTTGGTGGCCTCTGAGGTCCCTTCCAGCTCAGCCTCTCTGTGGTTCACAGCTCCTCACTTGAATCTCACATTAGCTGGGTGCAGGGTGGATGCCATAAGTATTCATTTTCAGACTCGGTGGTTTGGGGTTTTCGTTTTGTTTTTGTTTTGTTTTTCACTTTGAATTTTCTTTTTCTGGACTTGAACAGCAAATAAAACGGGAATTTCCATATACAAACTAGAACCAAAAAAAGAGCCTCATACACAAACCCAAGAATCTCTGTTAAGGAGAGTTTGCTTTTCTCTTTAAATATATAATTAACTCAATATGTAACTTAAAAAGCTCTCTTGCTTATCTTGTTATGCTCTCATCTTTCTCCTTTTTCTTCTGTGTATTTCTTTTTTAAAAAATGCTTTAATGATCCTCTCCTGTTTATTTTCCTCTCTCTCTCTCTCTCTCTCTCTCTCTCTCTCTCTCTCTCTCTCTCTCTCTCTCTCTCCTCTCCTCTCCCCCCTCTCCTTCTCTCTCTCTCTGACTCTCCTCTCTCTCCTCTCTGTCTCTCTCCTCTCTCTCTCTGTTTCTTTCCTCTCTTTCTGTCTCTCTCCTGTCTCCTCTCTCTCTCTCTCTCTCTGACTCTCCTCCTCTCTCTCTCTCTCTCTCTGACTCTCCTCCTCTCTGTCTCTCTCTCCTTCTCTCTGTATCTCTCTTCTCTCTCGTCTCTCTCCTCTCTGTGTCTCTCTCTGTCCTTCTCTCTGTCTCTCTATCTCTCTCTTTTCTCTCTCAGTCTCTCTCCTCTCTGTGTGTGTCTCTCCTCTGTCTCTGTCTGTCTCTGTCTCTCTCTCCTTTTTTTTAAGAAGGAAAGAGTATTCCGTTCCTAACCCCATCTCTTTCCCACCTGCCAAAACAACAAAACCCATTGCTACAGGTTTCAATGAACCCATTTCACAAATGAGAAAACTGAGGGAAATGTCTTGCTTATGGTTATACAGCTAGTGTCAGAGGCAGGACGGACTACAAGTGTGGCATGCCTTCTATTGATAATGCAGCCCTGAATCATAACCATAACACAACAAAAGCCCCGCCTGGCCCGTCCTTACAGGTTGCCTGCCCTGGGGAGGCAGGCAAGGGTTATTTTGCCATGTTACAGCTGACATCTTCTGAATGCCCGTGCCCTTCCGGTGGTGCTGGGCGGTGCTGAGTCACTGGAACACCAAGGAGAATTGTAATCATGGCTCACTCAGGGTCCTGGAGAGGCATGGGGGGGGGCGGGGCAGGGTCTGAGCAGGTGCCCACTCATCACTGATGAGGAGTTACTAAAAAGAGGCAAAGGCAAAGAATCCAAGAAAGAGGGAAAAGGGAGGAAAAAAGGGCTGCCCAGCCAGTGGGCAGCTGACTGTGCCTTTGGGAGCCATGTGATGCAAGGGAAATTCAAAGAAGTCTACATCCCCACACATAATGAAAGCTGACATTTATATAGGGCTTACTATGTGCCCTACTGTGTAAACTAAAGATAACACTTTACAATTATTGTCTCATTTGAGCCTTACAACAACCCTGGGAGGTAGGTGCTGTTATCATGCTCATTTTATAGACAAGGAAACTGAAGCAAACAGTAAAAATGACTTGTTCCAGGATCATACAGCTGGTAAGTGTCTGAGGTCAAATTTGAACTCAGGTCCTCTTGACCCCAGGAGGACATGCTGGGTGAACCCTCCTCTGTTGGACTCATGTGAGAATATGGACAAGAGTCATCCAGGAAGGGCAGGTAGAGAGGGGTGGCTACCGGCATTGCTGGAAGGAATTCCTGAGTCCAATGGAACATTACTGAAGTAATAGGAGTGAGTTCAAATCCCACCTATAATACCTATGAGCTGTTTTGACTTTGGGTAAGCCCTAAGCCTCAGTTTCCTCATTTGTATAACTGGTCTAGCTCTGGGTCACTGCCCCTCTGAATTTATTATCAATGAAGAGAAGAATTTCAGAGAGATTAAGTGATTTTCCCAATGACACAAAGCTAACAAGTCAGGGAATTAGAGTGTGCAGTTCTGACTACAGCCGCTAGTCAAAGCCTTCAGTAACACCGGTAACTTGTAAACACAGTGCTTACAAAAGTGTTACAAAAGACTTTTCAGGCATTGCCTCCTTTAATCCCCACTATAGATTTTGACTGAGGGGGAAATTAAGGAAGGCCCAGAATCACACAGCCAGTAAGTGCCTAAGTTAGGATTAAACACAGGACACCTTGGCCTCAAATCCAGGCCTCCACCCCTCTGCCTTGCCTCTTCTAAATTCAGACTTCTTGGTCTGACATTCAATGTCCCCCATGCTCCAACACCAAAGTATTTTTCTGTTGTTATTGGCAAAGAGACATTGTTTTTGAATGGAACTAATGCTGACTCTGGAGTCCAAGGGCCTCCATTCAAATTCTTCCTCTGATATTTGCTAGCTGTGTGACCTTGGGGAAGTCACACATGTTTTCTTTGCCTCAGTTTCCCTATTTGTTAAATAAGGGGTTGGACTGGATGGCCCCTTGACAGGTCCTTTCCTGCTCCTAATGACCCTAAGTCATGGCCTTCTCTGTGCCTCAGTTTCCCCCTGTAAAATGGAGAGATTGGACTAGGTAATCCCTAAGACATCCTCAGTCTCTGAATCTGTAATCGCAGAGAAGCTTCTTCTATCCCTCCTCAATGATTCCTTTCTCAATGTTCCCTCTGCCTGGGATGGCCAGGAGAGTAGACAGAGCCCGAGGAAGAAATGCCCAGGTTTTAATTTCCAGCTTCACCATTCACAAACTGTGTGACTTGTGAACGAGTCACCTTCTGAGCCCCTGAGCCTCAGTCTCCTCCTTTGTAGAACAGTCTTTGTCTTGATTAGCTCATGAGGTGTTTTGGGGGGTGGGACAGGACTGTATAAAAGGAAGATGCTATTAACTCCACATGTCAGAGAGGGATGAGAGGTAATCTTGTCCAGCCCCCTGCCTACACTCCCCTGGAAGGGCACACCTGATGGGGATGAAGATGAAACGGAGAAGGAGTAAGAGGATAAAAATGAAGATAATGCAGGTGACACAGAAGCATGAGGAATGTGCCAAAGAATTCCAGGTTCCTACTTTGGCAAGGGCCTTGAGGCATCTTTTAGTCCAGTCCCCCCGACTCTGGGGGGGGGCACACCTGCACCCCCCACAGAGGTGGCCTCAGGAGAAGGAGTTTCTCAGATTCCTTCGCTCCCTTCACCCTCGATCAGGCCTTTCCTCCTCACTCCACACCTACCTGGACTATTGCCACAGCCTCCTAACTGGCCTCCCTGCCTCCACTCTCTCCCTGCTCCATCCCTTCCCCCCACACCCAGATGCCAAACAGACATTCTACAGCAAGGAAACGACTGGGCCACGCCCCTGCTTAGGAAACGCCGGTGGCTCCCAATTGCCTCCAGGATAAATTCCACTGTTTGGCACCAAAAGCCTCCTACCTCTCTGGCTCGTCATGTATTTCTCTCCCTCGTGAGTCCTACAGTCTAGACAAACTGGTTTATTTGCTGCTCTTATACATGACACCCCATCCCATCGCCACTCTTTTGCTCAGGCCATTTCCCCTTCCTCCTGACTTTTGCTTCTGGCTCCCTGTTTGACTTGAAAGCTCAGCTGAGATTTGTATTGCCCACATTCCCCCCTATGTCCCTCCCTCACCTCTCTTCAGAGCATCCACATAATTAATAATTTTTTTTTGCTTTTTGAAGGGTAGTTGGGGCTAAGTGACTTGCCCAAGGTCACACAGATAGTTTTTGTGTTAAGTGTTAATTTTTTAAAAGACATGAATCAGAAAAGAAAGACTCATAAAAACTGATAGATGTGTCAAAGCTACCTGCTATTATATGCCATATTCTCCACCTGTGGACCCCCACTCCCCACCCTGACAAGGTGGGGCAAAGGGGTGTCTCCTCATTCCTCTTCCTGGGGTCCCAGATTGTCCTTTGTCATTTGAAATGCTTGATTATTGGTGATTGATTGACGACATGGATATGGCAATGAAAGTGAGAATTGGAGGTGACCTCTTACAGCCATTCTAGAGAGGAGGCAACTGAAGTCACACATAGACTACCAATCAAACAATACACATCCGTCAAGGGCCTGCTAAGTGCCAGGTGCAGTGCTAAACCTTGGGGATACAAAAAGTCAGTCCCTGCCCTCAAGGCGCTTACAATTGAATGGAGGTGAAAATAATCCACCAATACACACTCTCTAAGTGACCGCTAAATGCCAGGCATTGTGTTAAACCTTGGGGATACAAAAAGAAGCGAAAGAAAGGCCCTGCCCTCAAGGAGTTTACAAGCTAATGGGGTAGACGATAGGCAAACAAATATATACCAAGCGATCTATACACAGAACAAATTTATGCCAGACTTTCTGACTCCAAATCCAAGACTTTTCCCCCCACTCTATGACTCTGTCCTCTGTTCATGATGAGGATGGAGAGGAAGGTGGAAATTTCAGGAATACCCGGAAGAGATTTTGAGAGGTCATCTTGTCCATTCCCCTGTCTTTGTATATAAGATTAAAGAATCGTAGCTAGAGAGATGGAAGGAACCTTGGAGGCCATCTCATCAATGTCTTCATTTATAGGGAGGCAGTCAAGGATCAAGATGGGGAGGGGACTTGTCCAAGGTCCCAGACAGAGTAAATAGCTGAGCAAGGATTTGAACCCAGAGTCTTTGACTCAATAACCCCACCCTTTTTCCTGCCTCGAGCCTGAGCTATGTTTGGAACAAGGAAGCCTTTGAGGGGGAAGAATCCTCTGCCCTCAGAGAAGGTGATACCAGCTGGCTATCTATGGGCAGGGGCAGTGACCACTGTGCCCAGCATAGTAGCCAGACTGCTTGGCATCTGTCAGGAGCTGACAAGGCCTCCTCTCCTGGTCTGGGTCCAGGTGGAGAGGAATTTAGATGGATGCCTCTTGGTCTCCTCCACCCATCAGGTGTCTGATCATTTCCTATGAGACAACAACACAGTAAACCTTCCTGCCTGCCCCCAAGGAGTCTATGCTTCACTGCCAGCATGAACAGAGCTGGGAGGGTGCTTTGAGATCAAGGCCACCCCTCCCCTCCCTCATCTTACAGAGAAGGAAACTGAGGACCAGCTTAGGGAAGGGTCTTATCCACAGTCAGAGCTGGGACTCCCAGGTCTTGTGACTCTGAATCTGGTGTCCCTTCCTTTGTATCTTGCTGCCTGCCCATTTTCCAGATGAGGAAAAGTGAGAGACTTGCTCACATGTGCAGAACTAGGAAGCGGGAACTCTAACCCAGGTCGTGTGACTCTGAATCCCCATGTTCTCTCCGCAACATGCTGCCTTTCCATTTTATACACGAGGAAACTGAGACCAAGAGAAGGAAGAGACATGCTGACTTGAAGCAAAATTCTTCCACCCGTCAGAGGCCAGTCTTAGAAACTACCCACCCACCATGCCTTGTAAGCTCCCAAGTGCTAGAGAAATCTCATCTGCCATCAGCCATTCAGAGCCCACTATGCCCAGGGCACTGTGTTAGATGCTAGGCGCGGGACAGGAGTGGTAGAGGGGAGGGAGGGAGGTGATACAGTCAAAAGAATGAACTTAAGGTTCAGGTACCAGCCAGTCCACTCAAAGGAGGGAGGGCTATGGGTGGTCAGGGAAGGTTTCCTGGAAGAGGAAACATTCAAACGGGGTTTTACAGGATGAGGAGGATTTCTCTAGGTTTGGGGGAGCAGAGCACTGAGGAGAGGGAACCTGGAGGATACTACACATAGTTATACTTTTTCTAGATTGATTTTGTGGTGGTGCAAAGACAGAACAGAAGGGAAGAGCCAAGTCCAGTTCTAGGACACCAAGATCACCTCAAAAAGAATCTAGATCAGGGGCTCTTGATTTTTGTTTGTGAAGTTTATTGATGTCTCTTGTATTTACATTATGTCATACATGACGATTTCCTTCTCCGCTCTCTTGCTGAGCAAACCGACTAGCATGTGAGCTCTGTGTCAGTCCAGGGCATGTGATGTTATGCACCCATAGTCCCCCACCTCTCTAACAAAGGATGGAGGTACATTTCCTTTTCTCCTTTCCTGGCCAAGATTTCTGGGGTTTCTTTAGAAAAGGACAAGAAGTGTAGGTCTCTTCCCTCCCTTCAAACTACTACCCCCCCACATTCCTTCCTTTTCCTTCCGCTTCCTTCCTCTCTCCCATACATGACTCCTAGGACTTCTGACTGTCCGATCGCAGATGGTAATTCACACCAAGAATATTCTACTGAGCATAGCACTTGAGAGAGCTCAAGGTCACAATTCATTGGGGAGATGAGGGATAGGGAGCTTCATTTTCTCCATTTGCAAAATGGGTATAGTAAAGTTTATGCTCCATGTTTAATGGAAGGAAGGTACTCTACAAATCTCAAGGTGACACAAAATGGAGTTGTTATTGTTACTGGTCTTGGGGCAGAGGGTTGCACTTTCAAAGAAGAGCCCAGGGGCGGCTAGGTGGCACAGTGAATAGAACACTGGCCCTGGAGTCAGGAGGACCTGAGTTCAAATGCGGCCTCAGACACTTAACACAAAAACTAGCCGTGTGACCTTGGGCAAGTCACTTAACCCCAATCGCCCTCCCCCAAAAAAAGGCAAAAAAGAGGAGCCCAGATGGTGGAATTTCAGGCACTGTGACAAGAGCGAGGGAGATATTTTGGAATGGGAGGCTCTTGAATAAAGCCTCCCTGGGGATCACCTGCTTCTCCACATAAGGTTCTCTTGGCACCTGGCCACCTGAGCAGAGAGAACCTGGAGCTGAGAGAACTCCTAGAGATTACAGTTTCCTGGACTCAGAACAGGAAGGGGACCCGTAGGTGGCAAGTGCCGATGCCTCTAGCCCTGACTCTACCTCCCACGCCCTGCCCCTTTCTAGCCTTTGTTTGTCAAATGGGTAAACTGAGGCCCAGAAAAGCTAAAAATCTTGGGGTGATAGATCCAGAATTTGAAGTCAGCTTGGCCGCTTGCTACCTTTGTGACCTTGGGAGACGAACAATCTCGCTGACCTGAATTTCCTCCTCTAGAAAATGAGGAGATTGGAGTAGGGGCCTCCAGGGTCCGTTTTAGCTCTGAATTTGGTCATCCTTGGTCCTCAATAAAAGGGGGTCAATGGGGGCAGGGTGAGTGAAGCACACACACAGTTCCTCAACCCCACTGGGCTCAGCAGAGAGGTTAGAGCTGGGCCCAGAGTCGTACCTGAGCAGGGATCAGGAGCCAGGTTCCCAATGCTCCTCCTGAGACATCGACTGCCAGGAAGAAAAACCCTGGGGAGCCCTGCGTGCCAGGTGGTAGAGTTCCTGGTGTGTTTGTGGGAGGGTAGGGAGAGAGGCTTCAGGGGTAGAAATATGTGGCCTGTATGGGAGGCCCCCAGGGCCCTGGGGCTGACTAGGCAGCACCTGGGGGAGGGGGGGAGGGAGGAGAACACCTGAGGGCTGGACTAGGGGTTGATACCAGCTCCCCCCTATCACTCCCTTTTCTGCTGACCTAAAAGTCTCTCCCAGCTCAACAACCTTACTTTTTGTTTTGTTTTGTTTTCAATTGTATTTATTTTATTCTGAACTTAAGAAATAAAACAAACATTTCTGTAACATAGTGGAATAGAAAAAAGATGATTGTGAAACTACAAATCTATGATGTATAACTTGATATTCCTTTTAAATATATAATAAAGTTATTATGTAACTTTCTTTTTCCCCCGTTTTTCTTCCCACCCCTCCCCACCCCCTGGCCAGAGATGGCTACAATTAGACACAAATATCTATGCATGTATGTGTGTAAACATACATATATACGCACATGTGCATGTGCATATACACGTAAATACATATTATACATACTTTTATTTGTCAATTCTTTTCCTGGATGCAGGTACCATCTTCCTATGTCCTTCGTAGTTAATTTGGGCATTTATAATTGTCAAAATGACTTAGTCATTCTTAAAACAATGTTGCTGTCACTGTACACAATGTTGTCTTGGTTCGGCTTATTTCACTCTTCCTTATTTGGAGCTTGTCATTTCTTACAGCACGATAGTATTCCATCACAAACTTATACCACAACTTATTCAAACATTCCCCAATTAATAGGCATCCCCACAATTTTTCTTTTTTGCCACTACTAAAAGAGCTGCCATACATATGTTGGAACATATAGATTCTTTTTCTTTCCCATTAATCATCTTGAGAAAAAGACCTAGTAATGATGTTGCTGGGTCAAAGGGCAGTTTGATAGCCTTGGGTATAACTCAAGATTGCTCTCCAAAATGGGTGGATCAGTTCACAGTTCCACCAACAATGAACCAGAAAATCCCAAAGACTCAACTAAAAAGTTAGTTGAAACAATTAATGATTTTAGTAAAGTAGCAGGATATAAAGCAAATTCACATAAATCACTAGTATTCCTATATATCACAAACAAAATCCTGCAAAAAGAGATACCCCATTTAAAATAACTCTAGATAGTATAAAATTCCTGGGAGTACGCCTGATAAAACAAACCTATGAACAAAATTATATCAAACTTTTTTTTTTTGTTTTTTTGGAGGGGGGAAGGCAGGACGGTTGGGGTTAAGTGACTTGCCCAAGGTCACATGGCTAGTTTTGTGTTTAGTGTCTGAGGCCGAATTTGAACTCAGATCCTTCTAACTCCAGGGCTGGTGCTCTATTCACTGCACCACCTAGCCTCCCCTATAACAAACTTTTTATACAAATAAAATCAAATTTAAATAACTGGAGAAATATTCATTGTTTGTGGGTAGGCAGGGTCAATAAAAACAATGATTTCACCTAAACTAACTTATATGTTTAATTCCATCCCAATTAAATTACAAAAAAAAATTTACTGAATTAGAAAAAAACAATAACAAAATTCCTTTGGAAAAACAAAAAGTCAAGAATATAAAGAAACTAGTAAAATGTAAATGAAGGAGATTTAGTAGTACCAGATCTTAAACTATATTTATAACTATAGTTATATAGCTAATATATATAGTTATATATTATAGTTAAACTAGAATTTAGTTTATAGATAGATAGATAGATAGATAGATAGATAGATAGATAGATAGATAGATAGATAGATCAAAACTATCTGGACCTGGCTAAGAAATAGAAATGTAGATCAGTGGAACAGAGTAAACATACAATTTACAAGAATAAACAAATACAGTAACGTTGTATTTGACAAGTGTAAAGACTTAAGTTTTGGGGATAAGTATTCATTATGGATGAAACCAGAAAGCAGTCTGACAGAAACTGGGCATAGACCAATATCTTACCAATTTACCAAGATAAGATCAAAATGGATGCATAACCTGCATTAAAGAGGGATATTACAAGAAAATTTGAAGAACATGGGACATGTTATCTATCAGACCCTATGGCTAGGTGAACAATTCATGAATAAACAAGAGATAGAGATAGAAAAAAGCGTGAGGTGTGAAATGGATAATTTCGATTACATTCACACCTCTGACATTCTCTGTTCCAAGGTCCCTCCTGTCCCTGACGTTCTCCATCCTTAGCTCCTTCTCCCATCTGACATTTTCCATCCTAGGGTCCATCTCAGCTCTGACGTTCTTTGTTCTAAGCTCCCTCCCACCTCTGACATTCTCTGTTCTAAGGTCCCTCCTGTCCCTGATGTTCTCCATCCTTAGCTCCTTCTCCCATCTGACATTTTCCATCCTAGGGTCCATCTCAGCTCTGACGTTCTTTGTTCTAAGCTCTCTCCCCGCTCTGATATTCTCCATTCCTCACCCATCCAGCATCAAGCTTAAGGATGCTACAAACCTTTGGCAGCTTTGCACAGGGCTCGTGCTGTCCCCTTGTGGTCTATACCGGGTAGTGTAGTCTACAGTCAGAAGGAGTGAGGAAAAGATTGTTTTTTTCAGTACCCAAAGCTGGAAAGGCCTTTAAAGGTCATCTCCTCCAACCCCTACGTTTTTTTGTTTTTAATAACCAAAAAGCATTTGTTTGGAATCTGCTGCACTAGCAGTAAAGTTCTTGGCACAACAAAACGCCCGAGTTTTGCAAAGTAGTTTCTCCAGGAATAGTCTATGGATTGTTAGCATCAAAGTGATGGGAGCTTAGTAGAGTGGGCAGAGAAGTGGCCTTGGAAAGACAAGACAAGAGGAAGGAGGACCTGTGTTTGAGTCATGCCTCTGGGCAGGCTGTGAATTCAGATGTCTTGAGCTGGAAGGGCCCCCAGTGATCCAATCTTGTTCTATAGTTAAGGAAACTGAGGCAGAAGAGGAGATATAATTTGCCATTATAAGGTCACAGGATGTGGAGCTGGAAGGCAGCTGTCCTCCAACCTTGAATCTGATGTCCTTGCCAATCACACTGCTTTGCTGCTATTTTCATTATCATTGTTATTACGACTAAAGCAAGAGCTGGTATTTTGGTAATGATTTGGAAAATGATTTCATTAGCTTTTTCTTTCTGCTTTTCACTCATCATCTCATTTGATCGTCATAAAAACACGATGAAGTGGAAAATTCAAATTGTTTTTTATTTCCATTTTACAGATCAAAAGAAGTGACATGTCTAGGGCGGCCAGGTAGCACAGCGAGTAAGAGCACTGGCCCCAGTGTCGGGATGACCTGGGGATCGAATCCGGCTCAGATACTTAGCACCACACCCAGAAATAACTGGCTGTGTAACCTTGAGCAAGTTACTTAACCCCAATTGCTTAAAAAAAAATTTTAATTAAAAAAAAGAGAAGTGACATGTCCAGGATCATTGATAAGTGGGGGAGCCAGGATTTGAACTCAGGTATTTGTGCAGTCAATGGAAGGAACCTTTGGTTTACCATCATAGGATTGTTATTCTTAGCAGTGAGAGACTGAAGAGGCCCCTCATTTTATAGAGGAAAAACCTGAGGCCCAGAACAGGGAATGGGATTTACTCAAAGTCACACAGGAAATAAGTGGTGAAACCAAGATTTGAACCCTGGTCCTCTGATGCAGGTCCTCAGACACTAGCTGTGTGACCCTGGGAAAATCACTTAACCCTGCTTGCCTCAGTTTCCTCATCTGTAAAATGAGCTGGAGAAAGAAATGACAAACCACACCAGAATCTTTGCCAAGAAACCCCCAAATGGGGTCACAGTTAGTCAGCCATGACTGAAATAACTAAACAACTTTTGAGGCAGAATCCAATGACTAATAGGTGACACTGGGCAAATTACATACCCACTCTGCGTTTCATAGGATTCCAGCTTTAAGACAGGGATATTTGGGGTCTTAGACACATGGGAGAGGCAAGGGAGGGAAAAGAGGGTCCCATGGAGAATGGGGAATAGAACATGGTATCTGGAAGAGACCTCACATGACATCTTGTCCAGTCCATTTATTTTCCATCCATCCATCCATCCATCCATCCCTCTATCCATCCACCCATCCAATCATCCATCCATCCATCCACCCACCCACCCATCCATCCATCCATCCATCCATCCATCCATCCATCCATCCATCCATTTGTCTGTCCATCCATTCGTCCATCCATCCATCTGTCCGTCCACTCATGCATCCATTCATCCATAAATCCATTCATCCACCCATCCATCCATCTAATAATTTTTATCCATACATCCAATTTTACAAGTGAGGAAACTGAGTCCGGGAGAGGCTGACTTTCCATGGCTGCATCAGGGGCCAAATTGGAGCCCAGGTCCTCTGACTCCACATTATCACCCTACATCTTCAGCATGGAAGGGGAGGAGTGTTGGACTAGAATATCTCTAAAATGCATTCCAGCTCTCAATCATATGAAGCTAAATCTTTTTTTCTGTCCACTGCAGCTCTGTTGCCAACGCTACCTGCTGCCACACCACGGGGCCCTTGCTTCTGTCAGTGCAGACCCCCACTGTTCAGATACAGTCTAAGGAGAGGCTGTTGCCAAAAATACTCATTGTCCTGTGGACAGCCCGGTGACAAATCCCTCCCAGCTCAGCTTAGCTGGTTCTCCTCAATAGAGACATCTTCCATCTCTGGGATGGGCCCAAAGACTTTCCTGAGCACTGGACCTGCCAGGATCCATGCTCTCCTGGCAGAGGCTTTGGGAACCCAGGGTTGCCAAGAAGAATCACAGCCCATTCCCTTGGTGCTGAGGAGTTATCCTGTTGACAAACTGTTCTCACTCATGCAAGCCCATCAATCCTCCCAAATGACCTTGGTAGGAAGGCTGGCCAGGATAAATACACTCATTTCACAGAGAAAGTAACTGAGAGCCAGAGTGGGAAGGGACTTGTGTAAGGTCACACAGGAGGTGAATGACAGAGCCAGGGCCCCTGATTTCAAAACAGAACTCCTCGTCAGAGAATCAGAGCTAACGCTTGGAGACTTCTCCATGTCTTCTATGTCCTGGACCCTTCTGGCAGTCCGGTGAACACTGTGGTCCCTTCTCTGAATTGTGTTTGAAAAGGCAAAATAAAAATGCATAGGATTACAAAGGAAAAAGTTATATTAAAGTATAATTCTCTATCTATCCATCAGTGTCTATCCATCCATCCATCTGTCCCTCCGGCCATCCATCCAATAATCTATCTGTACATAAATTTATATGCATAGCTACATATGTGTGTAAATGTGTGTGTTTATAGACACACATATGTATGTATATATTTGTATACATGCATATATTAATAAAATTCATGGCCCTCAGCTTAAGAATCCCGGTTCTAGAGCTCATCTCTCCCCTCCTACTCCTCTTTGAGACAAAAGGGGGGTGGGGGCACTAACGATTTGGGAAATCAGGAACGACCGGCATTTGACCCAAACCTTGAAAAGACTTCGAATTCCAGCAGAGAGCCTGCACAAAGGCACCAAGGTCGGAGATGGATGTTGTGCACAGAGAACAGCCGGGGAACAGGCCAGTTCGACAGGAACAGAGAGTGTGTGCGGGGGAGGGATGTGTCATCAGCCTGGAAAGATCAGTCGGAGCCAGATTGTGAAAGGCATTAAATGCCAAACAGACTCTTCGGTATCGGATTAGAAAGGCAAGGAGGAGCCATGGAAGCTTGTTGAGCAGGAGAGGGGGGAAGCTCAGACTCGCATTTTAAGAACCTCCCTCTGGCCATGCGGGACGCCCAGTCCTTAGGACTTCTTTCCGTAAGAGGTTCCGGCTACAGGGGAAGAGGGCAGCCTTGGTAAGGAGAAGAAAAAGATGCAGGGAGAAGCCGTGGGCTGCCTTCCCAAGGCTTGTGCTTGCTCAAGAAGGAGTGGGCTGCCTTGGGAGGTAGTGAGCTCCCCATCATTTAACTGAGTGAGTTAGGAAGAAATCTGGGTCTATGTTTCTTCTATTACAGAATGGAGGCTCTGTAACCTCATTGCCTGCACAGAGTAGGTGTTCTATAAATGCTTGTTAATTGGTTGACCGGTAATTCTGCCATTACCCCCAAGGAACTGACATCGTGATCTCCGCCCCCCCCTTTCTCTGTGCTTAGGAAGCCCTTTCTGTCCCCCTCTCTCATACTCACTCATCAAAGGCACTACCAAATTTCCTCTGGGATTCGGGACATCCCATAAGATGTGCCCCTGCGCCTTTCCTTTGAGTTAATCATGGTCCTCTCCCTGAATCCTGAGAGGAGTCAGGGAAGCTGGGGGAAGGGCTGCCTCTTGGTAGAGTGGGGAAAACACTGGATTTGGAGTAAGAGGACCTGCCTCTGCCACTTCTCATATCCTCTTGGACAAGTGATTTAATTTCTCTGGGCCTCATTTCACTCCTCGGTGAAATGAAGAGTTTGGGCTCAGTGGTCTCTCAGCTCCCTTCCTGCTCCAAATCTAAAATCCATGACCTTCAGCCATTTCTTCTCTCTGGGCCTCAGTTTCCCCATCTGTAGAATTAGGAGTAATTAGATGGCAGAGTGTAAGGAAGATCATTAGCCATAGAGTCAGAAGATCTGGGTTCAGATCCGAAGCTTACTCCCTATGTAAGGGAATAAGCATTTACAGGTCACCTACTACCGTAAGTGCACCTATAAATATAATCTCATCTCAACCTGGGCAAGGAGAAGGAAAAAACCTCTGGAGAATCACTTGTCTTCCCTGGGTCTCAGTTTCCTCATCTGTAAAATGACAGGATAGGAGTAGATGACCTGTGAGGTTCATTCTGGGTCTGTGGTCCTGTAATGTCTCCCCATCCCAAAGCCCAGAACTGAAGGGGCTGCAGTGTCCGTGGTGACCTCTAGGCGGTGCCGCAGTCATAGCCAGGCTAGACAGAGCCTAAGCTCTGCCCTGTGAGCTAGCAGGGGTCTCTGAGCCTCGAGGGTTCTCTGTCCCCAGGGAATGTCAGGTGTCCTTGGAGAGAGGGATGCATCTTACGACGGATGGGGAAGCAGAGCGCTGTGTTCCAGTTCAGACATTAAAAGTAGCTTAGGTGACCTAGGGCAAAGAATTTCCTCTCCCTGGACCTCAGTTTCCTCATCTGTAAAATGGAAGGGTTGGTCAAGATGGTCTGTGAGGGCCAGCTTTCCACATTCCTTTTGCAGGTGCATTTGGGGAAAGAATGTTAACTACTTAAAAACAAGATTTCTTTTTTGTCTCCCTGACACACAGCCCAAGGCCATGTGCTTAACAAATACTTATCAAATTAAATCGAATTAAGCTTTCTTTTCCCCATCTGTAAAATGGGACCAATCCTTCAGGGTTTTGTAATTTATGGCCTTTTCTAAACCCAGGTTCTTTGCCTCCTCAGTCAGTTCTTTTCCCCGATCATGCTGCCTTCCTTAGGAAAGGACTTACTCAGAGTCATAGGGTCGAAAAATCCTAGATTTAGAATCAGGAGAAACCTTAAAGCACTGACTTTGGAGTTGGAGGATCTGGATTCAGATCCTGGCTTTGCTAGCTGGGGCCACCTGGGTGCTCGAGTAACCTTGGGCAAGCTCATTCCTCCCTCCCAAGCCTTGGTTGGACTCAGTCGCCTCTGGAATCCTTTCAGTCTGTGGATCTAAGTCATTTTCCCTTCCTGGGCCTCAGTAATGGTCTTCAGGGTTTCTTCCAGCTCTGGGTCTAAAATCTTATTATGTGAGTGACCTTGGTCTAGTCCCCTGATACAATCCATTGCCCATGGCCGGGCTTGCCTGTGTCCTTGTCCATGCATCCTTCCTGTTCCCTGCCGGGGCTAAAGGATGAACTCCCCCGCCCCCATCCTTCCCCTCCACTCCTCTCGTCTCCTACCGCCTCCTTGGATGTGCCCAGAAATAGCTCCGTTCCCCTGGTGAGTTCCCACCTTGCAAACACGGCAGGGCGAAACTGTCCCCGTCCTTCCTCTCGATGATTGTCACTGAGCCAAGACAACCTGGAGATTCATTCCTTTCATTTTCTCCCCTCATTAATCTGTCCCTAGTCCCCCACCTCCACCCCCCCGCCGCGAGTCTGGTCTGCTTGCTGCCTTCCCGCCCAGCTCTGCCCTCGAAGAACGCCAGGGATTCTGAGCTGGAAGGTACCTCAAAGGTCACGGTGACCGCTGTGCCCATCCGCGATGCTGGAAGCCCTCCAGTGACGGGGAGCTCATTACCTCCTCTCAGCGGCACGGAAGGGTCATGTTTTCAGGGATGGAGCAGAGGGACAGCCTCAGTGTAGGCTAAGGGAAGCCTCGCTATTTAACAAGCACTGTCCTAGGAGGGTCAGGCACCGTGGGGCCGGGGCAGTGCTGCCTAGAGGCTCTGAGGTCAGAAGATCTGGGTTTGAATCCCTTTTTGACAATGACCGTCACCTCTATGATCTTCAGTTTCTCTATTTGTAGAATGAGAAAGTTGGGCTATAGGTCCTCTGCGTACCTATGAGGCTATGACCTGGGTTCGAATCCTGGCTATGATTGACTACAGGTATGACTGACCAAGTCACCTTTCTGTTTCCTCTTTTGTCAGATGAGGTGACTGGACTAAATGAGTGATTTCAAACTCAGAAACAGGGACCACCAAACCGTACAGAATTATTCCCATGGCTGCAAATGGACTTAGAAAACCACATATTAGCATTCTCTCTCTTCTATTGTATTTTTATTTATTCTGTTAAATAATTTCCCAGTACATTTCATCTGGTTCAGGCCACATTGGGCAGTGCCCTGCTTGTGACATTTCTGAACTAGCCCATCTCTGAGGTCCCTTTCTAACTAAATGCTGTGAAGTCAGTGACCTCGGGCTACATTAAGAAAGCCTTGATGTAGAGGCAGCTAGGTGGCACAGTGAAAAGAGCACTGGCCCTAGAGTCAGGAGTACCTGAGTTCAAATACGGCCTCAGACACTTAACACAAAAACTAGCCATGTGACCTTGGGCAAGTCACTTAACCCCAACTGCCCTCCAAAAAAGCAAAAAAATAAAAGTCTAGATGCAAAGAAGGTGGCAGCCCCACCATCCTCCGCCTCATTCTGGCCACATCTGTTTGGAATACTGGGAAAGACACTGGCAGACTGGAGGGTGTCCAGAAAAGGGAGAGGAAGATGAAGAGGGAACCAGAGTCCATATTGTAAGAGATGGGCTTCAAGGAGCTACTGGGAGGGGTAAGTCTGGAGCAGACAAGGCAAGGGAGGTAAGAATGATGTCTTCATCGAGGTCATTAGGGAGGGATTGATTGTCCTGTCCCATGTAGCACCACTGCTTTCTCCCTGCCCCAAACAAATGCACAGACATACATATACATATTGGAAAGTGTTCTTATAAACATATATGGGTGTGTGTATGTATATAAAGTATATACATATGTGTATATGTATTTCTATAATATTATATACGTGTATTCGTGTATGTGTTCGTTATGTATGAGTTTCAATTCCTCTTACATTACTGGGTGAATGTCCCATCCTCCTCTTAGGGAGGACTCCTATTTCCTGGGACTCCTATAGGCTAGCACCATCATGCATTCCCCACCCAATGTTTTTCCTTCTGTTCAGGGAATCTTACACTTTCTTGCCTTGCATTTTCATAGGGTTAGAGGATTTAAGGCTAGAAGGGTCTTTAGAGACCATTGAGTCTAACCCCCCTCATTTTACAGACAAAGAAACTGAGACCTCAAGGGTCACATAGTTACTAAGTGTCCGATGTGAGATTTGCACTCAGGTCTTGACTCCCAGTCTGTGGCTCTATCCATTAGCCCACACTGTCTCATATTTTCTTTCAGCACAGGCATTACTTCCTACTTAATAAACTCAAGTGGTTCTTTATTGTCTCCAGAATAAAATCGAAATTTCTCTGTCTAGCCTTTAAAGCTCTTCCAAATCTGGTCTCAGTCTACCTTTTCAGTCTTATTGTGCTTTACTTCCTTTCCTCTACTCTCTGATCCACCCAAACTGACCTTTTTTCTGGTCCTTACATGTGACCTGTCATCTCCTATCTCCAGGCCTTTGCCCGGTCTATCCCTGCCGCCTGGAATACTCTCCTTTTTCCCCTCTGCCTTTTGGAGTCCCTCGTCTTCTTCAGAACTCAGCTCAGGCTCTCCCTTCTTCATGAAATCCCTCTGGATCCCTCTTCTGCAACTGCCCTCCCTTCCTGAAACAATCTTATTGTTTTCTCGTATACATTCCCAATGTATCTCTATGTGAGCTGTTGTCTTCCTTGTAAGCCTGTAAGCTTTTCCATTTTTGCTTTTATAGCACAGAGCTTGGCACATGGGAGGGAGGTGCATAAAGAGTGTTTGTGGATTGGCTGGATGGTTGGTGCCTCATCTCTCTGGCCCCTGGTGTGTTCTCTGGGAAGGTGGGAGTCAGATGGACGTTCAGGGGGAGGAGCATCGGCGGATTTAATAGATGCCACTGTAGGCGCCAGGGTTCCTGATTCTGATGGCCCTGGGTACGACTGACTCCCCTTCACAGCTGCAGGAATGTGCCACCCACCTTGCCGCCCACCCAGCCTTAGCATGCATGAAAGTATCACCTGGCTGTGTCAGTAGCTGGAGAGAGGCAGATTAGATGGAAATTGGAAGACAGCGGGGGATGTAGCTTGAGACCTGGCTTTGACACTTCCTAGCTATGTGGGACCTTAGGCAAGGCACCTTCCCTCTGGAAACTAGGCAGAATGAGCCCAGAGCTTCTGTGAAAAGCTTATGGAGCTGGAACAGGCAGTGTTTTAGCTCCAATCAGCCCATCCCCAGGTGGATCCCTTGGGGGCAGGGGGTGGGGGGAGAAGGGGGTGCTTTTTTCCTCAACGAGGCTGGTTCTTGGACAGTGCACAGCCAGTCCTGCAGGCCTGCCCTCCAGACCTCAACAGAACACTGTGTAATCACAATGACCAAACCTGACCCTGGAGAAAGGGTGAAAAACGTGCCTTCCTCCCTGCCTTGCAGAAGTAGGGGGCTATACTTACAGAATCCTGTACTTACTGTCAGGCCCTGCCGATTGCAAGATATTTTTTTCTTGTTTTCCCCCCAGTTTCTTATAAGGAATGACTCAATGGGGGGAGGGCAGGATATATTGGGAAATCAATGCATTTATAATAATAAGAGGCATCATTTGTTAAAAGTATACAAAGTATAGAGTTATTGTGAGACCAGATAGCACTTTCCAACCTTAAATGGCTATAGAAATGTCACTGTTGTAAAAATGATTCTTGTTCTCACTGATAATATTAGGAGTGGTGGTGGTGGCAGAGGCTGAATATTAGGGACCTGACCTGGGGCAGGGGGTAGGGGCAGACTGCCTAAATAGAATTAGATTGCTCCTTAATTATCATTGCCCTGAATTTTCTTTTCTATTAGGAACAGGCTTTCTTCAGGATGTCAGCTGCTAAGACCTGCCGGGTGTGCCAAGATCACCAAATCCCCAAAGAAGAAGGGAAGCCCAGAGAGGAGTCCAGCTAACCCAGGTGTCCACAAGAAGCAGCCCTGCAATGCCTGACAAGGGCTTAGGCAGACTTTCCTTTGAATACCTCCAGTAACAGGGAGCTCACTACCTACCATGACAGTCCTTTTCACCTTGGGACAGTTCTCATTTTTAGGGAAGTTTTTCCTGACATCTTAAATCCGTGCTTTACAGTCGACATTGCCCCCCTCCCCCATATTGCTCCAAATTCTGACCTCTTCAGACAAAGAACAAATCCCATCACTTTTCCATGACAGGTCTTTAAAGACTTGGAAGACAGTTGAGTTACTGCCTTGTCTTGGTTCCCAACCCTCCTCTCTGGGATCCTAGAATTAGGAATGTTAGAGCTGGGAGGGACCTTAGAACAGAGAATGGCAGAGCTGGAAGGGAGTTTACAACAGGGGATGGCAGAGCTGGGAGGGAGCTTAGAACAGAGAATTAAGAAAATGAGGAAAAAAAAGAACAGAGAAGGTCTGAGCTTGGGAGGGTTAGAACAAAGAATGTCAGCACTGGGAGAGATATTAGAACAGGAAATATCAGAGCTAGAAAGGATCTTAGAAAAGGGAATGTCAGAACTGGAAGGGACTTTAGAACATGGAATGTCAGAGCTGGGAGGAGATTAGAAAAGGGAATGTCAGAGCTGGGAGGGGCTTTAGAACATGGAATGTCAGAGCTGGGAGGGAGCATAGAACATGGAATGTCAGAGCTGAAAGGGGCTTTGGAACAGGGAATGTCAGAGTTGGGAGGGACTTTAGAACAGGGAATGTCAGAGCTGGAAGGAGCTTAGAAAAGGGAATGTCAGAACTGGGAGGGGCTTTAGAACATGGAATGTTAGAACTGGGAGGAGCTTAGAATAGGGAATGGTATTTCGGAGCTTGAGGGACCGAAGATGTTCTAGTCTGTCCACGCCTGCTCTGTATTCAGACCTTTCCCATCCCTTCTGAACTTGCCTACCCAGCTCCCATCCTACCAGGGCCCTGATCTCCAGTCTCAGAGTTGGCAGTCCATGCTCTGGCCAGCTCCTCTCCGCTGCCACATGGATGGCTGGGTTCTGCCTCCCTGGCCCATCCGCTTGCTCACACCAGGTCCTCTGGTATTTATTTATTCCCTTTACTTTTTTGCTACCTATTGAAAGACTACCTCTCTCACTAGGCTGCCTCCTCCAGGCAGCCTACCTTGATTTCCCACCCCCTTCCCTACCAGAAGGGACTTCTCCAGATCCTTACAGCCTTTGTGGTGCACTTAGTTCTGCTGCTGTTCATTCTCAACCTACTTCCTGACTTTGGTCCCCTCCCTTCTCAGTGATTTCATCTGTAAAATGGGCATCTGAGCCTATCTATGAAGCTCGGTTCACTGGTGATAGGATCTTCTGTCCTGGGCAGGACAACTGACACATCCACAAATCACATCCTTATTTCCTTCCTGAGCTTGGGTTCATTTCTTCGGCTACCTGCCAAGTATCAACACCTCAGCTCAAACTCAGCATCTACAAACAGAACTCAAACTCTCCCCCACTTGACCCCAACTCCCTTCCTCTTTGTTGTACTTGCCCAGGTAAGGGTTGGAAGAGATGGTCTCCAAGGCCCCTTCCAGTTCTTCAGTTCTAAGAACCTGAGGCCCAGAGCCAAGAAGCAGCTTCTCTAAAGTCTTCACTTTTAATAAGCAGACCCAGGATTCAAACCCAGGTCTTCTCCTTCTGTCTCCAGTTCCCCTTCCACAAGCCCTGCTGTCTCTGCACTGAAAGGATTAATCATTACATCCTACTGACCCCTTCTGCCTCTGCCTTCTTCTCCCCCCTACCCCTGCCATTCCCAACAAACAATCCCCCAAGAGGACGGTAGACATGCCTCTCATGCTCTAGGTCTCTTTCTCCCCCTCCTTTTGGCCCATGTGGCTCCAAGAGGATTGGATACTTTATTAAAAATAATTAAAAATCCCATTGTACAACTGTGTGTGTTGAAAGGGTAGGGAGGATGGGCAGAAGCTGGGGGTGGGTGGTCAGGGGACCAGCAGAGGTGGGGTTGGTACATGAAGGGAGTGGCACTCCAGCCCTGACCCTGGGGGCTTCCTGGGTTGACACCCCTCATTATGAAACAACTCAAGGGCCAAGGAGCTCTAAGTGGCAAGTCCATAAGGAAGAGGAAGAGGGCCCGGCTTCATCTCTGCATCCTGCCCTGGGAAATTGAAGAATCTAGGTTGGATCTCTCTGTCTTTATATATATATATACATCTGTCCCAGGAGCCTTGCCACAGTTCTACAGGGCAACTGGGGGCATGTCCTGGAAGGATCTAGGGGTGCCATGTTGGGCAGTTCTGGGTCCCCAGGTGGAGTCAGGCCCACAGCAGTGGGGATGTGGTGTGGGATGGTCAGCATGGCAGAACTCAGGGATAGGGACTTCCCTGTTGCAGGGTCTAATTCTTGGGCACTGAAGTAAGAAGGCATGGGGGACAAACAGACCCCTACTCATACACTAATTTCTCATGGCCCCATGTGGCCCCCAGAAGGGTTCCATGGCCTTGGGAGGGAGGGGTGTTTGTCCCAGGGATACTGAGGGAGGGGATGTTCATGGTCTGCTGGTCCTTCTCCTGTGTAGAAGGGGGGGGGTCTTCCCACAAGGGGTTAAGGAAAGGGGACCCGAGATGACAAAGGGGACACAAGGCTAGGCGGAGGGGCAGGAGGTCAGATGGCCGACTCCCGGCGGTAGGAGATGTTGTCGAGTGGCAAGGTGGACTGCATCCTCTCCAAATCCAGGTGGCTCCCGAATTCCAACATGCGAATGATGCCGCCATCTTCCTTGGAGCCGCCCTCCAGCCCCAAGCCTGCCACGGCCTCGTCTAGCTCGTCCTCCTCCTGGCTCATGAGCGCTAGCTCGTTCTCATAGCAGAAGGCACTGGGCGGTGGCGGCGGGGCGGGCAGGACGGTGATCTTGCTTTCCTGGAGCTCCCGGGCTGAGCAGCAGGGCGTGCCAGCCACCTCGTAGGTCTTATGGAAACGGGAGTAGTCCACCTTGTAGTGGCTCTTCTCCTCAAAGACCACGGGCTCGAAGCGGTGGCCCCAGAGTATCTCGCTGGCCAGGTAGGAGCTGCGGGCCTGGGTGGTCATGGCCGTGGCCTCAACCATGCCCTCCAGGATGACCACAATCTCAAAGTCCTCCGACTCCAGCTCCTCCTTGCCCATGCCATAGAGGGGACTCTCCTCATCGATCTCGTGGACGATGATGATGGGAGACACGAGGAAGATGCGGTCCAGCCCAATGTCGTAGCCCACATTGAGGTCCCGCTGGTCCAGGGGCAGGTACTCGCCCTCCTCCGTCATGTAGGGCTTGATCAGCTGGGCCCGGACGTGGGCCTCCACAATGTGGCTCTTCCTCAGGTTGCCCACCCTCCACATGAGGCAGAGCTTGCCATCCCTCACTGAGATGACGGCATGGTGGCTGAAGAGCAGCGTCTGGGCCCGCTTCTTGGGCCGGGCCATCTTGGCCATGATGGTGCCGATCATGAAAGAATCAATGACACAGCCCACAATGGACTGCACCACCACAGCCATGACAGCCAGCGGGCACTCCTCTGTCACGCAGCGAAACCCATAGCCAATGGTGGTCTGAGTCTCCACTGAGAAGAGAAAGGCTCCCAGGAAGCCGTTCACATGCATGATGCAAGGCTTCACGGCGGCCGGCGGCGGGCTCCCGCCTCCCCCGGGCCCTGCTCCAGCCGGGCCGGACGCTGGGGCCGGACTGGGGTCTAGGTCGCCGTGGAAGAAGGCGATGCACCAGAAGAGGAGGCCGAAGAAGAGCCACGAAACGAGGAAGGCGGCGGAGAAAATCATGAGCATGTACCGCCAGCGCGTGTCTACGCAGGTGGTGAAGATATCAGCCATGTAGCGCTGGGACTTGTTGCTGAGGTTGGCGAAGTAAACGTTGCACTGGCCATTCTTCTTGACGAAGCGGTTGCGGCGTTTCCGCCGGGGGGCG
Source organism: Petaurus breviceps papuanus (assembly GCF_028583685.1). Classification (NCBI taxonomy): domain Eukaryota; kingdom Metazoa; phylum Chordata; class Mammalia; order Diprotodontia; family Petauridae; genus Petaurus; species Petaurus breviceps. Next base: position 14,409,510 of record NW_027185720.1, read on the forward strand.
TGGGCCTGCCCGTTCCGGCTGTGTCCGTTCATCCCGCCCCGGACAGAGATCCAGTGGCTGTCCTCACCGCCTGGGATGGCACTGGACCTGGAGAGGAGACAGGGCGGCCAGACGTTAGAGGAGAGGATAAGCGGGGTTAGCCAATGAAAGCGGGAGTGGTGATCTACTGGGAGTGGAGTGAATAGTAAGCCTCAGAGCCAAGAAGAAGGGTTCAAGTCCAACCTTGGATAGATCCGGCTGTGTGACTCTGGGCAAGTCACATAACCTCTCGAGGCTCTAGGAAACCCTAGACAACAACAACTGATATTCATATAGCCACCGTGCTAAGTGACTTTGCAATTATCTCATCTGATCCTCACAGCCTACCTGGGAGGGCGCTATTATTATCCCCATTTTACAGATGAGGAAACTAAGGCAAATAGGGTTACGTGACTTGCTCGATGTCACACAGCTGGTGGGTGTCTGAGGCTGGATTTGAACTCAGGTCTTCCCGACTCCAGGTCCAAGGCTCTATCCACTGCTCTGGCAAGCTGTCTCTATTTAGACTCTGCATTTGTAGGGTGAGTGACAGGGGCACTGGCGAAGGGCGCTTCCTCGATGGAAGTACTTCTGAGTGGCATTCAGTCGGACACGGGCTCCTGTAGAGTAGGTGGGGGGCTATCGTGCTTTTGTATTTGTGTCCCCAGAGGTAAGCAAGCCCGAGCCTGGCACATAATGGTAGGCACTTAATAAATGCTTGCTGAGGGGTAGCAAATGGAATAATAATAAAATGATCGTGATGGTAGTAAATCCCCTGCCTGTGTGTAATGCTGTGATATTTGGAAAGAACTTGTATGTGCATTATCTCACGGAGTAAAAATAGCTCCTGTTTCTCTAGGGATTTGATGTTTCCAAATTGCTTTCTGAAGCAAAGCCCCAAGAGGTGTGTTAGCAGCACAACAGTCATCCCCATTTCACAGATGAGGCTATGGAGGCTCTGAGGGGGAAGTGGCATGTGGGGTGGAAGGACGCCCTGGACAGGGAGTTGGTGTCTGGGTCTGGAGCCCAGCTCAGCCCCTTCCTGCCTCTGTGGCCCGGGAAAAGTAAATCCCTCCTCCTTTCTAGACCTGCGTTTCCTGCCTCTCAGATGCCAGGAAGTTGGATAGGATGGTCCCTAAGGTTGAATCCAATTTTCTCCCACATGGCTGGTAAATGTTGGTGCCCACAAGAGAACCCAGGTGTTTTTACTTATTCCAAGTCCAATGTGCTTTCTCTGCTACATTGGATGAGAGACTCTGGATGAGAGGCAAGGCAGGGCTTAGATTTGGTTCCAGGAGGCCAGGCCAGGGCTAACAGGACCTCACAGAGACAGATTTCAGCTCAATGTGAAGATCTTCCCACAGACCAGAGCTATTCCAAAGGGAAAGGGGCGATGTGAGAGACAGTGAGCTCTCTGCCAAATGGGGAGGCCAAGAAGAGCTTAACCAAGCAATGGGTAGTTAGAGATGCCATGCAAAGGCTTCATGCTACTGGTGTGGGGGGGAAGAGATGAAGTCCCTGAAGTCCCTCCACTCCACAAATGAGCAAATAAGCCCAGGAAGAAGTGATGGTGGCTGATTATAGTGGTGATGGCGGCCATGATGGCAATGGCAAAGACTGTGGCAATGGGGAGGGTGACAGAGACAGGAGACACGGCGGCCATTGTGACAATGGCAAAGACTGTGACAATGGGGAAGGTGACAGAGACAGGAGACATGGTGGCCATGGTGACAATGGCAAAGATTGTGACAATGGGGAAGGTGACAGAGACAGGAGACACGGCGGCCATTGTGACAATGGCAAAGACTGTGACAATGGGGAAGGTGACAGAGACAGGAGACACAGTGGCCATTGTGACAATGGCAAAGACTGTGGCAATGGGGAAGGTGACAGAGACAGGAAACACGGCGGCCGTGGTGACATTGGCAAAGACTGTGATAATGGGGAGGGTGACAGAGACAGGAGACACAGTGGCCATGGTGACAATGGCAAAGACTGTGACAATGGGGAAGGTGACAGAGACAGGAGACACGGCGGCCATGGTGACAATGGCAAAGACTGTGACAATGGGGAAGGTGACAGAGACAGGAGACACGGTGGCCATGGTGACAATGGCAAAGACTGTGACAATGGGGAAGGTGACAGAGACAGGAGACACGGCGGCCATGGTGACAATGGCAAAGACTGTGACAATGGGGAAGGTGACAGAGACAGGAGACACGGTGGCCATGGTGACAATGGCAAAGACTGTGACAATGGGGAAGGTGACAGAGACAGGAGACACGGCGGCCGTGGTGACA
>NW_027185720.1:14411927-14423900 GCF_028583685.1 Petaurus breviceps papuanus
GGAGGGTGACAGAGACAGGAGACACGGCGGCCGTGGTGACAATGGCAAAGACTGTGACAATGGGGAGGGTGACAGAGACAGGAGACACGGCGGCCGTGGTGACAATGGCAAAGACTGTGACAATGGGGAAGGTGACAGAGACAGGAGACACGGCGGCCATGGTGACAATGGCAAAGACTGTGACAATGGTGATGTGACAGAGACAGGAGACACGGCGGCCATGGTGACAATGGCAAAGACTGTGACAATGGTGATGTGACAGAGACAGGGAACATGGCGGCCACGGTGATAACGACAAAGATGGTGATGGTGGTCATAGGGACAATGGTGATGATGTTGCTATGGTGACAATGATGACCATGGGTACAGTGGTAATGATGGTGACAAGAGGGGGAGGATAGTAGTGATGGTGACCATGAGGACTGTAACAATGGTGAAAGTAATAATCGTGGGGACAGTGGTGAAATGGCAACTGAGGTGCTGGTGTCCACGAGGGTCCCGGAGAGATGACCTGGACACAACCTGGGCCACAGACAGTCACTCCCTTCCCCCCCCAAGTGGCCTCAGCAATGACAAACACCTCCTTTGTCCCCTTCGCTCCCCCATCCGTCTGGAGTGGAGAAGGAGGCTGCCAAGGGAGCTCTCCATCCCCCGGCCCGGTGCCAGCCGAGTCTCGCCACCAGCAGGGCCGGGGTGGGCAGGGAGGAGGAGGCCGGGCACTGGCTCCTGGTAACATTTTGGCCCAGAATTATGGAAGGCTGGGAGTTTCTATTTTCTGTTCTATTCTTCTTGTTGATCTAATTGTGTATCTGTAGCAGTGTTTATACACTTCCCCGGGTTTGGGACAACTCAGTTGCCACGGCAACAGTGCGGCTGCTGCCGGCGTCCAGGCTCAAGAGGCAGCGCTATAATTTAGAGATCAGCAGCTCAAGTGATGCCAGCGTCTCCCGCCCCACCCCCTTCCCTCGGCCCCTCCTGGCTCTGGCTGCCTGTGCCCTCACCACCCACCCCTAGTTAGAACAGCAGAGGAGCACATGAATCCGACACTCCCCTGTGTCAGCCCGGGCCAACGCTGCCCAATCAGCCGCTGCTGCACAGGCCATTAGCCCTGGGGGCATGGGGGGGGGACACCACTGGGGAGAGAAGGGTGTGGGCTCAGCCCTCAGAACTGTCTTCTTCGGAGCTGAGGAAGGCTGTCACTAGCAGGTTCCTGCTGTATGCTTCAACAAAACAGGCACAACAGACCATTGTTCCAAAGGCACTGCCCCCTCCTGAAAACTTTCCTCTCTCTACTTCACTGTGCCTGAAATGGCACCATTAGAGCCACAGAATGGAAGAGTTGGAAAAAGACCCAGACATGGAGATCCACAGAAAGTGAGAAATGGAAGGCTTAGAAGAAGTGGAGTACCTCTGATTTCGATGCCTTATTTACAGATAGAAACTGAGGTCCATAGAAGGGGGGTAACTTAGTGAAAGCGCCAGAGGAAGCCAGGAATCCTGGCTCTCAGCCCTGGCTTTTCTCTGCAATACAGCATACTCGGGATCAGTCCACCACGATTTGGAAGGTCTGGGGGTGCGAGGAATGGCTCCAAAGCCCTGTCAAAAAGCACTTGCTTCTGGGAAAAGGGAAGGCCACCTGCTTGTGATAACTGGCACCTCAGCTGGGATTAACTGGCAACCAGCCAAGAGTACGTTAGGAAGGGGAGAGGGAGAGCGAGTGGGAAGACGGGCAAAATCTGCCAGTTTTGGAGCACTTGGGGGGTGAGTGCCACCGACCTGAAGGCTAAAAGACCCTCCTCAAGGGCTGCTTGCACCCTCTTCCCTACACCAGGAGTCATTCTGGGGAGACTGCCCCAGCCTGGAGGAAGAAGTCCTCCCAAGCAATCAGGCACTCACTGCCCCTCTCTCCCCCGAATATCCTTCTGCTCCATCCCTAAGTGAGCCTGGGGCTGGGGGGGCTCTGAGATGGCCATTCCCAGCTCTTCCAGGCTACGTGCACGGGTCACTTCAGTATGTGTTCAGTGCTTGCTATTTCCCAGGCACAGCAGTAGTGACCACGGAGTCGATGATGAAGAAGAAGCCTCATATGATGCTTTACGCATTTTACAAATATCATGTCATCTGAACCTCACAAGGACCCTGAGAGGGAGGGGCTATCATTTTTCCCATTTCACAAATTAAGAAAATGAGGCTGAGAGAAGTTACATGACTAGCCCAAGGTCACACAGCCTGTAAGTGTCTGAAGCTGGATTAGGACTCAGGTCTTCCTGAACTCTCTCCAACTAACCGTATCAGCTAGCTTCTAGGGGCCAGAAATATATGTAGATCGTCCATTAATAGGCATTTATTAAGTGCCTCGTACTGGGTGAAGTGCTAGAATTACAGGGACAACACACACAAACTTGTCTGTGTTTTCAAAGATCTTACATTCTCTCAGGGGAAACACCTAGAAATTGAAATACAAACCATTTCTGGGATTAGGGCTAGGTAGTGAGATCAGGATGGACTTCCTGAAGGAGGTGGTCGGGAGCCGAGCCTGGAAGGAAATGAGGGCATTCCTGGGGGGAAAGAGGATAGGGAACGTGCATCTGCACCTGGGGAAGAGCAGAGCTCTCCAAAGGCATGGAGAGAATCCCCCATGGAGGCAACAAGCGGGCCATTTGGGGCAAATAGAAATCCCAAGAAGGGAGCAGCTTGTAATAAACTCGTCAAGGTCTGCCGAAGCCAGATTGCAGAGCGCGTAAAAGCCAACTGCAAGAACAGGGGACAGGAAGCTGTCGGAGTTCTCTGAGCAGGGAAGGGACTCGGTCAGATTCACTTGGGAAAATCACATTGGCAGCTGTTCTGAGCAGGGGCCGAGGAGGGAAAGACTGAAGTCGGGGAGAGTCATTGGGAGGCTAATGGAGTATTACAGGAGAGAAGCAAGGAGGGTCTGAGCGAGAAGGGGGCGCAGCGGAAGTGGAGAAAAGGACACAGTCAACCAGACTCAGCAACTGCATGGCCCCAACAATGAGCTGGGGAACGTGGGTGTCCAGGAGGGCTGGTGCACCTCAGCAAAACTAGGGGAGCCCAGCTAAAGGAGAGCTTGGGAAGGAAAAGGAGTGAGTTCCCTTCTAGATATAGCAGGTGTGAGTCCCATCTCTTTGCCCAAAGCTTGGCCTGAGTGTCTCCGGGGAGGCATCACCAGCTCCCTCACAGGCATTTCCAAATGGATATTCCAAAGGCATCTCCAACTCAACATAGCCAAGAGGCAACTCCTTATCTTTCTAACCTGGTAGAGGGGAGAGAGAGGGTGACAATTAGAGTTAGGAAAATGCAGAGGAGAGATTAAAGTTAGAGAGCTTGAGAGATCTAAGAAGAAATATGGGCATTGGTGGGGAAACAAGGAGACATTCAGAACTGGGAAGACCCTCGTAGATTATCTGAGCCCCGTGTTTCACAATTAGAAGCACTAAGGCCCATAGAGGAAAAGTGAATTATCTAGGGACTAGGTAGCAGTGAGGATTCAACTAAAAGGCTGTGCTGCTCTCCCTCCAGCACCGTGCTTGCTCCCAAGGCACCTCTCTAGTTTAATCGGATTGGGATGGGGAGACAGATACCACAGGGTTCAGGAAGGGTCCTGAAAAGCCTTCCTCCCATCTTCCGTTCCCACTATAGTCCCAATGGTGGACCATGAAGCTCGGCCAAAGGGACTCTGTTAGGTCTAATTTCCTCACTCAGTCTCCTGCCCCCAACAAAAATCCTGACAGAGATGGATCGAGTCAGCTGGACAGATTGGCCCATGGCCCACAGAAGTTCACAAACTGCAGGTGCTAGAAGGGGCATGAGCCCAAAGGATCCAGAGATGGAAGTAACCTTAGGGAAAAGCAACTCCAGCCTCCTACAGTGAATCTGTGAGACGTGTAGTGGTTGGCCCCAAGCCACACAGCCAATTGGTGGCAGACGTGGGACCAGGAGCCACGTCCCTGAAAGTCACGTCCAGGCTGGGCTCCCTCCTCCTGATCTCTCGAGACCAGGCTTAGGAACACACTCTGTCTGATGGAGCCGAGCCTGGAGCAGAAGGGAAAACCAAGGAGTGAGTACCAAGAGAGTCTCATTGAAATAGCTAAGGGCGGGGGAGCCTTTGGGCATCTGCACAGCCCGGGATTCTCATTTTACATGATTTGATTCCTACCTGCTCTTAGATTCATTCACTGAAGTATTTGTCTTAGCCACCTACTGTATTGTGAGCCCTGGCAGGGTAGCGAAAGGGGCTGGTTCATCTGTGAATTTGCATACAGAAAAACCTAGAAAGTCAGAGCTCGGAGGGAGCTTAAAACAGGGAGGGTCAGAGCTGGGAAGGGCCTTGGAACAGGGAAAGTCAGAGCTGGGAGGGAGCTTAGAACAGGGAAGGTCAGAGCTGGGAAGGGCCTTAGAACAGGGAAAGTCAGAGCTGGGAAGGGCCTTGGAACAGGGAAGGTCAGAGCAGGGAAGGTCAGAGCTGGGAAGGGCCTTAGAACAGGGAATATCAGGGCTGGGAGCGAACTTAGCATATGGAACGTCAGAGCTGGGTAGACTTTAAAACAAAGAATTTCCAAGCCAGAAAGGACATCAGAGACCATCTAGTTCCATATCCTTATTTAACAAATAAGGAAACTGAGGCCCAGTGACTGAAAGTAATTTGCCCTGGGTGACACAGACTAGCTGGGCCCCGTAGCCCTAGCTCGGGAGACTGAACACAGCAGGCAGTTAATAAGTGCTGGTGGCAGGAGGCTAAGGAGGCTGCTTCGAGGGCATCTTTCATTCTAAAGAAGAATCCTCCCTGAGAGCAGATCCCCCCCCCTTAGGGCTTGCACCATTCTCCGAGACTGGGGATGTCCTACAAATTCCCTTCCCTGGTAAGAAGTTCCAGCCCTCCCAGGGTGAGGAAGCCCCAAAGCTCTGCCCTGTCTTCTCCTGGGGTTTTTGATGTCTTTGGAACAAACCAGGCCCTTTCCTAGCCTCCTGCCTCCAAAAAGCCATGAACAAAGCCTCCTCCACCCAAAAAAAAGGTCTCCACGTGAACAAGGAGAGGAGGCAGAGGCTGGCCTTCCATGCCAGCTGCAATGTCTGTGCTGGGAATACACTGTCTGCTCCCCGGCACATCCTGGAATCTAGGCCCTTCTGTCTCCTGCCTCAGGGAGGGATCCACCACTTGAGCTCAGAGCCCTGGGGATGAGCAGAGAAGGATTCCTGTCCCTGCTGGGGAAGAACCAGGAACGGGGCACTCCCCACCCAGCCTCCACCTCTGCCCTTCCTCCTCCCTTTCTAATTGCCTCCTCATCCTCAGGGCCAAAATCCTGAGAGAGCCTCCCTTGTCCGTTGTGATCTCTCCTCTGGCCTCTGAACTCTGGCTGAACTTTGTAGAAATCTAGAGTCCAGAAGGAATTCTCAAACATAGAACATGGGAGCTGGAAGGAACCTTAGAACATGGAATGTTAGAACTGGGAGGGAGCTCACAACAGAGTGTCAGAGCTTGGAGAGGACTCTGGAATAGGGAATGTCAGAGCTTGGAGAGACCTTAGAACCTAGAATGTCAAAGTTTAGAGATACCTTGGCACAAAGGATATCAGAGCTTGAAGGGACCCTACAAATGAGAATTCAGAGCTTGGAGAAACCTTAAAATGTAGAATTTCAGAGCTTAGAAGGACTCTATAACAAAGAATGTCAGAGTGTGGAGAGGTCTTAGAACCTAGAATGTCAGAGCGTGGAGTGACCCTAGAATGCCCAAATTGGGGAGACTCCAGGACAGAGCAGGTCAGTGCAGAGAGGGACTGTAGGACATATAATGAAAGATCTGGGTGGAATTAACATTAGAACACTGGAAGCAAATTTGATCTACCATAGCGCCCTCATGTTACAGGTGAGGAAACCCTTCTGGGGAGGCCAGAGCACCTTGCCAGATTCCCACTGTGGCAGAACCAGGGAAAGTGTGATTTGGTAATTAAGTATAAACGTCCTTCTCTGGCAAGCTGTCGGATTAGAGAAAGTTTTCAGATGTATCTAGTCACCTCAACTAGATGGAAATCCCTCGAAGGCAGGGACTGTCTTTTATAATTATATAAAAATACCAACTCACCTTCATGTGCCACTCAGCGGCTTTAAGGTACCTTCCCCTGTATTATCTCTCTGTTCTGCAGAACAGCCCAAGAGAAAGGGTGTATTGGACTGTTACATTAAGCTCCCTGAGGGCAGGGACGGTCTGGTAAGCATTTAATAAATGAGTCCCATTTTATAGATGAGGAAACTGAGGCTCAGAGAGGGAGGGTGATTTCTTCAAGTCCCAGAGAGAGTGGAAGACAGCCAGAGGGTTTGAATTCAGGTTTCTCTCTACTGCCCTGCCTCCTATCCATGCTTGTCTGACACCCAGACCCCAGGAAAGCCTTCTTAAGGTTTGCCTCCACCAGCCCCCAGGCTGTAAGTGGCTTCAGGCTTTTCTCTACACTTTCTATACGGATTCAACTCCAAGATCCCACCCCCTTTTCTATGGGCCGGGAGGCCAAGGAGACTCCCCAGCTGCCTTGGGCAGTCCTGTACTAAGGAGGGAAAAGTCTCGTCCAGTTGCCTGCTCAGGCTTTCAAAGATCAAGACTAGGGCTGGTCTTCAGCACAAGCCTGACCATGCCACTGCTCCGGCCAAGAACCTTCCATGGCTCCCTATTGCCTCTAAGATAAAACAAAAGGTCTCAGTCTAGAGGTCAGTCCAGCACCCATGTACCTTTCCAGTATGGCACAGTGGAAAGAGGAGGGAATTTGGAGTCAGAGGAACCAAGTTCACGTCCTGGCTCTGAGACCCTGCATAAATTACTTCAGATGGTCCTCAAGCCATCTCTTCCAGTTCCAAGTCTGTAACCTTTAATCTTCATTCACTCATCTCAGCCTCCCTGTGACCACTCATTATTCCCCAAATTCAATATGCAGCCTCCCACTCCCTCTACAGGGCAATTCAAGGGAAGTGACTTGCCCAGGGTCACACAGTAGGGTCTGATTTGAACTCAGGTCTTCCTGACTCTAGGCCTGGAGCTCTATCCATGGCACAGGATGGCCTTTAAAGCCCTTTCAGCTCTAATTCTGTGACCTCAAAATCCTATTGCTTTTGTGATTTGGGGCAGCTATCTGCACTTCAGTTTCTTCATCTGTAAATTAAGGGGCCATGATCTTCTGACATGGCCAAAAGTCATTCAGGATGAGCAGGCACAGGTGCTGTGCAAAAGAGGGCTGAGGGAGACACAAGGGGGCTGAGAGGGGCCATCCTTCCTGCCTTCATGGGGCTCACAGGGGCTGATGAGAAGGCGGCCAGTGCCACCCCACGAAAGGCTCTACACCTGTTCATTCAGCCCCGACTATGGCCTCTCTCCTCTCCCCTCCAGCCTCCACACAGCTGCCAAACTGACCTTCAGAAAGCATGGCTCTGACCAGGACGATCACCAGCTCAGCAAGTTCCTGAGACTCCCTCTTGCCTCCAGGATAAAATGCAGAGCCCCAGCGCAGGAGTCGGGAGGATCTGAGTTCAAATCCAGCCTCAGACACTTACTAGTTGTGTGACCCTAGACAAGTCACTTATCTCCGATTGCCTCCGAAAGAAAAAGAATTCAGAGATCTAGAACTGGAATGGCCCTTACTTAGAACACAGAATGTCGGGGCTAGAAATCAGAGATCTGAAGCTGTAAAGGATCAACTTCAACCTCCTCATTTGGTGACTGATGGAAGCGGTGATTTGCTCAACGTTTGTGTCAGATGCAGGATTTGAACTCAAGTCCTCGGACTGCAAATCCGGCACTCTTCCCACTCAAGTTTAAATGAAAGAATCTCAGAGTTTACCTCATCTAACCTCTTACCCAGTATGAGAATCTCCCCTGCAGCCTTCCTGCCTGGCTACCAAGACTCACCTTGAATATCTCCAGTGACAGAGAACTCAGTACCTATTGAGAAAGGCTATCTCACTTTGGCCCGGCTCTAATCCACGAAGGTCATCTTTCTATTAAACCAGAATTCGACTCCTCCCCCACCCTCGTTCCTGGTTCTGCCCTCTAGGACCCAGCAATATTCGTCTAATCCTGGAGCCACATGACAGCCTTTAAAGAGAGTGATCCTAATGGTTGTTCGCCTCTTGGAGGAAGGGAGGGAGTTATTTTCGGACAAGTGGGCTCTTCAGACTGAGGCTGCCCATGTCTTCAATCATCACTCTGAGGCTCCTGAGATTTGTGGTGGATGGGGAGACAGGCCAGGTGGAGAGAAGGGACGGAGGGTCTGGGACCCGGCTCCTCTGCTGTGGTCCCGACCTGGCCAGTCACTCAGTGCCTGAGCAACCTTAGGGAAACCACTTCATGTGATTCTGTTCCCTCCTCTGTAAAATGGGGAGATTCATTCCCATTCTGCCTCCCTGGTCCCTCCGCCTGTTAGGAGGCAGAGATAAGATCTCTATTTCTATAAAGTGCTTGGGGAGCCCTTGGGGTGCAAGCAGGTGGGAAGAGTCAGGAGAAGGGGCGATTTTTTGAGGGGGCTTGGTCCCTTTGCCTAAGGAGAGGTGGGGAAGCCAAGTGAAGGCTTCCCCGGAGCAGGGTCAGGTTTATGGGCATAGGGTCTTCACTGTTTTTGCATCTTGGACCCCTCTGGCAGACAGTCTGGGGATGCCCACAGACCCCTTCTCAGAATCAGGTCTTTAAATGCATGCTAAAATGCATTAGATTTCAAAGGAAACTGATTCCATTGAAATAAAGATGGACTTTTCCCCGTCTAAGTTCAAGAATCCCCTGAAATCTGTTCCTGGACACCTTAGGGGTCTGTGGACCCCAAGTTAAGAAACTCTGACTCTGGGGAGGAAGCCCAGCTTCAAAGGGCAGGTTCAAAGAGAAGATATGGCCCCATGACTACAACCTTCCAGTATCCTATGGAGGCAAATCTGCCAGGGGCTGGAGGGGCAGGGGAGGAAAGGTATTTCCCTCTCCTCTGCCCTAAAAGAACCTCAAAGAGTTTTTCTCAGTTACTTAGGGGGAATGCAGAAAGAGCACCAGCTTCAAGTTTTGATTTTTTATTCTAAGCTCCTTCCCAACTATGATATTCTCTATCTTAAGCTTCCTCCCAGTTCTGACATCCCCTGTTCTAAGCTCCTTCCCAGCTGACACCCCCTGTTCCAAGATCCTTTCCAGCTCTGGTCTTCCATGTTCTAAGCTCCCTCCCAGCTCTGACATTCTTTGTTCCAAGGTCCTTCCCAGATCTGATCTTCTATATTCTGAGTTCCTTCACAGCTCTGACATTCCATGTTCTAAGATCTTTCCCAGCTCTGACATTCCATGTTCCAAAGTCCCTCCCAGCTCTGCCACCCTACGTTCTCGATTAATTGTGCATAAAGGCATCAGCACAGATGGGAGAGTAAAGGTACACAGGTCTTTCAAGGAAGGAGCTACGCCCCTAGCTGGGACCTCCCCACAAGTGCCCCCCTCTCCAAGATCACGGGGCATATATGCCCACTACCCTGCAGGAAGAAGATTACATCTTGGATTAGCTCTGGGATGTGGAATAAACCCTCTTCGACCCCTACTGTCAACCTCTGCAGGGTAAGAAGAGCCTTGGACGGCAGGAGTCATGCAGAAGGAAGGAACAGGAACACCTGGGCCCCTAGAGAAGGGGTAAATAACTCCTCCCTCTGCACCTCAGAGCATAGGAGATTTCTTCGAATTTCTGACCTCCTGTCCAAGTTCCTAAGGCCTTCAAACCTCAGCTAATACCTGCTACGATGGCTTTTTTTTTTGCTTTTGCTTTTCTTTTTGGAGGGGGGAGGTTAGGGCAATTGGGGTAAGTGACTTGTCCAAGGTCACATGGCTAGTGAGTGTTAAGTATCCAAAGCCGCATTTGACCTCAGCTCCTCCTAACTCCAGGGCTGGTGCTCTATTCACTGTGCCACCTAGCCGCCCCAAGAATTGGCTTTTAAGTTGAGAATCTGGGTTCAAATTTGTCACTTATTCCCTATGGAACCCCGGCAAGTCCCTTTAATGCTGTTGGTCAGTTTCTGCAAAATGAGGAGGGGTTGGACTAGATTGTCTCTGAGGTCCCCCTGCATGTTCTAAATCTGTGATCCTATGATACTGGGGAGCACAGGGGGTGGAGCACTGGATTGGAGACAGGAAGTTCTGAGTTCAAATCCTGCCTCAAACACTTATTGGCCATGTGATCCTGAGCAAATCACTGTAGGCTCTCCCAGACAGAGATAATAATAGCAGCCGCTTCCCACAGTTATTGTGAGGACCAAATCAAATAACACATGTAAAACATTTTGCAAACCTTAGATCACTATAGAAATATTCATTCTTATTATTCTGTCCCCCTTTCAGCGCGTCTTTATCCCAGATTATGGGATTATGTCAATAAACCCAAATCAAGGATTATGTGTGTGTGCCTGGGCATATGCATGTGTGTGAGTGTGTGTAAGGGAGCTGGGGGTTGGGGTGGGACCAGACACTGTAAAGGAGTCCAGCTGTATCAAGGGGACACATTTGGGACCAAAAATCAACCTTGAGATGCCTCCCTATGGAGGCAGAAACCATCCATAGGTCTAGAACATAACCCTATCAATAACATGGATGCTTGCATTCATGATAATACTTCAGTGTTCTGAAACTCTACCCTTGTCCTTTCCTCCTGCTAGACAGCAAGCTTCTGGGGCCCCACCCTCCAAACGAGACTGCGAGCCTTGCCAGCTCTGTCCAAGGTACCACTACCCCTGGGAAGGACTGTCTTACTCTGGTCTTGTCACTTTCCACCCCAGTTCTTCCAAGGTCATCCTTCCCCTAGAAGTATTATCACCTAGATAGCTAGATAAGCTCCTTGGGGGCGGGCACTATCTTGCATTTGGATCTGTATCCCCAGGGCTTGGGCCAGAGTCAGAGCTTAATGAAAACTTTTCATTCATTCATTCTAATTTGTTCTCTACACTGAGCTTAAGCTAGGAGGGCTATGAGTGTAATCAGTATTCCAGAAGACTTCCATTAACTGATTCAGAGTAAATGGCAATTCAGAGAGATGCTGCAAGGGTGAAATTGAAAGGTTTGGCGCCATATTGGATGTGGGGTGTGAGAGACAGGGAGAAGTCCAGAGCGACTCCTGAGTGGTGAGCCTTAGGGGCCAAGAGAGTAGGCAAAGTAGGAGTAGAGATAATGAGTTCTCTTTTGGCCATGTTGAGTTTGAGGCTATGGGTGAGGCAAGACTGGGGGCGCGGGGGAAAGGTTAGGATGGATATATAGATCTGGGAATCATACGCCCACAGCGGTGTGAATGTCAGATGGACATAAGCCCCTGTGATGATCTGTCTGTGATGAGAATGCTTCACCCTGGGACTCCCAGTGCCCAAAAACAGCCACGAAGGAGAGATCTGGGTGCTGGGCTTCCCAGTGGGGAGCACATAGTAGGTTCACATAAATGCTAGGATCTGATGTCACCCTCAACAACAGTTTTCTAGAAAAGGCAGCTGAGGCTTAGAAAGGAGAAGTTACTGTCCTAAGGTCAGTCCATCAGGATCGGAGCCAAGACCTGAAGACTGTGCCCCGACCCCTAGAATGAGTTGAATATAGACAAGAGGGCTCATGCCCACCCCCACCCCAGAGGGACCTGTCAGCTGTCTGCCTCCCTCTGTCTGTCTCTGTCTCTCTCAGCCTGTCTCTGTCTCTATCTCTATTTATCTGTCTGTCTTTGCCCGTCTCTGTTTCTATGTCTGTCTCTGTCCAAGTCTGTCTTGCTGTCTCTGTCTCTCTCAGCCTGTCTCTGTCTCTATCTCTATATTTCTGTCTGTCTTTGCTTGTCTGTTTCTGTGCCTGTCTCTATCTCTCTGTCTGTCTTGCTGTCTCTATCTATCTCTGTTTTTTTTTTCTCTCTGTCTATCTGTATCTGTCTGTCTCTGTATCACTGTCTCTGTCCCTGTCTCTCTCTGTGTCTGTCTGTATCTGTCTCTGTATGTTTGTCT
>NW_027185720.1:14423910-14436448 GCF_028583685.1 Petaurus breviceps papuanus
GTGTCTGTCTCTGACTGTCTGTCTGTCTCTATCTCTGTCTCTGTCCCTGTCTGTCTCTATCTCTGTCTCTCTGTCTTTCTGTCTCCGTCTGTTTATCTTCCTCTCTGGCTGCCAACTCAACCCAACCAACCTCCATTCTCCCCAGGCCCTCTGCTTTCCACCCTCCCCCATTTCTGTGCCACAGTGGGGCGGGCATTGATTGAGAGCCAAGGAGATTTTCTCTACAAGGTCAAGTGCAAGCTCCATCCAAACAGCTGCAGAGCCCCACTGAGGCACGCAGCCAGCCACCTGCCCCATACTCAGTTCAGAGGTTTGGGCCTCAGAGGGAGGTGGGCAAGACACATGATCCACTCTGCACTCTGAGCAGCTTCTGACCCAGGCAAGTGAGTGTCTGCCCTCACCCTTTTGTGCTTCCTAAGGACAGGGCTGCCCGCTCCTCACCCCGAGCATCTTCCTTCTCCAACCCAGCCAGGTTTATCTTTCTTGAGAAAGATCTGGTCAGTTCAGATTCTTCTCCTGGCATTTGAGGGCCTCAACTATCTGAGACCCCCCTCCCTTTTCAGCATTTCTGGCATTCTCTCTCTCCCATCTTCTCTACACTGCTTCATGTACAAGAGGCCAAGTGTGGCACTGTGTCCAGCACTGGCACTGAAGGAAGAGAGACCTGGGGTCAAATCTGGCCTCAGACACTTCCTAGCTGTGTGACCCTGGGCCAGTCACCTAGCTGCTGCCTGCCTCAGCTTCCTTATCTGTAAAGTAGAGATGAGAATAGCACCTGCCTTCCAGGGTCGTGATGAAGACCAAAGGATATATTTACACATGTTTTGCAAACCTAAAAGACTATATACATGCTAGATATTACTGTTACTATATATTTATTGATTGGGGCAAGGATTCTGCACCCCTCCCCTAATAGTTCCCAAGTCTCCTCCCGTCCCTCAGTCCAACCTGCCAGACAGGGGTGAGGGAATGCCTGGGGGTTGGGCTGGGCACCGATGCCAGACCCAGCTGAGTGGGGAGGCCACTCAGTGACAGTCACAGAAAAGCTGAGTTCTCCCTTCCCCCACTCCTTGGACCACAACCCCAGCTCCTCTCCCCGGGAAGGTCTGGGTCAGGGGGCTAGTCCCTGGGGGATGCTGGTCCCAGGGCCTTGGCTGCCTCCATCCCCCACCTCCAGCTTGGCTTGGAGCTGGTATTTATTCCACTTCCTGGCCCTGAGCAGCTGAGCTACAGCTGGGTCCTTCCCCTCCGGAGGCGGCCTGAGAGCTGTGGGTGAAGGACGAGCCTGCTGGAGTTGATCCTCCCAAGCTCCATGCTGGTCAGCTTGAACCCGCCCTGGAGGGCCCACTCAAGGCCCCAGCTTGACCTCTTTGGAAGGGCAGAAGCCCTGACTTCTAGACCTTTTCTGCTATCAGTGACCTTGGGCAAGAATTGACATAATAAAAAGAGGACTGGATGTGGAATCAGTGCCCCTGGGTTTGAAGCCTAGCTTTGTAACTTGTAAGTTAGGTAACCTTGACCAAGTGACTTCCTGTCTCAGGCCTCAGTTTCCTCATCCGAAAAGTGAGGCTGTTGGACTTGGGGACCCCTTCAAACTCCCAATTTTGTAAGATTACAACACCCCCAAACCACTCCTACATCATCCTGGGGTCAGGAACAAAAAAACCCTGAAAAAACAGTTCTCCAGTGACTGGAATGACGGGCTTGAAAAAGGCCCCTGGGCTCAGATGCTGTGGAAATGTTCTCTTGTCTACCAGCTTCTGTCCCATGCCCCCAAGAAAAGGTCACCCCATTGACCCGGTCCAAGGCTCTTCTCACTCCCAAACATGGACCTAACTGGAATAGACCTGAGAGGCCATTGCCTCCAAGTCCTCCATTTTACAGATGGGGAAACTGAGGCACTGTGGAGAGGAAGTCACCCAAGTAAAAAGTGTCAGGGACAGGATTTGAACCCAAGCCCTTCGATGACAGAGCCAGGCCCACTTTCTGTCAGAGTGTTGTCTGAGGCCTCCCAGACTGAGCCCAGGTATCAGTCATCACACTAAGGGCCTGACATCCCTGACCTGATGCCGGAGAAACCCAAGAAGAGCCAGTGAATCAGCCCTGGATTTCTAGTCTGTAGACTGGGGGAAAAATACCAGTCTGCCACTTACTTCCTGGGTGACCTTGACTAAGTCCCTGCCCCTTTCCAGGTCTCAGTTACCTTCTCTGTGAAATGGGTACATTTATTGCTGCTCAACCTGCTAACCCTGTCTGGGCCTCAGTTTCCTTATCTGTAAAATGGACATAATGAGCTCTGAGGTACTTTTCAGCTCTTGTCATTTAATCAAGAACTAGACCAGACCCTGGAGATCCCCTTAGCCCCACCCTCTCATATTATAAGATGCAGAACCTAAGGGTTCAGGGAAGTCACATAGTCAGTGTCTGAGGCCAGACTTGAACCCAGGACTAAGTCCAGCACTCCACTCACTATCCCACGAGGTCTCTCCAAGGGAAGGGGCTGGATGACCTCTAAGAATTTCCCATCAGCCTCAGACTCCTCACCTGTAAGATGAGAGCCTTTGGATTGATATGATCTCTGGCTTCCTTAATACATGCTGGGACCAGTCCCCACCCCCCAGCCAGCCCAATCCCATCTCCCAGACACCCCCCCCCCGGGGGTGGGGGGAGGGGAAAGAATGGGGGGGGGGGGGCAGACAGAAAAGGAAAAAAAATCAAGCCTCCCTACTGTCCCCAGCCATGGAGGAGGAGGCACGAGCCTCCCACCTCCTATACCCCCCACCCCACCCACCACCCCTGGAGTGTGTGTGTGTGTGTGTGTGTGTGTGTGTGTGTGTGTGTGTGACTCAAAAGCTATTCATAGCTAGGCCGAACCAGCTGCAGCGTCACCGCCAGAAGGGGGCTCATCCTATATTATTATTTTAATTACCATCTGAATTAAAAGTTTGAGCACTGATCAGCCCACGTAAAGAGGGGAAGAAGAGGAGAGAGAAAAATAAAGATTAGAAAAGCAGGGCTGTATTCAGCGGCCTCCCAGGAGGATGACAGAGGCAGAAAGGTTACAGAGCCCCCACCCCCAGGCCCACAACCTCAGTCAGCCCACAGCCCTTCGAGCTGACAAGGATGCCTTCTGGGGAGGGCTGGAAGGGGCAGGTGCCTGGCACAAATCACCCAGCTCCCCGACACAGAGGGAAGGGGCCTCGGCACCCATCTGACCCTCATTTGACAGATGAGGACACTGAGGCATTGGGAGGGGAAGTGTCTAGGGTCACAGAGACAAGCATCAGAGATGGGATTTGAACTCCCTTAAGTCATGTCTAGCATTGTACCTACCATGCCAGAGTTGTAGGGTGGCAGACCTTAGAGGCCCATTCTCTGGATGAGGAAACTGAGTCTCAGAGAGAAGCAATTTGCTAACAGAAGCAGGACAATAACAAGTCCCTGTTTCACCAAAGTTAGTGTCCAGCACCCTGCCCCAGGCTCCCAGAGAGTGACTGCTTACAAAGAGCGTGCCCTCATGGCCTGGCCGCCCAGTCAAGGCTGCAGGAGGAGCAAGGCAAAGCTTGGTCTGGGGAGGTGTCAGGATTGGAGATGGGTCCTAGCCCAGTCCTGTCGCTAACTCACTATGTGACCCTGGACAAGTCATTTCCTTCTTCTAGTCTCTGGTTTCCCCAGATGTCAGATGAGGGGGCTGGGCTGGATGAGCTCCAAGGGCCCTTCCAGCCTTGACATTGCACGCTTTGCCTTCCAGGCTTCAGCTGATGAGGGTGGGAGGCGCAGTGGGTGGCTTGGTGGGGAGAGGGGGAGGGGAGTAGGAAGGTGAGCTGGAAGCATGACTCAGTCTTTCTCAGGATCCAATATCCTTCTCCTCCCTTCCCTGTCCTAAGAGCACCGCACCCCAAATCCCAAATAACCTTGAGTCTTGCTCCCCCATGCCCCTCTGAATCCTCACTCCGGGTACCAAGATCCCAGCTCCTCCCCCCCTTCCATTTGCCCTGCACAGATCTGGCTTGTACAGTTATCTGCATGGTGTTTCCCCCATTAGAATGAGCATTCTGTGAGGCCAGGGGCTGACTTTACCTCCCTTTGCATCCCCAGAGCCGGGCACACAGTAAGTATTTAATAGATGCTTATTGACCAACTCCAATTCCAGTTTTTGGACACTTGCCCACCTCTGCTACACCCCAGACCTTTTGGTGTTCAGTTCAATTCATCACCAGCTATGGGCCAGGCAGTGGGCTCAGTGCCGGGGACACAGAGACAAATGGGAAGCAGTCACCTATAATGATGATGGCTCCCATTTCTCCAGGACTCAGTAAATTTTCCAAAGGGATTTCTTAGCATATTTGAGGTAAGCACTATAAGTACTAGCCTTCCCCCACCCCCGCCATTTTACAGATGAGGAAACTGAGGATTCATGTCATATAAGGAAAAATGGAAGGAATTGTAGGTGTTTGGTCTAGAGAAGACGTCTTGCAAGGGGGCCATGATGGTTGCCTTCACATGGAGGAGGGGCTAGACCTTGTTTGGCTCTAGAAGGCAAAGCAGGAACAATGAGGGAAAGCTACAAAGTGACAAATTTAGACTTGTGGTCAGGAAAGGGCTATCCCAGGAGGTGGTGGATGGGCTATCCCAGGAGGTGGTGAGTGGGCTATCCCAGGAGGTGGTGGGTGGGCTATCCCAGGAGGTGGTGGGTGGGCTATCCTAGGAGGTGGTGGGTGGGATATCCCAGGAGGTGGTGGATGGGCTATCCCAGGAGGTGGTGAGTGGGCTATCCCAGGAGGTGGTGGGTGGGCTATCCCAGAAAGTAGTAGGTAGGTTATCCCAAGAGGTGGTGGATTCCTTCTCCTTGGAGAAGGCAGAAGCTGGATGACCACCTGTCAGGCATGTTATACTGGGGACTCCTTCTGAATGTTGGCTGGGCCAGCAGTATGCTGAGGTCCCTACTGACTCCCAAATCTGTGGTTCTGTGAAGCTCAGAGAAAGACCATGTGACTTGCTCAACGGGGTCACTCAGCTAGTGTCAGTGATTTGAACCCTGGTCTCTCTGGACTCTAAATTCAGCATTCTTTCCTATGGCCCTGTCATCTCATTAACACATAATCTTCTTTCTCAGACCTCATTCCTCTACCCAGGGTCATTCAACCCTGGCCTCCTGAGAACGAGGAAGGGGCCTGAGGAGAAGTGTAATTGGGAGGAGTCTTCCAATCACACAAAGTCAGAGCTGGAGTGCAAATGGAAAAGACATTGGGTTTAAAGGACCTAGGTTTGAATCTCATTTCTTCCTAGAGCCTCTTGCTGTCTGTGAGACCCTGGGCAGGTCACTGCTCCTCCTCCTTGGGTCTGGGCCCCAGCTTTCTCACATGTAAAATTAGATTTCCTCTATGGTCCACTCTAACAACTTTGATTTCCTGCAATCTGCTCATTTTACAGATAAGGAAACTGAGGTCCAGTTCCTTATGGCAATGGCAAAACTGGGATGAGAAGTCAGGTAGCTAGAGTTCCCAGTTCATTGTTCTTTTTTGTTGTTGTACTATGTTATGGAAATGCTTGTTTTATGCTACAAATTAAAAATAATATAAATAATTTAAAAAAGAAATCACCAATAAATGATACTTTGGTAAATGAAAAAAAGGGGGAGGAAGGGAGGGAGGAGAGAAGAGAGAAGGCAGAGATAGATGGAAAGAGAAACTGAAAGAAAAAGAGAAGGAAAGAAGAGAGACAGAGAGAGAAAGAGGAGGGGGAGAGGGGAGAAGGAAAGAGAAGAGAGAGAAGGAGAGAGGAAGGGGAGGGGGAGAAGACAAGGAAAGAGAAGGGAGGGGAAGAGAGAGGAAGAAAGGAAGAGGAGAGAAGGGAGGAGGGAAGTGGAGGAGAGGAGAGATGAAGAAGATGACAGAAAAGGATAGGGGAGGGAAGAAAAGGGGAAGGGAGGAGAGAAGGAAGAGAGAAGAGAAAGAAAAGAGAGGAGAGGGAGAGAGGAGAGGGGAGGAGAGGAAAAGGGAAGAGAGAATAGAAGAGGAAGAGAGGAGAGGAGAAGGAAAGAGGAGGGAGGTGAGGAGAAGGGAGAAGAGAGGGGAAGGAAGGGGAGGGGAGGAGAGCAAAGGGAAGGAAAGGGAAAGGGAGGAGAAAAGAGGTAATAAGTTTAGAGGAAGGAGAAGAAGGGAGAATTGGACTCTGAGGTGCTCTGGAAGGGAGCATGGTACTCCAAGCCAGGACCCTCAGAAACTCTTCCAGCTGTCTCCTTCGCCCATGTCTGTTCCCAAAGGCAGGAGGGAAGAGGGCTTAGACACTGGTCTTCTTGTCTGGCTGTGGGAGGCTGGGCCCTACATCTCCAGACTCCCCTTTCGCTCCCCCTTTCTTGGGCTGAATGTGGACTGTGGAGCTCAGCACCCCCCAATCCTTGAGGTAGGCGAGCCACCACAGTGGGCTGGGAAACTGCCTCAATTCCCCTTTGCTCCTACACCCTGGACGAGAAATGAGAACATTAGTCCGGGAGTCGGGAGTCAGAAGCCCTGGGGTCAGGACCCAGCCCTGACACTTTCTATCTAGGTGATCCTGGGCAAGTCACCTAACCTCTGCCTGCCTCAGTTTCCTCCTCAGTAAAATGGCTCCCCTCTCCCAGGTCTGAATGAAGGGAGATCAGATTTGTAAAGCACTTAGCACAGTGTCTGGCTGGCAAGCCTTCTGAATAATACTATGTGAATTCTAGTTATTATTATCAAGCTGGGTCATAAGATCATAGATTTCCAGCTGGGAAAAGCCCTCCGAGCCCATCCCCTCATCCTCTAACTTAGGAAAGCGATTCCTGGAAAGGTTGAGTGATTTGCCGAAGGTCACACATCTGGTGCCAAGGTGCTCCTGACCTCACTTCCCTATTCTCGACACACCTGCAGAGGTGGGGGGCTCCAGGCATGGAGCATGGCATACGTTGCCAAGCTTCGCTGATAAGCTGAAAAGCCTCTTTTCTCTTTATTTTTTAAATTTAAAAATGTATTTTTATCATCTCCTTGATGGCTTTTTCCTTTTATTTTTTAATATTTGTAACAAGTGATGTCCCTTCTGGGAGGGATATATGGGGAGGGCAGAGAGAAATTTGTTTTGTGACTGAGAGCTGATGTTATTATTTTTTCTTATTGTTCTGTGTGCATAGAGGTGCACTCCCCAGGGGAGTCCAGGAGGGAAGAGAACAGAGAATGACCCCCTCAGCCCCACCCCAAGGCCCATCTTGTAACACTGGGCTCCTATTCTTTCAAAGGGGCTTTGGGACCAAGATGGGCATTCGACCTTGGAAGCCAGTCTTTCCCAGAGAGGCAGCTTCAGGGGCAGGGGTGCTGCCTTTGGGGCTGTTGGGTAGACCCACTGATCTCCAATCCCCACAGTCCCAGGGTCCAACTTCCCAAAGCCGGTTGTGGTCATGCTTACTACAAGCCAGTCAGTGTGCTATGCCCTGGGGATTGGTTTGTTGTTTTTGTGACTGGACCCATAGTGTCCTTGCTGAAGGAGCTCCCTCTAATGCAGCCTGGTGCATGGGGCACTGAGAGGTTAAGTGATTTACCCAAGGTCACACAGCCACTATGTGGTAGAGATGAGACTTGAACCCAGGCCTTGCTTATCTCTGAGGTCAGCTCTCTATAATACAAAGACAAAATTGAAACAATTCCCTGCCATCACAAAGCTTACATTCTATTGGGAGGATAGAAATGCAGCTTCTGCTTGAATACTTTCAGTGATGGGGAGCTCACTGCCTTAGAAGAGGCAGTATGGCCTAGTGGATGTGGATGGATCAATAGACCCCAGAGTTAGTTAGATCTAAGCACGTATTAGCTGTATGGCCCAGGGAAAATCACATGACCTTTCTAAGCCTCAGTTTCCTCATCAAGTAAAAGGCGGACAACATATCGTGTCATCCTTGTGAGAATCAAAGAGAATGAGATTCTGCCCACCATAAAACACACATAAATGGGGGCTGATGTTGTCATCAGACAAGCTATTCACAGATGTTCCACATCCCTCCATCCATCCAGAACCATTGGCCTCGGGCTCCCAGAAGGAGCATAGTAGAGGAAAAAGCATGCTGGTGGGCATCAGGGGTTCAAATCTCACTTTTGATACTTCCTACCTGAGTGACCTTGGGCAAATCCCTCCACTCCCCCTCCAGACTCTATAAAAATGAAGGAATTGGACTAGATGGTCTCTGAGGGTCCTGCCAGCTCCAGATTTATCAGCCTAAGGCCCCAAGAGAGTTTGGCACTAGCAAGGTCCGGGAAAGGACCTCGTAGAAGCCCCAACAAGCCCTGCCTGTCTGAAGAGGGGGTGAGGTCTGGGAAGCCTCCCAGGCCATGGCAGGAAGGCACGCTCATGGGGCTGCATGATGTGGTGATGAGAAGAGCAATGGGGGAGTCAAGAGACCTGAGCTCTGATCCAGGCTCACTGTCTGATCCGAGAAGAGTCCCTCTTCCTCTCGGGGCCATTATTTTTCCATCCATCCAATGGGTCCATTGAAAAAGGGCACCTTAAAGGCTCCTTTAAATGGAAGAAATGGGAGTTATCACTGATTTTTGCCTACCCTTACCTTGCCTCCTGCTCCCCCAGTACCTCCTGACCCTTCCATACCTTCAGGATCTGACATGGACCTACCATGGAAGGCCAGTGAGGTATAATCTGGAAAACACTGGACCTGAGTCAGATGAGACCTCAGTTTGAATCCTGCCCCTGACACATAATAATAAGGATTTTGCTACTCTGAGCCTCAGTTTCCCCACCTTGTGCAGATCAAATGAGAGAAGGTCCTGATTCCCTGGGCATTAGTGCTCTGTTCTCATTGACAAGTCAGGGAGGCTGGTGCCCTCTTTCTCTTTGTACTTAAGTGTATACAGGAGGTATCAAACATATGGGCCAACGTGGCTCACAACGGTCTTGAGTAGGCTGAGTCCAATTACAATGTATCTGGGAAATACTTATCAAAATAAATAAAAACGCAATAGAATATAGATAATGTTAACACGTAGTTTTCTAAGTCAATACGCTGCCTGAAGGGCGCTTACACAGGGGCTTAGCAGCTTCCTCTCTACCTGAGTTTGACACCACTGGTATATAAGCAACTCTTCCTGTTCCAGGAGGACATAGGCTCCTTGTGGGCAAAGACTCTTTCATGTTATTGTCTTTGTATCCCTAGTGCCTAATATAGTATGATGGTGATGGTGGTTGTGATGGTGGTGATGGTGGTGGTGGTGGAGGTGATGGCAGGAGTGGTGGTGTTGATGGTGGTGGTGGTGATGGCGATGGTGGTGGTGATGGTGGTAGTGGTGCTAGTGGTGGTGGTGATGGTGGTGGTGGTGATGGTGTTGATGCTGGTGGTGATGGTGGTGATGGTGTTGATGGTGGTGATGGTGGCGATGGAGGTGATGGCGGGAGTGGTGGTGTTGATGGTGTTGATGGTGGTGGTGATGGTGTGGTGGTGTTGATGGTGGTGGTGATGGTGATGGTGGTGATGGTGGTGATGGTGATGATGGAGGTGATGGCGGGAGTGGTGGTGTTGATGGTGGTGGTGGTGATGGTGGTGGTGGTGCTAGTGGTGGTGGTGATGGTGGTGGTGGTGATGGTGTTGATGATGGTGGTGATGGTGGAGGTGATAGTAGCAGTGGTGATGGTGACAACGGCGGTGGCAGCTGTGACAGTGGTTGTAATGATGGTGATGGCAGTGATGGCATGCTGGGAGTCAATGGGCCAGCTCTAGAACTTTCAGGGATAGCATGAGGTTAAGCAAGATGTCCCCTAGACTGGGGCCTCTGGGGTGAAGAGCTCCCAGAGTCCTCGAAGCTGGGCTATAATGGGGAGAAATCATTTATCCAAGGAAGAGTTTTGTTCCTTGGGCATTCTAATATCAAAAGCAGGGCCATAAGATGTAAGAGACCTTAAAGAGAGTCCAATTCTCCCATTTTACAAATAAGAAAATCAAGGCCCAGAGGGAGGAGTGATTGCCCACAGAGAGTAAATAACAGGACCAGGATTGAGCCAGATCTAACCTCCCATCTCCCGGGATGGGTCTGAGGGAAGTGGATCCCTATGGGGAAACGCTGACTCTTTGCCCTTCCCTGCCCAGCCCCACAGACTCACCTGGCAATCAGGGGGTGATCAGAGTCATCCCCAGACCTAAGAATAGAAGCCAAGAGAGCTCTGCCTCCCCAGTCTCTGGGCTCTGCCCCTGGCCACCCACCCAACCTTCCTAGCCCAAGGAAAGAAGGAGGATGAGAGCATGAGCAAGCTCTGGAGAAAGAATATTAATAGCTCCCATTTCTACCACACTTCAAAGTTTCCAAGTGGCTTTCCTCCCAACCACCCCGGGAGGCAGGCAGGTGGCAGGAATATTCACATTCCCATCTTCCAGATGAGGAAACTGAAGCCCAGAAGAGGCAATGACTTGCCTGTGGTCACATAGCTAAATTCCCCAGGACTAAAGGCCCCATTTCCAGGCTCAAGAGACAAGTCGAAGAAATCAGCTCCTTCTTTCCCTTCTTTCTCTTCCCATTTTCTCCATCCCCCCCCCCCAGTCCCCCTTGCAAATGGTGATGTAATGTGCTTGGTCCTGGTGCCAATCTCAGAGAAGACGACAGATTGCGTGAGCCAAATTTGGCATCCAAGGGGGAGAGGCATGAAAAATGGAGATGTGGAGGAGAAGAGAGGAGTGATGGGACCTGGTAAAGGAGGGAAGTTGGGAGACTGGGAGCCCACCAGAGGGATAAGGCAGCCGCATCCTGCTCCACACGGACCCCACCACCCTCGGCTCACCATCTCCTTCCCCACTCCGCTCCCATCATCACCCTCTCTCCTGCCTCCTCCTCTCCCATCCCAGCCAAGTTCCTTCACTGTCTCTTCTTTCTCCATCATCTCTCTTCTTGCTGCTTCTCTCAAATCCTACCAGGTTCTTAAGCCAACCCTGAACCTTCCCTCCCTTCATTATCTCTTCTCATTTCCTTCTCCTCGGCTGCCACTCCAAACTCCATGCCTGCCCGCCTCTCCTCCATCTCTAACCCCACCCCCACGTCAGCCCCTCCCTTCCCAACCACTGACATTGAACGGCTGTTGCCTCCCATAGTTACCATGTTGCACGATGTCATATAGGTAACAAGTCCTTATGACTCAGTTGTCCCAGTGGAGGGGCTGGTACCCCCACAACACCCAACCGGGGGCATCTTAGTGCTCTCCTCCCGCCCCTCTGCACCCCCACCCCGATTCGCCCCCACCTCTACCAGATCCAAATTAAGAACACATTCCTTTAAACCCAGCTCTTTCTTTCTCTCTAGTACCCTGTTCTAAGAGATTGCTTTGGGGAATCTCAAGGCAACTGCTTCCTTCATCCAAAAGGATCTCAAAGGGGACACAGTCATTCATCCAACATGCATTTCAAGGCCATAGGAAAGCTGTGCCCAGTACTGTGCCTAATATATAGTTGACGCTTAATAAATGCATGTCAATTAATTTTATTCAAGAGACCATGAAAGGGCCCTGGAATCTCCCACTCCCTTCCTTTACTCCCAGAAGATCATCTTAGTTTTACTACCTATGTGGCCCTGAGAAAATCATTTAACCTCCCTGGGCCTCAGTTTCCTCATCTGTAAAATGAGGGGGTTAGATAAGATGGCCTCTGAGACCCATTCAAGCCCTAAATCTAGGATCCCTTGATTCTCAATTGAAGAGTTCCACCTCCAGGCCAAAGATCTCCCCTAGAGCCAGTCCTCTTGTTCCTGCTGGCCTCCCGGCATGTCCCTGACCCAAGATGTGGCAATGGTAGCTCCTCCCCAAGCACTTTGGGGTTGACCATTTGGCACCACCATTCCAGATAGCTGGAATGGTGGGATACAGCCACTGAGGAGAGAATCAGGGATCTGTTCCAAGGTCTTATCAAAATGGTCTTATCCTAGGATCCCGAGACAATGGAAGAGCCCTCAGAGACCATCAAATTCAACCCCTTGATTTTACAGGAAAGGGAAACTGAGGACCACAGCAGTAAAATGACTTCCCCAAG
This sequence comes from Petaurus breviceps papuanus, assembly GCF_028583685.1. NCBI lineage: Eukaryota > Metazoa > Chordata > Mammalia > Diprotodontia > Petauridae > Petaurus > Petaurus breviceps. Next base: position 14,435,936 of record NW_027185720.1, read on the forward strand.
GTCACACAGTTAGAAAAGAGAAAGTAGGGGGTGCTGATACACACTCAGTAATAGATAAACCTCCCTTAATGAAAATAATAGAGCCACCAAGGGCTCTGCCCAAACCAAGAGAGCCTCCTCCCCTGACTGGTCCAGCCAATCCTGACACAGCTCCTCTGCTTCCTTTACCTCCAGGTCTGACTGAAATACAGATCTACTGCTAGGTCTGAAAGACCCCTCCCTAAACTCAGAGACCCACTGACCAGCCTCTTAAGAGTCGGAGAGCAGTAAGAGACCCCAGAGCTGGGACATTGAATGTTGGAGCCAGGAGAAAGCTAATTATTTAAAAGACACAGAAGCCCAGAAAGGTTAAGCCACTTGCTCAAGGTCACAAAGCTAGTCAGCGGCAAAGTAGGAACTTGAACCCAGATCTTCAGAATCTGAATGCATCATTCTTTCTATGGCCCCATGCTGCTGTTACAAAGGGGTGTGTGTGTGTGTGTGTGTGTGTGTGTGTGTGTGTGTGTGTGTGTG
>NW_027185720.1:14446448-14480589 GCF_028583685.1 Petaurus breviceps papuanus
TGTGGGGAGGGCTCGGTGGGGTAGAGGGGGAGGTGTCAGGGCTGGCAGCTGGGGGAGAAGGCGAGGTGGAGAAGGCTCCATATTGAACTAGGAGGCAGGCGGCCACACCTGATGGGGCTTTAAATAGCAGTCCTTTAAACAGCATTACCTGAGGCTGGGGAGGAGTGGCTGGAAAGACCACCTGTTGGGCAGGAAGCCCCGCAGCTGGCATAACTAAGGGTGGGGGGAGGGGTGCAAGGTGCGAGCTTAAAATAAGACCCTTGCTGAGATGAGTGGAAAGAGCTGATGCTCCAGTCATAGGACCCAGGTTCAAATCCTTACTCTGCCAAATGACATTTACTTGAGTGACCTTGGCCAAGTTAATTGATTTCTCTGAGATTAAGGTTTCTTTACTCTAGAAGGAGGGGCTTAGGCTAGACCTGGAAGGTCTCCCAAACCATCCGATCACAGAGCAATCATTGCACCCCAAACCTGGGAGGGACCTCCAAAGACAGCCAATCTTCCCACCACAGACAAGGACCTCCCTCTAACAGCCCACTTCCCTTCATCTCTGCTCAAAGATCTCCGGTAATGGGGGACCCCTCACAGCATCCCACCCCATTGGACATCTCTGATTTTTCAGGACATCCTCCCTTGTGCTGGCACACTGGAAAGCTTTGGGTCAGCGTGGGAACCCCCCCCCACCAAGGAAGAGAAAACTCCCCTGGTCACTGGGGCACAGATCTGGACCTGGAGGCTTTCACACAGTAGGTGCTAAGATGAGAATCTGAACCCAGATCCTCTGAGTCCAACAGTTAAATCTGCTGCTTCTGACTGAGAAGGGTAAAGGTGCTCACCCAGGGTCACACAGCTAGTCAGGATCTGAATCCAGATCCTCTGACCCCATGCCTGCACCAATCTGTCCCAGTGTGGTGGTCTTACCACTGAGATGAAACTTCACTCCTTGTGTCTTGTCTTCCTTGGTCCCAGCTCTGTCTTCTGAAGTCACTGGGGCCAAAGGACCTCCACACAGCAGTCTCTTTGAAGATGGGCAACTAGGTGGCCTAGCCCAGAGCAAAGTCAGGAAGTACCGAGTTCAACTTCTGCCTCAGACACTTACTAGCTTCGTGACCCTGGTCAAGTCATCTACCCTCCGTCTGCTTCCGTTTCCTCATCTACAAAATAGGTATAATAATAAGCACCTGCCTTCCAGGATTGTTGTGAGAATACGAGATCATATCTGTAAAACACTTTGCAAACCTTATATAAATACTAACGGTAGTTACTTTGCCTGCTCTTCTGCATCCGTTCTAGCTAAAGCGTCCAACTTTCTGTTTCTCAGACTCAGATTCCGTCTCCTGCCTCCTTGCCTTTGCAGGGTCTGGGATGCAGTTCCTTCCTCCTGCATCCTAGACTCCCCTTCCCCGCCTCTTCCTTCAGAACCTAGTTCAGGTGCCATGTCCTGCAAGTAGGCTTCTCTAATCCGCCTCCCCCCCCCCATGTTGTTAGCCTCCTCAGATGACTTTAGACTTGCTTCTCAGTGTATGTGTTGTGACGCCGTGAGAACAGGGATGTACAGTTCATTTTCGGCCTTGTTCCCCGGGGCCTACCAAAGTGCTTGGCATACAGCAGGTGTTTAACAAGTGCTTCCATGACTGAAGAGAATCAAAGCTGTTTACCTCTCTGGGCATCAGTTTCTTCACCTGTAAAATGGGACAATAATGCTTGCTTGCCTTGTCTTACCCGTGGGCAAAGCACTTTGGAAAGCAGTGGCCCAAACGTGGACTATCACATTCTCAGTGCCACCATCAAGCAGCAACCCAGTGGCAGTCAGCACAGGACAGGGAGTCAGTGGGGTCTACGTTCAAGCCCTGACATAGTGACTTACACCCAGTGTGACCTTGGGCCTCAGTTTCCCCACCTGCCAAAGGGAGGAGTTGCACCAGATGATTGCCAAGGTCCTGTGCAGACCTATGTTTGATCTGTGACCATGCCAATCACGGGACAAGGTTGGGGGAACCGCCTGGAATTTAGAGGACTGATGGGAACTAACTATGTAAAGGCAGGGCCTTGAACACCAGGCTAAGGAGAGGATATTCTGTCTTGTAGACAGTAGGGAGCTACGGAAGGTTATTTGAGCAAGGAAGTGATATGGTCAGACAGATGGAGAAACTGAGGCACAAAGAAGGCCACAGAGCTTGTTAGCAGCTGATACAAGAAGATCCAAATCCAGTGTTATTTCCAGAGCACTAGGATGCTTAAGGAATTAATTGGACGGAGGGCTTCCAGGAAGAGAAAGCTCTGGGAAAAAAGCTAGAAAATTAGCTGAGAGCTTGAGGGAGGGGAGGGGGAGATCCTCCGTTGGAAGCTTCCTGCCGCCATTCCCTCTGCCAAGTATCTCCATCTCCCCCAGACTGGACAGAAACTCCTGCTCACTGACTGCAGCTGGGCAGCCCCACCTGGTCCCTGTGGCTAGGAGAAGGTGGGGAGGGCCTGGCAGGAAGCAGGAGGGGAGCCCCCGCCCTGCTCAGCCACGTCCCAGCAAACTGGAGGAGAGCAGGCCACCTCAGCAGGAGGGGCCTCTCTCCCAGCTCTTGGACAGCAGCCACCACAGCCACTACCGATTCCTCCTTCCTCCTTCCTGCCCCAGCAGCGGCAACCCCCGCAGCCCACCAGTAACTTGAGGAGGGGGCAGGTCCGGGATTCCAAGATTCCACTTCCTGGCTCCCCAGTAGTCTCCTCCCACCCCCAAGGCCCTGGCCAGCCCAGCCACGTCACCGCCTGCTCCCGGACTGGGGAAAGAGGCTAGGGTGTCCTGACAGGAGCCCAGGAGCCTGGAAGGCTTCCTGAGGGGACAGAGCCCGCTGGCCTGAAGGCTAGGGCTAGCCCAAACTTGGCATTGGCCGCAGAGGAGTGAAGGGCAGGGAAGCTGGACGGCTGGATGTTGAAGGAAGCTTGGGGCTAAGGCAGAGGCGGGTCCCAGCTCTCTATAGGCAGGGCATTCTTTTAGAGGAGAAGGCGGGTACAAGAGAGTGAACGCCTTCTACCAAGGGATCTGGAAGGAAGGGTCAGCCAAGGGGAGTCTGGGGTAGTTTCTGGCACTGGGGAGTGGGCAGAACCATCATGAACCTGTTCCGGATCCTGGGGGATGTTTCCCACTTACTGGCCATGATCCTGTTACTGGTCAAAATCTGGAGATCCAAGTCCTGCCGAGGTAAGCCACTGAGAAGCAGAAGGCGGGTTCAGAGGGAGAGAGTCAGGAGGTCAGAGGATGGATGGAGAATAAGAAGAGGTAGGCTCCTGCCCCTTCAGACTCTCAGGGAGGGACAAGCTCCATGAAAACGCAGTTAGGAGACCAGGACTCAAATCCCCACTGGGTGATTTTGGACAAATAACAACCTCTGGGCCTCAGTCTTCCCCTCTGTCAAATGGAGAGGCTGAATGAGATGATCTCTAAGGCAGGGGTCCAGAAAATCTGAGTTCAAATCTTGCTTCAGAAACTTTCTAGCCGTATGGCTCTCTGGACCTCAGTTTCCTTAGCTGTGAAATGAAGGTAATTATAGCACCCATCTCACTGGGTTGCTGTGAGATAAGAAATAATAGAGGTAAAGTGCTTTGTGAACATTAATGTGCTATCAAAATGGGAGCAATTAACATTCTAGCTTTGAGTGGCCTTCTCTTTTTGTCTTACACTTCTTTCCCCACGTCCCCTATTTTCCAAAACGACACTCCCCACTCTTTCCTACCCTAGTACTGCTTTTCTCTTCCCCTTCTGCCTTTCACCACCCTCTCCCATCTCCATGCAGCTATCTCCCCAGCACTGATACCCATGAAACAGACAGTCCCCCCATCCTTCACCTCAGGGGTGTGTGGGAAGGGGATGGCCAGTAGCACAGGAGGAGGGTGTGATGTGGCAGGCACTGAGGTGGATGGGAGGCTGCAGAAAGGAAGGGAATGGCCAGGGGAGAGGTGGAGCTGGAGAAAGGTCCCAGCTCAGAGCATTCAAGGATGGTGGGGCTGGCAAAGACCTAGCAGTGTCAGACCTCGGTCAGAGCTGCTTTGGACTTTAGAATAGTGATTTGGTCAGAGCTGGGAGGAGCATTAGAACACAGTATCAGAGCTGAGAAAGGACTTCAGAACACAGAGATGAAAGCTGAGAGGGACCTTAGAACACAGAATGTCAGAGCTGAGAAGGGGACAGAACCAGAGTATCAGAACTGGGAGGGACCCTAGAACACATAGAGTATCAGAACTGGAAAGGGCATAGAACACAGAGTATCAGAACTGGAAAGGGCCCTTAGAAAACAGACGATGAGAGCTTTGAACAAAAACAAAGGATGTTAGAACTGGGAGGGCCTCTAGAAGCCATCTAATACAGCCCTCTCATTTTACAATGGTAGCAGCTGAGGCCGAGCCAGTGGGGAGGATCTTGGCCATGATCACCCAGCTGGACAGACGTGGAGTCAGGACTGGAACCCAGGCCCCTGACTGCCCACTCTGTGCTATTCTATCCTTCTGCCTCTGTAAGTGGGAGCAAGGGATGGGAAGGAGGAAAAGGGACGTTGGGTCTGCAGGGTGGCTTGGAGAGGAGATTGTTGAGTCTCTGTTGCCTGGATCCAGAGGGCAGAACCAGAGCAGAACTGAAGAATGGGTGGCTTTGCAAATAACCACAGTCAGGCTTAATGTTAGGAAAGCCCTCCTGCCAAATGAGAACTGTCCGAAAATAAACACGATTTTGTGATTCAACTTTTACTCCCCCTCCCATTAGAGGGCTTCAAGCAGGGACTGAGTGTCCATTCGTTGGGTATTTAATCGGGGGGCATTCTTTTGGGTCTGGACAAGAGGCCCACTGAGGCCCCTTCATCTCAGACACAGCAATTCTGTCTTCTCACTGAGAAGGCTTTCAGAGGGGACAGCTGAGGGTTTCTTGTGACTGAAGAATTTTCTTAACCCACCATCTGAGCTCCCACCTCCTCATTCTCCTTCCCTGGACCCAGAGCTTGGTATTTGTGGACAAGTGAGGTACCACATGGAGACTCTTGCTTTGCACGGGAGCCTTTGGGGTGGTAACTTGCTGCCCAGAACAGATGTGCTCTTCTGGGCTGGACAGGAGGGGGAGGGCTGGAGAAGTGGCTCACTTCTCCCCTCATTAGCCCAATCCTGCTTTCCCCCACCCGCTGCAGTTGGGCCTCCAAGAGGGAAGCATGATGTCATTGGGAAATGGGATTTCATGTGGAAATGTGGCCTTGGGGAATGATTTTCTCTTCCTGACCCTGTTTTCTGTTCTGTAAAGTGAGTGGGTTCTGTTAGGTGCCCTTTCCAGTTCTGCCCCCAGAAGCTGTAGGCTGAAGAGAGAGCAGTGGAAGGAAGATGGACGTCAGGGGCTGGACAGGGGAAGACTGCTAGGTTTGGGGTTAGAGGCTGTTAGAGTCTATTCGGTCGTGTCTGATTCTTCCTGACCCCAGAGGCCTTGGGTTCCAATTCTGACTCTAGCTGTGTGACTTTAGACAAATCACACAACCTCTGGGCCTCGGTCTCGTTCTCTGTAAAAATGAAGGGGCTGGTTTTTAAAGGCCTTTTGGGCTTCAGGAACTCTTCCCAGGAGATTCTCATGGACTTCAAAGATATTGTATGGTTTTTGTGGGGAGGGGGAAGGGAGAGACCTAGAACAGAAGTATTGACTGTAGATGTGATGCAAAGGGGTCCAGCCCTTCCAAGGCCAAGCTTCATCCACAAAGTGCAGGGGCAGCTCCATACTCTTTCTTGCCACCAGAGTGGGCTAATATATATATTTTGCTTTTTGGAGGGGGAAGGTAGGGCAATTAAGTGACTTGCCCAAGGTCACACAGCTAGTTTTTTGTGTTAAGTGTCTGAGGCCGAATTTGAACTTAGGTCCTCCTGACTCCAGGACCGGTGCTCTAATTCACTATGCCACATAGTCGCCCCTAGGGCTAATACACTTAAAGGAAACTAAGAAAATTCATGTGTCTCCGGGTGACCAGACAGAACTTTTGTGGGCTCCTGCCATGGCTGCTTTCTTTCTCTCAGCCTCTAAAGGCACAGTCATAGGGTGTCAGTCTACATGCCACCAGGAACGTGCCCAATCATCCCTCACTGGGAGATGGCCAACCTTCCTGCAAGAGACAGTGTGGAAGACTGGATGGAGGGCTGGACCTCACCTTGGGATATGACCCTAGACAACTCCCTGAAATTCTTTGAGCCTCAGTTTCTCCATCTATAAAGTGGGGATGGTAACAGCATTCACCATACAAGTTTGCTATGAGGATAAAATGAGTTAATGTAGATAAAGCATTTTGCAAACCTCAATGCCACAGAAATGGAAGTTGTTATTATTTAAAGTGCTCTCTAGTGGTGTATAATATAGAGAGTCAGGACAATGGGTTTGCCATCCGTGGACCTGGGTTCCATTCCCCATTCTGCTGCTTCCTTCCTCCGGGACCCGAGGCAATCCTTGTCCCAGTCCTGTGTTGTGAGTTTTCTTTCCTGTAAAATCAGGAGCTTATGAAACTCACTCCCTTCCATCTGATGAACCAACAGCTGGCTGTTTGGGAGGGGGAGGGGGTTCTCATTTTTTGGCCTTTTCCAACCCCTACAGGGTGGTTCGGGTATTACTCCATGTCCTGTCCAAAAGAGCTCCGTGGGATTCTAAGCTTGGGGGAGGGGGAAGAACAGTGGACTCAGTGGCGAGCTTTATGTCCTGAGGCTGACCAAGCCCGTCCAGCCTTCCCAAATAGAGTCTTTCCTCCTTGCAGAGAACTGAAGCAAAAACCAAGGGAGACCAAGAACTTGGTGGTATAGTTGGTAGAGTACTATCCTTGAAATCCTGAAGATCTGAGTCTGAGTCCTGCTTCAGATACTTGCTAGCCATGGGACCCTGGGCAAGTCACTTAATCTTGCTCAGCCTCAGTTTCCTCATCTGTAAAATGGGGATTACAGTATTTATGAGGGTCAGTCACATAACATATGGAAAACACTTTTCAAACCATGAAGTGCTATATAATTGCTAACTCTCATGATTTAGATGGCTGCAAATTTTGGCTTCATGAATGGAAGGACTATGAAGGAAAGAAGGAAGGAAAGGGAGAGAAGAAGGAAGGAATGGAGGGAGGGAGGAAGGAAGAAAGGAAGAAGGGAGAAAGGAAGGAAGGAAGGAAGAGAGGAAGGAAGGAATGGAGGGAGAGAGAAAGAAAGAAAGAAAGAAAGGAAGGAAGGAAGGAAGGAAGGAAGGAAGGGAGAGAGAAAGAAAGAAAAAGAAAGAAAGAAAGGAAGGAAGGAAGGAAGAAGGGAAGGAAAGAAAAGGGAAGAAAGAAATGTGAGAATGCAGGAATGAACTCAAGCTTTGCCCAGCTTCACTCCACCTTCAGTTGCTGGCTGGAGGTCTAGCAAATTGAAAGGTCCATCTCACAAATTCTATGCCTCCAAGGCAAACGCTGGGAAGTTTGCTTTCTGATTAATTCATGTTCTTTCTCCCTGGATACAGGAATCTCTGGGAAAAGCCAAGCCCTGTTTGCTCTTGTCTTTACAACTCGCTACCTAGACCTGTTCACCAACTTTATCTCCCTCTACAACACAGTGATGAAGGTGAGGGGGCCGGGCAGGGGCTGGGCATGGGGCGTTACAAGGGCTGTGTGTTTCTGCACACACATAGCCCCAGTCCTGACCATACCTACTTAAGAGACTTCTGGGTTTCCCTCTTGCCTCTGGGAAAAAGATAAAGATGTCTGCTTGACAAGCCAGCTTTTCAGTTCAGGCTTCTGTGATAGACATAGATATAAATATATAGATAGATGTGTGTATGTGTATTAAGTATATATCTATACATGTGTATATAAGTATATGTTTATGCATATATGCACATATATACATTATATATACACATGTATTATATAGGCATATATTTATCTGTGTGTGGTTGTGTGTGTATATATATCTATAGATACACCCTTGATATATACACACATATGCATGTATATATATGTATTGTGCATATATACAAATACACACAATGCACACATATACATATATATATACAGATTCATATCATACATATAGACACATATATACGCACATATTGTCCCCAAAGTTTTAGTGCATTTAAAAAACTTGAATAACTTCAGAAGCAAAAATGTTACAAACTTACAAAAAAAAAAGCTAAAGAAAGTTCAATTATTTAAATTTCTCTTACACTTATTTAGTTTGTGAACTTTGAGAAAATACATTTTCAATCTTAACTGAAAGTAGCCAGGGCAGTCTGTGTTGTACATTGCTGTATGGCACCCTCTCAGAGGGATGGATCAGCTGCCCCAATCTCTCCCCAATGGACTTTCTGGGGGCGTCACTGGGATTGCAAATGCAATCCTTTTGGTTGCTGGGCAGCAGCTGATCAGTTTTTACAAAGTTTGAAAAGTCACTAAGGTCACACATATCACAAAATGTTAGATATGTTGAACCATATCGATATTTTAAAGTCTGCATAATTAACTTTCTTGCAAATTTGTAGCTTGTCTGCTTGTGAAGTTATTAATGCTTACAGCCGCACTAAGACTTTTGGGACGGCCTGTATGAATTACCCCCATCACACACTCGACCCTCCAGCCTCTTTGCTGTTCTCTGTCTTTGTTCAGGCTTCCCCCCTACCCAGAATGCCCTTCCTCTTTACCTGTGCCTCTTAGAAAACTCCTGTGTCACCTCCTACAAAAGGGCTTCCCTAATTCCCTCAGCTCTTACTGATCCCCCTAGTACTGAGAAATTTATTTTGTGTGTGTTTCATATTTGTTTATCCCTACAAACGCTGTCCGTTGCCGCACATAGTAGGTGTTTGAATATATGCTTTAAATATTTTTTTCTAAATAGATTTTTATTGCTGTCTCATCACTTACATTTGTACTGTCTTGGCAAAGATTCTTAGCAAAGATTTGGCATTTTCTTCTCCAGCATATTTCACAGATGAGGAAACTGAGGCAGATGGGGTTGAGTCTTCCCTTATAACAAAGATTTAGAAGGAGGGGAGAGAACAGCTTTGTTGCCCACCTCTCCCAAGAATGGTGGAAGGTGCCTTCTCACGCCTCTTCCCCTGGGGCTAATGTTGGTCGTTCTAATTCTGCAACAATTCGCTCCCATTGTTTTGTGGCTCTGTAGCTCTGCATTGTTCATGTGACGCCCTCCCATGATTCTCTGACTGGTTCATTTCTTGGAGCCCAAGAATCTTCCAGGACATTCCTGCCCCATGGCTTGGTTAGCCATTCTCCGATTAAGGAATGCTTGTTGAATTGCATTTCAGCAGAGAACAAACATTTCTACCACTGTCACATACTTGCTGAACTGGAAACTCCCAAGGGGCAGGGACCGTGTTTTAACCAAATAGCGTCTCTCCTAGTGTTTAGTACAGGACCCTGAACAGAGGGACTGCTTAATGGAATGTCTGCTGAGTGAATGAAAGAAAGGTCAAAGCAACCTAATTTTGACATCTCTTTGAAAGAATGAATTTTAAGCAATGCAGACTTTTAACAATTAGTGCCGATATTATTTCCCATGCTCTACCAGAAACACCTTCAAAGGGGGGCTTGTTGGGAGGCTGGCATGACCTTGGGTTCTCAGGGACCATGCCGGGGGAGCACAGACTGCAATCGACCAAGCATTTATGAAGCACAGATTAAATGCTGGAAACTGTTGCATGATGGGGGTAGACCTGCACCATCGCCAAGTAGCATTTATTAAGTGCTTACTATGTGTCAGACACCGTATAAGAGCTGGTGATACAAAGAAAGCCACAAACATAGTACCATCAGAAAGCTCACAGCCAATTGGGGAAGATGCCAGTCAAACAATTACATATACACAAAATACACAGAGCTTAATTAAATAGGAGACAATTTTCAGAGGGAAGGGCAGGGGAGGGTTGGGAAAGGTTTTCTGTAGATGGGATTGGAGCTGAGTCCTGGAGGAAGCCAGAGGACCCAAGACACAGGGCAGAAGAGGGAGGGCAGTCCAGGCATGGGGGACAGCCAGTTCAAAGGTAGGGAGTCAGGAAACGGAGGGTGCTGTGCAAGGAGCAGCCCCAAGGCCAGCACCACTGGATCACAGAGGATGTATGTGGAGGGGAATAAGGTGGTGAAAAGACCGGGAAGGTAGAAAGGGACCAGGTTGTGAGGGGCTTTAAGAGCCAGAGGAGGATTTTATATCCAGGGAGTAATAGGGAGCCACGGGAGTTTGCCAAATAGGGAAGGGATATGACTTGTGGGCAGCTGGGTGGTGTTATAGTGGATAGAGTGCCAGGCCTGGAATCAGGAAAACCTGAGTTCAAATTCAGCCACAGATACGTACTAACTGTGTGACCCTGGGCAAGTCACTTAACCCTATCTGTCTCAGTTTCTTCATCAGTAAAATATACTGGAGAAGGAAATACAAAACCACTCTAGTATCTTTGCCAAGAAAATCCCAAACAGGATCTCAAAGAGTTAGACATGACTGAAAAACAACTGAATAATATGATCAGACTTCTGTACTTCAGGAAAATCAGTTTGACAAATGGTGGAAGATGAATCAAAGGGGGGAGAAACTTGAAAGCAGACTTTGGCCATAGTCTAGGTGTGAGGCGATGAGGACCTTCCCCAGACCAATGGCATCGTCGGAAGAGAGAGGGGAAGTGGTGAGAATGTTGCCAAGGTAGAATCCACAGGGCTTGGAGGTGATTGGCCACGGAGAGGGGAGGGTGGAGCTAGGGGATGTCTACTTGAGGATGACTGTCTAGGTTGCTGGCCTGGGAAACAGGGAGGATGGAGAGACATCCTTGGCAGAAATGGCTAGGTGAGAAAGAGAGGAGGGCTGGGGAGCAAAGACACTGATAAAGCGGCAACAGTCCCCACTCCAGGAAGTTCTCTTCCAAGGGCAGCAGGTCCTACACCAAGTCACAAGGTTTCTGGTCCAGATTCCATGACAGATGTCAGTGTTCAACAAGCATTTGTTCAGCTCCTGCTCTGTGCCAAACCCTGGCCTACAGGTTGGAGGTTCAGAGATAGAAATGAAAGGGGTGGCTAGGTGGTGTAGTGAATAGAGCACCGGCCCTGGAGTCAGGAAGAACTGACTTCAAATCCGGCCTCAGACATTTAACACAAAAACTAGCCATGTGACCTTGGGCAAGTCACTTAACCCCAATTGCCCTGCAAAAAGGGAAAAAAAAAGATAGAAATGAAAATTGGTCCCTGCCCTGAAGGGGCTTGCATTAAACTTGTCACCATCATGGAGGCTCCTGCCAGGCTGGCTGAACCAGTCGCCTCCTAAGATGTTGGGCAACTGGGATCTGTATCCTGGGGGTATCAGTTATGCCCCCCACCCCCACCTCTGAAGACGCCCCATCAAAGGGCTCTCAAAAGTCAAGAGAGGGGGTGTCAAGCTAAGTGCAGCAATTCCTTGATATTAGGGACCACAAGGTCCAGAGACTAGGGCACCTTAGCCAGAGCTCAAGGCTTTTGCACCAGGAGCAAACCAGGCCCTCCACAGGGCACCATGCAGCCTGGCCAGGGCTCCAGATGAATTCACTCTACCTCACTCTTCCTCCCACAGGTGATCTTCCTGCTGTGTTCCTATGTCACTGTATACATGATTTACTGGAAATTTTGGAAATCGTTTGACAGTGAGAATGACACGTTCCGCCTGGAGTTTCTCTTGGTCCCAGTCACTGGTCTCTCCTTCCTTGAGAATTACAGTTTCACCCCCTTGGAGGTAAGGAGAAAGAGAAGCTGTTCTCTCTTGCCCTGGTCTTGTTCAATGGTCTAAGGCTCAGGGGTGGAGAACCTGTGGCCTTCTGGATCCTCCCAGCCTTTTGGCTGCATCCAAGTTTTACAGAACAAATTATTTTATTAAGGTGATTTGTTCTGTGCTGTTTGGATTCAAAGGGCTGCACTTGAGGACCTTGAGGCCACAGGTCTCCACCCTCAGGCCTCCATGCTGATGCAGCCCCTCTTCCACAATGCTCTTGCTGGCAAATGTTCTTTGATCCTTCCACCAGAACTACAGATGCTCAGGGAGTTTGCCAGAACACGGCCTCAAACCAAAAGCTACTGGGCAATTATACTTCCCTAGCTAGTGTAGGTGGGCTTTTTTTTTTTCAAATTAAAAAAAATCTAATTGCTTTTTTTAAACCGGCACAAGTGGTATAATTTAAACTTTAGTATGTGCAACTTAAAAAGAACAGAAATCTTATTTGCTTAAGATCTTCTAAAAATTATACTCAGCACCACATTCTCAAGGTTAATTCATAAAATTATGTCCAGAGATTGAATGAAGGAAAAAGCGAACTTAGGCAGCCCAAAGGATCTAACCTGGGGAACAACATTTAGTTTTGACTTTGGAGTCCAGATTTTCTGGACTCCCAAGGCTGGGTCGCATTCCTAAAATGGGGAATTTGGAGATACTCTTAGGTCACTATGATCACACAGTTTTTGAAGACGTCACAAGAGGGCGTTAGTCCTGACTTTGCTATCACTTCTAGTATAGACTCTGACAAAGCACTTGCCGAACATCTCCATCACCAGTACCATGAGGTTGAGTTAGATGAGCTCCAACATCATCATTTCCCGCTCTAAAACCATGATCCTCTAAGGACAGAGCTGACGTGTACTCTGCCTTTTGCTACTTCTTCTTCTGTTGGTTCTAGGATAACTGGTGCCAGGATAATTTGTGCTCCCTCTTAAAGTTACCCAACAATGATTTGGTTCCAACTCATATTTGACAACTTGACTGAGGCTTTGTGGTCAGATTTAGGGCTGGAATCGATCTGAGGGCATCTAGTTCAGGCCTCTCATTTTGCAGATGAGGAAACTGACTTGCAGAGAGGAAGTAACTTGTCCCAGAAGGAATCAGTCTTCTGACTCCATGCTGCGTTTCTCACTCTTCCCTTTGGTTCAGATCCTCTGGACCTTCTCTATCTACCTGGAGTCTGTGGCAATCCTGCCCCAGCTTTTCATGATCAGCAGGACTGGAGAGGCAGAGACCATCACCACTCACTACCTTTTCTTCCTGGGCCTTTATCGAGCTCTTTATTTGGCTAACTGGATCTGGAGGTACCACACAGAGAACTTCTACGATCAAATTGCAGTGGTGTCCGGGGTGGTACAAACCATATTCTACTGCGACTTCTTCTACCTGTATGTGACCAAAGGTAGGTACCAGGGAAGGTGGGAACACTGCCTAATAAATCACCCTCCCGAGGAAGTCAGTAGTCAACCCAATCAAATCAACACATCTTTCACATCCAGAAATGGAAGGCGTACTTCCTCATCAGTCCCCCAAAATCAAAATTAGGGAATAGACTGATTAGTTTTGAAGCCCAATTTCATCTTCCTTTATGCTCATTTGTAAACATAAAACTGGTCTATGTGGTAGATGCCTTCTCATTGCATCGGTTCAGACAAATTCTCCCAAGTCTAATTCTCTGTACTTATTTCCTAATGACATTGAATTTATATACCAATTTAGACATTCCCAAATCACCATGCACCCATTTTCCCTGTCTTGTTGATACACTACAAAAAGGGCTGCATTTTTGTAAATATAGAATATTGGCCTGCCTTTAACCTCCTTGGTACATATGACTTAGTATATATGTCTTTGATCCAGCAACACCAGCCAGTCCAAGTCACAGTTTGGTTAACTATGCACTGATGTACATACTTTCCACAGCTCCTCTAACATTTATTGCTTTCATTTTTGTTTTCTTTGCTTCTCTGATGCTTTAATTTGTATTTATATTTGGAAGAGTCATGCTTTTTAATGGCTGGACTTTCTTCTCAAAAATTTAGCCCTCCTATTTTTTGGACATGGACACGGACATGTACTCAGGAGTAGGCTTCTGTTCTTACATTATTTGAATCTGTTCTATATGTATCTCATGGACCTTTTATCAAAATATTTGACGCATTTTCTCCAAATAACTTCTCTTCTGGCTGCATTAATTTTGCTCATACAAAAGCTTTGCTAAATTTATAGAACTGAAATCTTTTTCCCTTTCACGATCACCTCTATTCTTTTAGTGAAGAATTCCACCCATCTTCCTTCCCCCTCCACCCCCTTTACAATGGTTTTTTTTTTTTATTTAGGTAGCATGCCCATTTGGGCCATATTATGGTATAGAAAATATTGATTTAAACCTAATTCCTGCCCAACTATGGTTTTCCCAGTTCTTGCAAATAGGAGTCTTTATCCTTGGGCTCTGAATCTTAGGTTTTGTTTACCTGGTCTAGTCCACTGATTACTTTTCCTATATTATGTTCTGATAATTCAATTAGCATGGCACTAAATTTGTAAACTTAAATAGCACAATTATTTTCTATACTAACGTAGCCCAAATACAATTTGCCTCCTTCCAACTACTCATGTTAATGCTTCAGCTTTTTACTGTTTATTTCTAAGTCCTAATTCTCAGATATTTATGCATTTTGTAGTTATCTTGAATGTAATTTCTTTTTCTCATCTTGTTTCCTGTCATACTCTGAAAGCTTCATGATTCTGTTTTTTATCTTGCCACTGACGACACTGATTGCTTTAGCTAGTTTTGTTGAATCTCTCGGAGTATGTAAACTGTTCCATCTTCAATGACCAAGTTTTCAGTTTAACTAGTTTTTCCCACCCATTTCATAAAATCCTAATATTCCACACAATTCCTCAACTCTAACCATCTCCTCCTCACGCCAGAAACCATCTTTGGCCTTCAGCACCTCTCTTGGGAGTGATACACCACCCCTAAGTTCATTCCCCTCCTCCATTAAACATCCTGGGACCTCTAATGCCCCTCAGCTCCTGCTCCCGAGTCTTCCTAGATGTCTTTGGTCAGCCAACTATAAGACCTCAGTCATCACCTGAGAAAGGCTGTCCCCCAAACCTCTTGCCAAACAGTCCTTGGCTTCTGATAACCTCCACCCTCTGAGCATCTCCCAGTCCCACGAGAGTTAAGTAATGAAGCTCAGCTCTCACCCACATTTTAGCTGGGGTTTTATGGCTCCTCTGGAATTCTTTGACTGCCTGGCAGTAGATTAACCAGTGCAGATTAACAGTTCCAAGAAAACTCAAACCCATAATGAACTGCTACTCCACCCCCAAGCACAAACCAAGTCTCCTTGATCAAATCATGGGCCCGATAAGAACACCCTCAAAACAGCGCTCAGAAGAGTTGGGCACATTACCACCCAATTCTCAGAGGTATCCTTCCTCCCAATGAGTCCTTAATTCCACTTCTTCTGATTATACCCAGCTTTTTTCCAATATTTTCCCATGCACCTTAAGTCTCTCCCTTCCTTAGTTCCTTCCCTTCTACCTGCAAACAGTTTTCCTCCCTCACCACATTCCAATAGCTCCCAAAGGTTGACAATGACCACCCAAAGACCCCTTTTGGGGGGTGGGGGTGTCTATTTGAGTTATCCCTGCAATGGTTCTCTTCTCCCCTATCTTCAGACACTAGTCCTCTCCTAGCAACTCCCATTTCCTTTGCTTGCTTTCTCTTCTGGATGCCACTTCTGACTCTGACCTTCCCTCTCCCCTGACAGTCTCACCAAGAATAACTTCAGTGCCATAAAAAACCTGCCCTCTTCCCAATCCTTTTCTGTTGGTGGTTGGCACCTCCTCTCACCACCTCTTTACCCTCCCTAGAAAGTTGACAATCCTGGTCAGTCCTACCCTTACACTTATTGCTTCTTAGTGGGATGACCTTCTTTAAAACCAGGACAAGAAAGCACAAGGACTCCCTACTCCCACCAAGATCACTCACCCTCTACCATTGCTTGCTGGCATGCTCTGCACACAGCAAAGTCTAACCATCTCTTTTTTGTCCCAACAGTCCTTAAAGGAAAGAAGTTAAGTCTCCCAATGCCAGTCTGAAGACCCAAATGAGAAGTTACACAACATCCCCAGGCAGCCATGGATCTGTTTCAAAAGTTCCCTTCTGGATTTCCTGACCACCAGCTCCTGGAGTTACTGTGGTGCTTTTGAACAAATGGACTTTCACAAAGGGATGGAGAGAACACTTCCCTTTCCCTCCCCTCCATTCACATCTAATACTTCACAAATGAAGGGTGGGACAATCCCTGGGGCTTAAGTGTGCAATCCTTTAACTGACTGAGGATTGTCGTTGTTTTCCAAGATCATTCTCCCCAAACCAGGGAAGGAAGGACACCCAAATTGAGCAGATCCTAACTTCCTTGGTGAGACTGCACCAAAAAAAGTTAAACTCGTTTTATTATATTGAGAGACATACTTCAGTCCTTGTCAAATTGGGAGTAAAATGTGAAAATTGGTGACCTAGAACTGTTAAATATTGTTATTCCCTTTTCAATTCCCTTAAAATATAAGCTTTATATACACCTTGAGGGGAAAATGTGCTGTACCTCCCTGGGTCTTTGAACGGTAGTCCCTTCACAATTCTAAGACACTGAACAAAATTACAGAGGTACAAACCATTGTAGTTCAATTATTCACTGGACTTCTGCTAAAAGGAGAATTTTTGGTAATGAAAAAGCAGCACTTTTATTGTCAACAGTGTTTTTATTTATACCTACAAAAGAAAACAAGATGGTATCAAAAGACAATTTACAAACTAAGAATAGTAACATAGCTTTTAATATCCTGTGCCTGAACATTACACATCTATGAATCTTTCAAGTCAAGTCTTAATGCAACAGGAATGTGTTCGGAGACCAGCAAGGGCATGAACAAAAGCACTGATCCCACACAGAAAGCCACTGACCCTTCGGTTAGAGAAGTCTACACAGTGAATAGTCAAGGGAGGGGTCAGAAGTAACCCACAATTCCACATTAAGCCCCACCCCGCAAAGGGTTTCAGTGATAAACAAATGCAATTGTAGTTATCAATGCAGGTCCTTCTGAATATGTACTTAATTTAACAGTAGCTGGAATCTGCATTTGGAGCCAAACACATGAGGACATGGAAGGCTGATGCCCAAGACACGGAGGGAGCCTTGCAGACTTGTTAGATCCAAGCTGCAATAGCTTTTGAGATGTGCTGTTAATCTCATTTTACAATGAAGCAGGAGCAAACTAAACACTGTCTTGCTTGCCAAGAGACCCTTCTCATTAACACCAGCTCTTAAGAGCTGGGAGAGGGCAGACTCCCTCCCTGGCGCACTTCAGCATGAGAACTCACAAGTTAACAGTTTCACATCTGTCTGAGGAGAGAAGAAAACGTCTACAACAGACCGATCAGTGCTTGGGACAGTTCTTTGGGGGCCTTGGTTTGAAGATACATAGCACAGGGCAAACTTTTCACCACAGTAATAGGTGTCGTTCCCCACCTCCCACCCCATATCCTCAACTTTTACGATAGAAGAAAAAAGGGGGGCAAAGAGAGAAATGGAGGGTAAGGGGAGAAAAGGAAATATGAATGCCCAACAGCTTACATGCACAGAACTCCAGCTTATGCTAATGACCTACCTGTATGTGGTACACTTAAACCAGACCTTCGGGAGCCCTCACAGGACCCCCCGCCCCTTTATTCTCCCCCTAAAGAAAATCAAAATGGGGAGAGTCCAAACCCAGATCTTATCAATCAACAAGATACTCCTTCAGTTGAAGAAATGCAGCCCACTGAGACTCTGAACAATCCCATAACTGCCCACAATAACCAAACAAAAGCCTCTCTCACTGGCCTTTAGGAGAGGAGTTTGGGGTTCTGCTGCTTTGCCAAAGGATGTCAACACAGTAACTAGTTAGGGAGAGATGAGAAATTATGTGAAACAAGGGCAGGGAATTCTCTCCAGGATCTGCTGTTCCTGGCCCATCTGCCAAATGAAGTTACATTAGAGAACAGACAACATGCTTAACTACGAACAGGAAACACTCACCTACCTTCAGATGGAGAAAAAGAGCAAATTAAATGCTTATGTTCCAGTCTTTCCTAACCTTTCCCTAAAATACTACCTACCTGTAAAAACTGATCACAAGGGGATCCTGGAGAAACATACCCAGAAGCTCAGTTATAAAGGTCTACAGAAAGTATAAAGGGAGTTTTAAACCAATGAACTCAGAACAGGTCTGCCTAATGCCTTTTGGGTACAAAGACAGAGATGAGAGGGAAAAAAGGGGCCTTCACCCCAGCTCTGTAAACACTGATGTTATTAGGAAAACCCTGTTCATTGCATAGAGATTCAGAAAATTCTCTGCAATGAAAGGTACTTTCTATCCTGTAGGGAAATGAATGGAATTAAACGGTTACTAAAAATCTGCTTTGTTTCATGGGCACTTCTGTCCATCTTGCCCACAGCAGCTGTCTGGATGGAAACTGACTTTCACAGATGGTCCCTGGCAATGTGAGGAGGAATAGCTATGGGCAGCCCCACCCAGCTGCTGAGAAGCTATACTTGAACCATCACAGGAAATACTTATGGTTCTTAAAATTAAAGACATTCATTTTAAATACCAGCTTGTATTTCTGGCTACAGGTAAATCCAGATTCTCAGCAATCTAATTTTCATGACACTATGGCTGACCATCAATGGTTGCTTTTCAGTAAGAAAGGCAGACACATTAAAGACGACTTTTCAAGGAAGTGGGCGCATTGGGAGGTGGGAGGAGGCAGTTAAATACCCAATACAAGTGAATTTGGTTGCCATTAAATGTTTAACAGGCAATCAGCCAAGTAAAACAAGAACATCTTAAAATAGGGGAGCAGTGCCCGGCACCCATTAGAAGAACTCAACTCCAAGCTAGTTTCAGAGAACTTAGAACATCATATCAAATGCTCTGCATGCTCTCCCTGCACCCCAGTCAAATGAGCACATGAAAGCATGAATGTTGTGCTCTGGGCTACATCGCAAATCTCCCTCCTGCCCAAAACCTTAACTCAGACAAAAACGAAAAAAATGGGCTAGGACTGAACTGTCTAATGTCCATTTTTTTTTCTTTTAAGAAAAGAAAGCTCAGCTCAAATTTCCTCAACATGCAAGAAGTTGGAGGGGGGGAAAAAGGGAACTTTCCAGTCAGCTATATATTTTTTACAAAATTTCTAATATGGACTGGATCATTTTGGCGGGCAGAAGAAATCTGGCAGTGGAATTCTAACTAACCTGCATGAAAGACAAATCACAATGGTTAAAAGAAAAAAAAGGGAAGAAATTAAAAAGGAAAGAGAATTCCTTTAAATGTTAAGTAAGAGGTCTGGACACGTCTCACCACCACCTGAGTGGCTTCATTTACGGGATGGAGGAGGTGGAGGGGGAGGGGGAGGATACTGGTAAGCAGTCTGCCCCATGTAACCTATCATGTTAGTAGCCCCAGGAGGCTGTGGAAACTGCTGAGACATCAGAGGCTGAGGCTGCTGCCCTGACCGGCCCAAGCCGCTGTACTGCTGGCTGGAGCTCTGAGAGCTCCTCCCGGTTGAGGCAGTACTGCTGGCACCATAGGTGCCAGCCCCATATTCCTGAGCTGCATAGCCACTGGTGCCATAAGCAGCCGCCCCATAGGTGCCTTGGCCATAGGTGTATTGGCCTGCTTGAGCTCCAAAGGCAGAATTGGGACTGCCATAGCCACTACCATTAGCATAACCAGCTCTGTCTGTATCTCCACGATCACGATAGCTTCCAGAGTCTCTCCGGCTACCATCTTTAACTCCTCGAAGCCTCCGGTCACATTCATCCTGGTACATCAGATTGGGATTGTTGACCGAAGAGGTGGTACGGTATCGAGAACGGCCACCTAATGGGAACCGATTCGTGGAATTACACAAGGTCTGCAAGTAGGATTTTAACACAACTAGATATAATCACGTAGACAAGTACTCATACTTTTCCTGATCCTATAACTAAGGCAAGTCCCACAGGTCTAATGTCCTAAAAAAGTTATGCAGCAATTATTTCTAAACATTTTCCTTAACTTCCATTTACTCTAAGGAGACCCACAAAAGCTGGATCTCACATGCCACCCAGAGATGTTAAGCAGTCAACTTGAAAGATATAGCTCTTTAGTCACTCCCCATTTTCCCCAGTTGCTCAGACCACACCTGCCAGGTTGCTTTCTTTACGTTTAAATATGTGAGCTCGGCAAAACCTCCTTTTAGAGTTTTAGGTGACTAACACCTGAGTTATGAAAAAATGATGGTCAGGAAAGCAGTCAGCTGCACTGAACTGGGAGTGAGATCACAGACCCAAGTTCTATTTAATTTTCTAACACTATAATTAAAAACCTTTCTGCCCGAGTTTCTACAACCATAAAAATGGGCAAAAACTATTCACCTCTCCTATATGGAAAATAAACAGCATACTCAAATTAGTGGCACTGATAAAACTTTCTGAAAATAAATTTAACACAAGTATTTTATGCTCAATTGAGTGTCCCTGCATGTACTTCTAAACAATTAACTATTGATTTTACAGTTATCATGGCTCACTGAGGCTGGCAGTCAGGAATCTAACAGAAGATATGCTAACACTGGAGGAAAGGGGAGGTAGGATGAAGTTCTAAATATTGTGATATATTTTCTTAACGAACAGGGTATATGAACTCCATTATTAGACCCAGGATACATCTAAAGAACATAGGATTAAGTAGTAATTTTCAATAGAGAAGGGAAGAAACAAAGCTACAGTTTTCCCTTCCCTCCCTCCACTCAAATAAAACAAAACTGCCAGGTAACTGGGTTTCACCTGCCCACACTGGACCAAAGCAGAAACTATTCAAAGCTCCACCTAAGAATCACAAAAACCCCAGGACTTCAATCTTACCCCCGCCTCCACCTCCTCCTCTGTGGTCCACCAGCTGCATCAGCTTTGGGTTGATGGCCTGATTGGCCTCCTCTAAAACTTTGATTAGTTCCCTAGCTTGTTTTAGGTTTCCTGGGGTGAAGAATGTGTAGGCGGTGCCTTTGTTGGTGCTACGGGCTGTCCGGCCAATCCGGTGCACATAATCCTCTGAGCTGTTTGGATAGTCATAGTTGATCACAAACTTAACATCTTCCACATCTTCAAGACCAGAGTTGAATCCCAAGATGGGGGTTGAAGTGGTGGGAAAGAAGGTAAAGAATGTGCCAACGATAGGTGGGAAGCACGGATGTAGATGACAGCAAGAGGAGAGAAGAATAAATTAGTAACCACACTGAACAGAAACAAAACAGACTCATCCCAACAGAGTAAAAGAGGGAGAAACAAAGTTAGTTAATCTTGGGGACCCCATAAGGGGCACATCACCCCCAAATGGATGCAAAAATATTTATGCAACCATCTCGTCAAAGTCCCACCTGTGCTAAATCAAAAGCACTTCTTGGAATGATAGAAACTCTCCAAAAGACACCCTCTGTAGAAGAGTTAAGTGAATTCCAGTCCCCTCCTCTCCAAAACTCACTAGATCATGGAGCCATTTAATGGTACCATTGTTATAAATAAGGGCAAACCACTTCGACTCTGTTGGGAGAAGCCCAGCAAAATTTAACAGTAATATTTACACACTTACCTTCAGACCAGTTACATGGCAAAAACAGAGCTGCATATACTTTCTTATGACTACTTTGTCAAAGGAGCTTAACAACCAAAATATTTCATATTCTTTATTAACTCCCCATGTTCAATTTCAGAAACACTCCTGTTACAAATTCTGTCCACCTAATTTTTCTCACGAACTTGCAATAAATCATCTTTCCCTACCTCTTTTTCTTCTAATTATCACGAAAACACATTACTCTAAAATTTTACTAAACTACTAAGTCCAGTTCCTGATTATCTTGCTCAACGAAAAGCTGTGGTTAAACTCAACCAAAGCTTGTCTAAGTAACCAGGGAATGAGATGAATAGCCAATTTGGAAAATGCCACGAAACCTTGAGATACTTTCTGGCCATCTCTAAAAACTATTTAAATGTTAGTGTGATGCTTGAAGTTGTAAGATAATCTATTTACTATAACAAGCAAAGTTAAGACTGTCATTAGAGTCCTAATGTTTTGTGGAAAAAAATCTGCATTTTACAAAGAATATTCAAAAAATATCCAAGATAAAACACAGATTTTTGTGATATAAATAATTAAAAAACATTCTCTGTTTGTTACCAGACCGATGCACACTCCCTCCTCCTTTGGGAAACCGCTGCAGCCGATCCCGTCTCTTTGCCTTTTATTTTTGGCGGCCTCCTTTCGAAAACTCCGCCCTCTGACACGGGACCACTGGAGCGCGGGGAGCATGCATCAAGGGTCCGTGGCAGTGAGAAGTCCCCACACACGCTCGCTCTGTGAACTGGCTTAGATGCTTCTCTGTAGCCCCATTTGGTTGCCAAGCGCCGGAGAACCTGGGTTCGGGTAAAAATTTCAGGTCCTCCAACGCCTCCCCCCAGGGATAATAGGGGTGATTGTAAAAAAAAATAATAAAAATGCAAAAGTTACATCCAAAGGGTCAGACTGCATCTATTGCCCAGACTGCATTAATTTCAGGGGGAGATGATTTTTTTTTTAAGTTTATATAACTATTGTTAAGGAGATGGGAAGAAAGGGGCATTATGTCTGTTTCTTATTACAGTAAAGGCTCCTCAGTCTTTGCTGACTCCTAAGTCCTGAATCACACCAGAAAGAGTGAGAAGGCAGATATCACAGGGGGCAGCGTGAGTCTCCAGCTAGGGTCGTTGATGCAACAGAGCAAAAAAAACAATTGTGCAAAGATAGGACAGGAGTAAGATAAGGGGATGGGAAATTTGAATCAACACAGCCACATCTTCAGAGCCAGGGAAACAAGAGTCTGACAAGCAGCCAACGGAATGCTCTTTGGTCATTCCCATTCCGCATGTCTGTCCGCCAGCAGCAGAGCAAGGTGAATTATTGCGCTGAACACAACGAAGTGCTTTCTCAACAGAAAGCATCGGGGACTGTAGGCAACAGTTCAGATTCGAACACTTGGGAACATCTGGGGGATAAGGAAGCAGGGAGGGGCTCCCCAGACTAAAAAGGTGGTCCTGTGTGCACACAAGAGCAAGTATAGGATTTGGTTTCTTCAGCCAATCATGCTCTGATGTATTTGTGTGCCATAAAGATATTATTGTGCTGACTTTGGAGAAGATGTAGCAGGGGTTAAGAAATACTCTGGGGTCACATACCCTTTGGTCAGACCAACAAAAAAGCCCTATGGTTTGGCCTGCAGCTCAGTCATTAATAGGGGGGGGGGGGGGGGGGGGGGGTGTGGGAGAGGGGTGGGAGTGGGGAACAGGATGGGGACAGAGGCTAAGAACTATGCTCATCTAGAGCGGCTCCGGACCACCCATGCAGAGATGCCCCGAGCCTGCACTGAGGGACGTGCAGCTGAGAGCAAAGCTTCTGTTAGAAAACAAGACAAAAGAAATTCAGTGTTTTTAGTTTAACCAAGTGAAGTTTAACAAAACAAGATTTTAGACCCGGGGAAGGAGCTTTTTCTCTCTAATAGTGACTAATGAAATTCTTGGAGTTGAACTTACCTGAAGGGAGCATTTAAGAAACCACTGTTTACCAGGGAGGGAGAGAAAAGGCCTGGTGACTCCGCCAAAATAGTGCGCCCCTGTCTACACGAGGTAGACGCCTTCACTTTCCAGATCTCAGAGGACCTTGGTCACAAGCTGGCCAGTTTATTTTGTCCTCCTTTTGATTTTACAAGGCAGCAAACAAAGGGGCCCAAACAAGCACAGGTGCTGTTTAGTAACAAGAAACAGACTCGAGACCTTCCCGGCCCCTTCACTCCGGTGAGTGGGGGATGGGGGGTGGGGAGGCTGGTTACAACATGGCGGCCAATTAGGTTGGTGGGGGTGCAGGGGTGGGTGGGCTGCAGGTTTATTTTAACTGTCTAGGCGAGATGCACAAAGAAGCTACCAGCACATAGCAAGCCTGTTTAAAAATCACCATCACTGAAAGCTTTGTTTTCCATATAAACTGCTTCCAGGCCTTAGCCCCTTCTCCCAACAGGCCCAAGTTCTCGCTGCACAGGTCGAGACATGACCTTCTGAGGGCAGAGACAGTCTCCAGTCATGGTTGGGAGGTCACTGCCTCTTTTCTAAGAGGCAGTCAGCAACGCTTTTTGGGTCAGGGTTGGAGAAAGAAAAGTCTGGAGAGGAAAAAACGTGCCAACACACTTGGAGCTCAGTCTTGACATTCGTCTCTGGTTAGGTTCAAAGGGTTCTGAGTGTATCGCCTTTCAAGATTAAGACAAGGCTCCCAATTACAGAAACCTGCCACCAAGTCAGACTTAATTCATGAGTAAATCTATCTACGTACTTTAAAGTAGAGACTGGCACTGCCAAGTCTGACAACCACTTTAAAACACGAAAGTGGCCCAGAGATGTCTGGGTATATCTGAAGTCACAGTGGAAGCCTGCCAGGAGATTCATTTTTAAAACTGGCAGAAACTCTATGTTTACCACAAAGCCAGAATTCAGTGCCCAAGATAATTTATTTTATAGCAGTCAGGGATAAAACTGGGCAACAGTGATTGACTTAAGCCATTCATACATGGATATGCTTGTCTTATTTACTAAACCCCAACAATCCACTGCAACAGTACTGTAGAGCAGAGAAAGAAAAGATGCAAACTAACTTCAGAACTCTGCCTCACAGATAGGCAACCGCCACAAATGGGTTGGAACAGGGGCAAACAACCTTTGCTCAGCAGGCCAAGTATCAAGAAACAAAACTACGATGAAAATTGCATCAATGCAACTTCTCAGAATGATCATACAGATTTTTCCTTGGCATACACGTGAGCTGAAGATAGCCAACCTCAACACAACCCGTGATGTCCAACCACTGTCCAACCAACAAGTCTGAGAGCAAATTGGGGGTGGGCCAGAATGCACTGATTGAATGTCTCTTCTCCCTCTTGAGTAGTCATGCCTAGGCCTTGCTGCAAACCAAAGCCTGTTTGTTAGGAGCAGGAAGAGACTTCGAACATGTTAGAAAAAAAAAACACCAAAGATTTTAAAAAATTACTTGTGGGGGAAATCACGCTTTACATCATTTTTTAAAAATGTATCTAAATACACACACATAGACTCTACTTAGAGGTAATAAATAAATCTCCCAACCAAAAAAGATACATATACCAGTAATAGGCAAGAGACACCTATCTGTACAAACCTAGCCCACGAGAGGCTACATCCGTAGCAATGAGGATGGGAGCCTTCCCAGAACGGAATTCTGAAAGAGAAGAGCCCCCCCACCCACCCAAGGTTATGGTGAGTTAACAGATCTAAGAAGCATGTTTTAGAAGAAAATCCAGTAAGTATTTCTAGTTTTACTGGGCCTTTCTTTTATTCCATCAGATTAATATCTCCCCCAAAATTGCTACTTTTCTATTACTGTACACCTAACCCAGACTCCCCATTTTCTTGACCAAATCCTAAATTCAATTTAGAGGTTGTAGGAAGCCTGAAGATAGTTCTAATCCAAATCCCTCATTTAAACAATGGGGAAACTGAAGGCTAAGACCAGTAAGGTGATTTGTCTATGCCTAAGAAGCAGAGTAAGGACCTGAAAATATAGGTTTTCTCTTTCCCAATCCAGTACTCTTCACATTCCAATACTTTCTTCTAAAATAATTCATGAAGCTCCATCAGGAATGAGGGAGCCAGGAATAAATGCTTTGGGGAAGACAGGTACATTCCATTAAAAAAGGAGAGGTTTTTCCCATCTTAATAACTTAATAAACCAAAGAGAAAAAAGAACTATGAAGGGAAAGGGAGGAGATAATAGAAAACAGGAAAACATGCAAAATTTTTGCAGTGAGTGGTATTAGAGTCCTACTTTACTTAGTAGTTTTAAAACATTTCTTTTCTATCATGATATTCCTTCCTCAAGAAGTTGTGCTTTGAAGTTTAAGAAATCAGAGAAAAGTTATTTCTTAGCTACTGGTCCCAATTAATGAGAGAAACAGTAATATTTCATCAAAATGTCCAATACTGTTAGGTCTGTACTCACCATTGAGTACCCAATCTCTTTCTGGTTGACTCTTGTCTCCATGGATACACATAGCTGGCCATCTGTCAAAGAAAACTGACCTTTTTAGAAAACATGCTAAAAAGGAAAACTAAGTCAAGAAAATATCTGTAACCACCAATTATATCTTAAAGTTTTGTCAAGGTTACCACGTCGATACGTTGTGACCATTTTGCAAAGCACAAAGCAAATTGTTAAATGGCTACCATTTTAATTTGAGAACTCCTAACAGATGGAAGCTGACAATTCAACACTACACTCACCCATCTCTGCGCATCCTTCGGGTCAGGTCATCACACCGTCTCTTTGTCTCCACAAAGATTATTGTCTTATTTTCTTTTTCAGCCATTATTTCTTCCATCAGCTGGATCAGTCTGGAAGGCAATCACGAATTCTAAGATGTTTATCTGCCGAAGTTACAATGCTTACCAATACATAATAAGTACCCTGATGCTAATGATTTGGAAAATCAATAAGAAACATTCAAATGTCAAAAAATAATTAACTGGCCACCTCAGTAACAGGTTACTTGACAACACATTCATACTTGTGGTCCTTCTCGCTTTCCATGCAAACATCCACAATCTGCAAGATGTTATGGTTGGCACTCAACTCCAGATTCCCCACATTAATCTGGGTGTAGTCACGAAGGAAATCCTCAGCAAGTTGTCGAACCTCCTTTGGCCATGTGGCACTCCACATCAGAGTCTGTCTGTCAGGCTAAAAGCAAGAAGAGAGTTGCTAGATGAAGGAACTTTTACAGCTAGAGATTCAGAGGAAAAAGCATTAGTTTTACATACCCTGATTTGGTCCACAATCTTTCGAATCTGAGGCTCAAAACCCATATCAAGCATCCTGTCAGCCTCATCCAATACAAGGTAAGTACAACGGCGAAGATTGGTCTTTCCTGATTCCAGAAAATCTATCAGGCGACCAGGAGTGGCTATACAAATTTCAACACCTACAAAAAGAAAATTCAAGAAGTGGGACTACACTGCTTACGTATCCAACAAAATGAATTAAACAGTCAAAAGCTTAAAAAAAAAAAAACCTCTGTCCCAGCTAATAAGGAGCTCAGCTACAAAGCAGTGGAAACTTCAAGGTATAACATATAAACTTGTGATAAAAAGCAGTAGGGAAAGATAAAACTCAACCTTGACAAGCAGAGGTCACTATGATCAGGTTCAGCACTAGGAGGGACATTGAAGAGCACCTAGTTTTGAGATTCCCATTCTTAGAGAGGTAATAGCAGAGCCCAAGTACAACTTCTAAATCCTGCCGTACTTTCCATTCCTCAATTATGTCTCATTTTTATAACACAGCAAAGCTTTCAATGGTACCATACTGACATTTGCAGTCAGGAGGAGCACCCATACCTAGGATTTCATCTTTTTGGGAACTTCCCTCCACCACTGCCAATCAGGTATCCAAACCATTACTGGGGAACTTAAGGGTAGGTGACAGACTCATAGTCAAGAGTCCTCAATTATGAGGCTGGATTTGAACCTAAAGCTTTCTGAATTTAAATACAATTTCTCTATTCACCTGACTTTTTGTCATGTTATTTGTATTTGCTGAACCCCCCAATCTCAATATATTTGTAGACTATGTAAGCAACTGTTAAACAGCTATAGTGATGCCAATACAACTCCAGCATCCTCAAAATCTCTTGTACAACTAAAGAAGTTTATTACTTTTACATGAAAACCATGCTCCATAAAAAAAAAAAGAAACCTATCACTATATTCATACAAATTAACCCGTGCCGTTAAGATCATATTGAAATTGAAGTGGATACTCCCCTGCCCAAAGCACCCACAGCCTTTCAAAGGTACTTGCTTGGGGATCCCTAGCTGGAGTCAAGTGAGGATTTCCAGTCCTTCACCTCAATCAGCCAGACCCTCCTCCCCCATCACTACCCATTTCAGAGGGAACACTCTCATTCCCCCTCTACTGCATCCTCCAATATACCCACAGAACTTCCAGGCCCTTCTCCCCCTCTACAGTTACACCCCCCATTATGTGTTGTCCCCTCCAATTACAGTATAAGCTCTTTAAGAATAAAAATTACCTTCCATTCATATACTGTAATACTGTGAATTACTTTAATGAGAATTTTCTTGTATCCTTTTAAATGGCATAGTCTTAAAAGTGAATTTTATTATCCAAGCCAAAAAAAAAAAAAAACTAGAAAGACATTTTTACTTTTATAATGGAAGCTAATAGGAAACTATAATCTTATTTATAGACTTGCTTTTTTTTTTTTTAACAAATGCAGCTCTAATTATTCTGTAAATATACATGCATTTCCTACACAATGAAAGAGCTTTTGTTTCCTTCTTACCTCTCTCTAAATCTCGAATCTGTGGACCTTTGGGAGCGCCTCCATATATGCAGGTGCTCTTCAATCGAGAGCATTTGCCATAATCATCAGCTACTTGTTGTACTTGCTGGGCCAATTCTCGGGTAGGCGCCAGAACCAGGCACTGCAAAATAAAAAGGATGCATATTAAACATCTTTACTTGCACAAGTAAAGCAGGGATTAAAATGAGATCCTCAAACAAGGGTAAATGATTAAAACAAACCCTCAAACTCTTACTTCCCCTAGGAGAGATTAACCTCAACACCATTATTAACCCATTACACTTACATGTATGTCTTCCCTCACCAATTACCCTGTAAAGTTTGTACATGTAAACACTGACTTTATACTTTCTCTTGTTATCCTATAAAAAGCTAGCAAAGTGCACAAAACAGCAGCATGCATTGGCTAAAGAGCATTTTAACAGCTTCTAAGGGCTCTGGCAGATCGCTTCTTAAGATTAAAAAACAAAACAAGACACTTACAATTGGGCCATCCCCCCTCTCCAAATATGGCTGATGGTTGATATGAACAATTGCAGGAAGCAAATACTGAAAAAGAGGGACACAAAGAAAACTTCAATGAAACTTCATGTCTTCAGTTGAGCAACACCAACTTGTATTTACATAGCATTCTAGGATTTACAAAACACTTTTTTCACAACCTTTCAAAGTAGGCAATATCATATAATGTCATAGAAGAGAGCTTAAGCTAAGGACACTCATCTGCATAAGGCTGCAACAATGCCAGTGACCAAGGAGGCACTTCCAATACAGGCCTCCTGAGTATTACATACTGCATCCTCTCTATTACAAGACAGTGCCTTTTCACTTACAGCACATCAAGTTAAATTCAGCTGAAACCTAGAGGAAAAAACTTCTAGTTCCTGCCTATCAAGTTTCTGCCTTTTCACAAAGTACCCAAACTAAAGCAAGGAGCAGTATCAGCACACTCCTGCTCACTTAGAAAAGCTCTCTTTTCTGTAACATTTGAAAACTTATGAAACTTTCCTCACAATAACCCTGTGAGGTAGAATTCCTATTTTACAGAAAGCAGGAATTACAGGAGAAACAAGGAAACAGACACATGGATGTTCAGGACCTTGCTAATTGTTCAATTTAAACCAGGATCTCCTGGGGACTTCAGTGGGCTCTCCACTACAGGGTCTCCCAACACAGAATTCAAGAACTCCCTGAGGCAGATGAATACTGCCTATTAAAGTGGTATGGTTCTTGGTACTTACTGCCAAAGTCTTCCCAGAGCCGGTCTGGGCAATGCCCACCATATCCCGGCCACTAAGAGCCAACGGGAATCCCTGGCACTGAATTGGAGTTGGTTCTGTGAAATTCTGATCCATTAGCACATCCATCACATACTCTGCAAGGCAAAAACCAAAACATAACACTGCAATCACCGTTTAAAAGGGCATGAACAGGAGCCACAGGCGCACATAACTCAAGCGAGGAATAAACTCCTGTTCTACCACTTCCTGTAACAACTTGGAGCAATGTTTCCCAACTCTTTTCGGATCCCTGAACCCCCTATCTTCCCAGAACTCAAATTCAAGAAGAAAGAAAAAAAAAAAAACCTGAAGTTTACCATGCAAATGCACCTAAGAAATAAAAGATTGAGAAGAATGGGACATGCTTCTTCAATAGACACCAGCAATTCCGTCTCTGGGAGAAATCTAGTTTAAAGACCAGATAAAACTACCTTTGTGCTCTTTTGGACAGCTTCGCTGCTTAGGTGCCCAAGACATAGCGCTGATATTCTAAAGGAATATCGCAAAGTTTCTTAACAAGATCACGGGAAGTCCACAGGGGAGACCACTTTAGAACACCCTTGGTATTTATCACTCTCTCCTTTCTCAAGAGCCTTTAGGTTTTGACAAGGTTTGAAATTCCTGGTCACTTGGACTTTATGATCTAGTCTCCACATATCCTTTAACTTGTTAAGAAAATCAGTAATGCCTAGTGTATGTCATTGGGTAGTGGGCCTCACCATCATGGACACTCCCTTGCAGGCCATCCATCAAAGTCTGTGCAGGCTGTCCTCCTGGCCACAACATCAGATAAGGATACCAAGTCTCCAGATCAAATCTACATCAACTTACCAATGACCCCAATGACCCTTCCATCAACTCAACAAACCTCCCCTTCAGCGGTTTACATGGATAACATGACTGAACTGCAGGACACTTACGAGGAAAGTTAGCGTGATGGAAAGCAAACACTGGCTTCGGGCAGACATCTCCCCCTCTCACTGTGATCTCCTTCTTCCGGCGAAGCTCATCAACCTCGTACTGCAGCCAAGTGAAACCAAGCAGGTTATCACAAAGTTTCTCTTTGGGGTAGCTACCACACAGCTTCCTTTAACTTGACAACCATTAAAATAACGCCCTAAGTACATCTGAGTGTCTAGGAAGCCTTTAAAAGGATGTTCCCCCCACCAGTTTTGTGGGGATTTTTTGGAGGGGGGAAGGCAAGGCAATTGGGGTTTAGTAACTTGCCCAAGCTTGTCACACAGCCAAGTATCAAGTGTCTGAGGCTGGATTTGAACTCAGGTCCTCCTGACTACAGGGCTGGCATTCTATTCACTCTGACACCTGGCTCCCCCTCCCTTACCAATTTTAAGCACACCTCAGTCTAATGGGCATCTTTTGAGGGAGGTAATGGTGCAGTAGAAAGAGGGCTGTGAGCCTGGAATCAGGAAGATGTACCTTCAAATCTGGCTTTAGATTCTTATTATGTGACCTTGGGCAAGTTGATTATCTCAGTATCTTCAATGATAAAAATAAGGATAACAGCACCTATACCTCCCAAGGCTGTTTTAAGTATCAAATAAGAAAACATTAAAAAAAAATCCACTTAGCACAGTGCCTGACACACAATAGATACTATATAAATACCAGTTATTTTAAATTATGATTTACTTTTAAATAACTGAATTAAATTTCACTGGATTATATATTGAGGCATATCAAGAGGCCAGCAATTCTCTATTCATACACAGAACTTGAGATGTATAATACAAAACTGCTTTCCTTTCAAGTTTGCATTTAAGATGTTTTTCCCATAAGATTTTTAGCTGGAAGATACAGGAAAACCTTAATTATCTATAATGGTTGAGGAAGTAGAGGTGCTCCCTTTTTCAAGGTTTTCCTAACCATGTGTCAAACAGCTTGTTGGAAATTAATTTTTATGTTTACATTGTTTCTTAGTAACAAAATTGTATCATATGCATCATTCTCATAGCCCTTATCTCATTTGAAGTTTAAAATGACCCTGTAAAATAATACTAATGATCAAGAGAAGCACTGTTTAGCTCATTGAGAGCCACACAATAAGTGCTTTTTGACCAAGGGGCAAAGAGGCTCACCAGGTGTTCCAAGTTGGATAACTAATCAATGGCAAAGGCAACCAGTCTTCTCACTCCTAAACAATGGAAATAAGTAACCAGACGGCCCTACTCTTTTATAGTTTACTATTTGTTCAGCACAAAGTGAACCAAATGCTTGACTAGGTCTTCCCTAAGGTCCCTTCCAACTTCAAATCCCATGAACCCGACAAGACATTTAGAATAATACCAGTTCTCCTCTCCTGGCTCCCAAGTACTACAATAAACAGTTAATGCTATTTATAACTTATGGATATAGTGAAATCACTTTATTGCTTAAATCCACCTTATACCAATCAACTATAACCAAGGCAAAGATATAAAATCAGAAAAAATAATAGACCAAAGGATGCAGATGCAATGGGGAATCGCATCAGCCAAGCATAAACATACAGTGCTATGCATGCACACACACTCACACACAGACTTTTGTCCCCTGAAGAGAGGGCTTGTTCAGACTAAACTGCCACCTAAGCACACACTGGGCACGTCATCACTCTCTCCATGTTCACAAGGCCCACTGCAGAAACTTACCGGGGTAAGCCTGGCCACTTCAGGGTGTTCCACATAAAAGTTCTTCTCAAACTTGGGCAGCTCACTCAGATCCCACTTCTTTTTGCGTAGACGTTCCCCAGGATTGCCGAATTTCTTTGGAGGCAGGCCTCCACCTCCTCTTGCTCCAAACCTAAGCGCATGGAAATTAGTCCACTTTATCTGCTTTATTTACACTACATCTTTTTTAAACTAAGAGATTAAACAAAATGTCAAATTAAACCTTAAATGCCATTTTAGATGGCCACTTGTAGACAACAGAATCTGGCTGATTCCTCCCTCATTAATGCTTGTTCCGTAAAACCCTGGAACACCAAGAAACCAGGAACTGTTTCGTTCAGCTTTTAGCATTAGGATGCCCCTCTTACCTACTTGCAACATGCCATGCCTAAGGAGATTCTTCTTTCCAGAGTCTACTCATAACAACTTATTACTATAGAAGCAATTCTAGAATTCCAGCTTTATAATTAATGCATTTCTTATTTTTAAAAATCCAACTAGAGTCTCCAATTTTTTCCTGTAATTCAAAGTATTAAAATACCTTGATTTATGTACACACAGTTAGAATCTTGTCTAACTATAAACAGAAAAGGCCAAAAAGGACAGTTCCAACTTGTTTTAAGGAATTAAAATCACTGACGTTCCTTTCAAACCACTGGCATATTTCACAAAAGAATCACTCAGCAGTCAGTAAGAAAAACCATAAAGGAAGTTCAAAAATGAAACCTGCAAAGACTGCCATTTTAGCTAAGTAGCTTAATAATGGAGCCAGCTTGATATTTATACATACAGAACACAGGTACAAGGAAAAAAAACCATGATTATTAGAGCCAGCAAATAACAAGTGGAAATCTACAAAAAATAAGGCATATTTCCTCCCAATCTTTTAACCAAATTTTTGAAAAAGATAATAATTTTGAACAATTATTTTGGAGTATATATTAAATGGACAAATTCCTCCAAATAAAAGTTGTTTAAATTTCCTTTAATTCCTTTGTACCAGTACATAAAATGAGGCCATAAGCAAAATGTCTAGTGATTGTTTATACATTTCAAAATACGTTATTATCCAAAAATCTGCATTCACTTGAAACGGTTCAAAGTAAACAAAATGAGGAAAGAGATTTCTAGGAAGAAAAAATGTTTCTTTCTTTAAACAATTCCCAGTTGAAGCAGTCATTTCAACGCCATTTTCTCTAGCCTACATCCCCAAAACTAATGAGGCAGAGCAGAACAGATTCTTCTCCAAACAAGAAAGCTAAGGCCGATGTTGTGTGTTTTTTTAATTTCAATCTCCTGGCTATCCATTCTTAGCTTGGCTTTAACAGAACCACCCCCAATGCCTTTTTTTTTTTTTACTAACAAATGAACTATCTCCACATGTCAGACTTTTGCTCTCGCTATTAACACAAAATATTTTTATTATTTTTCACCAAAGATGGCAGATTGGGTGGTGATGGGGTTTTAAACAATGGTCTATGACACTTTCACAGACTGCTTATGCCAAGGTATTTCATAAGCCGAACACCTTTCTCTGGTGCTTTAAGGCTTAGTAATTAGCGGTTATAATTATAGTCTGTGGAAGACAGTGCAACCCTACCGAACACACTGACACCAATAAAGGTGGGAGTCACCCCTTTGGGCTCCCACCTTTAAGGATAACGTCCGTCTGCGGGGGCCTGGCAAGAGCGCGGTTCGGGGCATCGGTCACCCGCAGCATTCGGGCCGGTTATTCTCGGATGCCATTTTGTACAATGTCTGGGGCCCACGAGAAGCCGCCGGCCTCCCTGCGCTCGGCGCAGCAGAACGCCGGGCTGCCTGGGGGGAGCTCGCTGGGCCGCGGGCCGCCGTCCGTCCCTCCCCTCCCCCACCACTCTCGTTCCACCCAATGGGATTCGGGC
>NW_027185720.1:14480989-14516791 GCF_028583685.1 Petaurus breviceps papuanus
CTCTGCCTCGGCACCTCCTTGCGTCCTCCACGACAGCAGACACCCTTCCCCTCGGTCCCTCGGTTTTCCGGCCGGCCCGTCCCCGCCCCCGGCCTCACCCTCCACGGTCCCGGTCCCGGTCGCGGTCTCCGAAGCCGCCTCCTCGCATGGTGGCGCCGGGGTCGGACAGCGAGGCGAGGCCGGGCGGGGGCCTGAAGAGGAGCGAGGCGGCGGCGGAGGCGCAGGCCGCGCGGAGGGGCCCGGCGGCAGCGGCGGCTGACGAGACCGAGGGGGGCCCGGGCTTCGGAATCGCTCGCTCCTCGGCGACGTCTCCCGTCGTGGGCGTCGCCACCGTCGCCTGCGGTCGCGTCGGAGACGGGCGCGGGGCTGGGAGAAAGCGGGAGCGCTGCGGCGGCGGCGGATGCTCCTTCCTCCCTCGGCGGCGAAGCTCCACAAAATGGCGGCCGCCGCGCCGACTCGGGCGCTACGCACGGCCCAGGCGGCACGTAAGACGCGTCCGGGAATAGCGCGCCCCTCCCCCCGCCCCGCGCGGCTCGCCCAGCGCCATTCCCGAACGCGCGCCACGCCGACTGCGCAGGCGGCCGCCGCCCGCTGCCCGCCCGGGCGCCCTCGAGCTACGCAGCGCGCGTAGAGCTCGTGCGCGCGGTCGGGGCGACGACGTGGCGTAAACTGGGGCGGGGGGGAGGGGCGGGGAGAGGCCGAGTCGCTACGTAACATTCCTGGCGGCCGCAGCCCGCCGCCCGCCCACGACTGCGGGGCTGCGCACTCTGCGTAGCGTAGCGGGGGTGGAGAATCCGGGGTTCTGGCCTCCACTGCGGCGGCGGCGGCGGCGGGCGGCGGCGGCGGTGGGGCTGCAGAAGCTGCGCTGCGACGACAATAACGTCCTCCATGTTGCGGCCTGTGGAGTTCGACCGACACCCGCCCCTCCCCCCTTCTCTGTCTGCAGGCTCCGCCCCTCCCTCTAGCTTGCGTTGCGCCTGCGCAAGGGGGCCCAGGCCCAGGGCTGCCGGAGCCTGAGCCTGGGAGCTGGCCTGGAGCCCCTCGCACCCCTGCCCATCCCCTTGCTCTCCTGGCGCAGGGCCTCGTGGGCACACAGCAGGCGCTTACTAAGTGCACAGTAGCCCT
Source organism: Petaurus breviceps papuanus (assembly GCF_028583685.1). Lineage (NCBI taxonomy): Eukaryota > Metazoa > Chordata > Mammalia > Diprotodontia > Petauridae > Petaurus > Petaurus breviceps. The sequence goes on from NW_027185720.1 coordinate 14,482,115, forward strand.
GCGGCCTGTTCTCTGGTCCGAGCCTTTTCCTGAACGGGCATTCAGCAAGCCGTTAATTAATGTTTATTGGGCTGGACTCCCTGGTCTTTGTCATCCCTGGGGGCATAGGGAAACAAAGCCCTTGGTACACAGTAGGGGCCTAATAATTGCTTAGCGACTTGCCAAAAGCCAGGTCTTAACCTAACTCCCCCCCTTTCAGAAGAAAGTGCAGGACAGCCGCCTGCCTCTGGTCACACTATGCACGGCTGCGGGTGGATCTGAACCCAGATCTTCTGAGTTTAAGTGTTTCATTACTGTTCAGTCTTGTCCTGCCCTTAGCAACCCCATTTAGGGTTTCCTTAGTAGAGATTTGCCATTTTCTTCAGTTCATTTTAAAGGTGAGGACACTTGAGGCAAGTCGGTAAGTGACTGGCCCAGGGTCACACAGCTGTTATGTGTCTGAGGTCGGATTTGAACTCAGATCTTCCAAAACTCCAAACCTGGTGCTGTGTGCATTATGGCCCTACCTAGATTCCTACAGGCTGACAAATAGTTGGCAGGAGGTCACCTGTTGGGACCCACCGATCCATGGCTGACTGAGCAATAAAGTTGAAGGCGGAAGGCTTGAGTTCAAATCTTGCCTCGGCCAATAATGAGTAGGTGACCTTGGCCAGGTCACTTCTCTAGGACTCAGTTTCCTCCTCTGTAAAAACAGAGATCTTCAATTCAGCATAATGTTCATCGTCTCAAATGATTTCTGGCTCATCCCCTGTGGATAATAATAGGGCTTGGCCTGGATAGGGCTCTTCTGATCTGCCAAGTGCTTTCTGGCATCCTTTGTCTCATTCGATCCCCATGACAACCCCATGAAGTAAGGGGATCTCGTCTCATCGGCTTCTTTGTGCCCAACACCCAACTCTACCCCTCCCCCCCATTCCCATGGCGCTCTTTCCCTATATTGCTTTGGGCTCCTTCCTGTATGAGGCGGTACCTTCCCTAGCCCAGACTCACGATCTCCTCCCACAATAACATTCTGTCAAGACTAATCTTTTCTCATTAATGAATTGGTCCATCAGACACTTTTTAAGGGCCAGCATCAATTACTCAATCTCTTCCAGACCTTCCTATTTGATTCTGTTCAACTAATTCCTACTGTAGTCGACTGACAGTCGACTGACTGTCTTTTCTTCTTAAAAAAAAAAAAATTTATTTTTAATCCTAAACTTATCAAACATCACGGAAAGCACAGACATTTCTATGTGCAGAGAAACACAGGAGAAAAAAAAGATTGTGTAGGAAACCACAAAGCTCTTATAATATATAGCTAGGCTTTTTAAAGTACATGTTAAGTTAAATATAGTAGTTTCAACACTGGCCTGCCTGTCTGATTCCCTTTCTGTGTATTTTAAAATATTTCACTGACACTTCTCTTTTTCTTTTTTGGACATTAGTATCACTCCTTCCTCATGTATTTCCAACCCCGCACACACAACTAAAAAAAGGCCTCCCTTATTATAAAAAGGCATAATTGATTTAAGCAAAACAAAATCACCCACTGGTCACATCTGAAAGTATACATCTCCTTCTGGACCCTCCTCCATCAAGCCTCTGCCCAAAGATGGGAAACAGGCTTCATCCTCCTCTTCTTCGATCTGGGATAGAGCAGAGTTCTGAAGTCCTTCATGGTTATTTGTCTCTACTATGTTGCTGTAGTAGAAGCTGTTTTGGTTCTTCTCACTGCACTCTGCATCATCTTCCCAAATTTCTCTCAATCTGTCCCTTTTCTCATTTCTTACACTACAGTAATATCTCATTACATTCATGTACCACAATCTGCTCAACGTTTTCCCGATTGATGGGTACTCACTTTATTTACAATCTTTGTGACAATAAAAGTGCTGGCTAAAAATTTTTTTACATATGGGGTCTTTTCCTCTGTCTTGTACCTCTTTGGAGGTATATGGCTAGTTGTATTAGCATTATGGGATCAAGGGGCAAACACTTAAGTGGCTTTGGAGGTTTAATTCCAAGCTGCTTTTAAAAATAGCTGGACCAATTCACAGCTACTATCAACAATTCATTGGTGTACCTGGCCCCCCAACAATTGTCATTTTCCTTTTTGAGACAGCCTTTGCCAATCTGAGCTTGAATCTACAGATGTTTCCATTTTCATGTCTTATTATTAATGATTTGGAGAATTTTTTTCCATCTGGCTGTTGATACCTTGAATTTCTTCTTTTGAAAACTGCCTGGCCTAGATTTCAGAAAAACCTGGGAAGATTTACATGAACTGATTCGAAGTGAGCAGAAACAGAACATCGTACACAGTAACAGCAACATCGTGTGATAATCAATTGTGATTGACTTAGATCTCCTCAGTGATACAGTGATCTGAGACAATTTCAAGGACTCATGATGAAAAATGCTATCCACATCCAGAGAAAGAACTGATGGAGTCGAAATGCCGACTGAACCAAACTATTTCACTTGCTTTTTTTTTTTTATTTTTTTCCCCTTTTGTTCTGTTTCTCCTTTCACAACATGACTAATGTGGAAATATGTTTTATGTGATTGCACATGTATAACCTATATCAGATTGCTTACTATCTTGGGGAAGGGAGAGGAGGGAAGGAGAAAGAAAAAACTGGAACTCAAAATCTTGTAAAAATTGTCTTTACGTGTAATTGAAAAAAATAAAATATGATTTAATTACCCAAAAAGCCCACGACACTCTACCTGGTCATCTCCTTTGACCATTGATCTCCTGGGGAATACCATTTCTTTCTAAGCACTGTACCTTTTCCCAGGCTACCTGGCATACTTGGAAGGCTTTGCTCCTCACCTCTCTGTTTCTCTGAAACCCTAGCTTCTTTCAAGGCTTAATTCCAGTGCCACTGCTTGTGGGAAATCTTTCCTGAATGCCCAGGGAAGAAGCAGGGCACAATGGAAAGACCATTGACTACAGGAACTTGGTTAAGATGCCTCTGCCTGAGTGATGACCTCTCTGGGCCTCAGTTTCCTCCTTTGTAAAATCAGGGGGTATGAGGGCCCTTAGAGCTCTAGATCTAATTCCTGTGACATGGTTAGTCCTCTTTCCTTCCTCCAATTGCATTTATTTACTTTTCTAAGTAGGATGAGGGTCAGGAATTCTATATTTTGAACCCCTAGTACTAAAACCCAGTGCCTAGAAAGGGTGAGGGGAGGGAGGTGAATGGAGGGGTTGAGGTCCAGATCTGTAATTTCATCCCTCTGGAGCATTCCGAGGGTGGAAACTCCCTCTGACAGTACAGCTGGGGAACCCTCTGTAACTTACAGCCTTACAGTAATTTACAGGGCATGGAGGAGTTAATTGTCACTCAAAAATGTGTTGGAAGCAGGCTTTGCATAGAGGACTTCTTGACTCAAAGGCTGGAGCTCTAAACACCTAGCTATGATTCCTCTCACCTCGAATAACATGAACATAAATGTTTGCTGAATTAAGGGAAATATGCATTTTAAATAAGAGTGGATTCCTGGCCCTCATGGGACTTCCAGGAGTCTTATGCCTTCCATTTTGACTTCATCCATTGTGTTTATTACCCCTCTCTCTGTTTAAATATAATCTCACCACATTGATTGACCATCCATACCACCAGTCATCTCAACATTTCTCAGGACACATCCCACAAACCTAAAACTTGTACAGGACATTAGCTTTACATTTCTGGTGACTCATCACCCACCATGGGGCTTTACTCAAGGTAGGTGCTCAGTATTTTTAAAATTGAATATAGCTAGAAAAAGGAAATCTTTTACCAACATGATCTCTGAGTGTGTCCTTTCTGGTTCAAGTCAAAGGAATTGAATAATCAAACTGATGTCACGTTATGGGCCCATAGAGACCAGCTGGTTCAACTTTTTCATTCGACAAGTGAGGAAACTGAGGCCCACAGAAGTTAGCAGTGACTTGTCCAAGATCAGTGAGTTAGTGAGTGGCCAAAATGGACCCAGCCCCTCAGTTCTCTTTCCCTTCCACCAAGATTTGAAAAGATGGAAAGATCTGGAGGGTCAGGGTGGATACGTAACAGCCTAGAGAACAGTAAGGTGAGAGGAGGGCTGGTGATCTTGCTAACTTGTAAAAGAGCTTCAGAATTTTGGAAATCTCAAGAGAACCCAAGATACATTGATCAAGATTACAGAAGCAGCGGCAGCTAGGTAGCAAGTAAATAGGGAGAAGGACCTGTGTTCCAATCCAGCCTCAGATACTTAGTAAGCTGTGTGACCCTGGGCAAGTCACTTAACCTCTTTCAGCCTCAATTTAAAAAAAAGATTACGGGTAATTACTTGTAATAGATTACAGGGGCAGTTAATTGTAATGATCAATCTTGGTCCTACAGAGGATATAATGAAACACCTTCTGTCCTCTAGATAGAGAGATGGGGGAGAGACATGGCCATTGTATCACAGGGTTTTACTTTACTGTTTTTTCTTTGTTTCAAGGGACGGTTCAATACATATTAGATCAAAATAACTTGTGTAAACAAAAGTGGCATCAATAGAACTTTCTCAAAAGGTAAAGCAACCAACAAGGGGGTTGGATCAGAGGGAAGCCTGGGAGTTGCACCGGGTCATACCTTGGAATCACAAAGTCCTGAGTTTGAATCCTGCCTCAGATACACCGTGAGCCCCTGTACCTCTCAGCCTCAGTTTCCTTATCTATAAAGTGGTGACAGCACCTAATCTCCAGATCATTGTGAAGATTAGATAAAATGATGTATGCAAAGGGCCTGGCTGCATAAATGTTTCTATAACCATCTGTGTTTATCCAAGAGGCCACCTTGTCCAAGCCCCTCATTTTACAGATAAGGAAACTGAAGTCCAAAGAGGTTATTATCTGATTGAGCTCACACAAGTAACAATAAGTGGCAAAGCTAGATCACTACCCTGGTCCTCTGACTCAAAAGCCAACATTCTTTCCCCTGCCTGTATAACCAGAAGGAAGAAGGGGATTCATTTGGGAGCTGCCATGGGCAAAATCCAGGAAAGCCCACGAATCAGGTTTCAGGGAACTTGGAGAAAAGTGGTTTCCACTTGAAGCTAAGAGCTCACCAAGATTAGTGGGCCAAAGGGTGGTGGAAATGAGCCAACTAGAATTAGGCAAGAAGAAAGAAGGAGGAGGCCTGCAAGAGGCTGATTCTCACTGAATTAGACTAATGCCAAGTCTGTGGAGTAATATGAGATTGCCACCTGTCATTTGCAATCTAATGGGAATGACATGAACTTGGTTGGCCCCAGCACCTAAGAGTGTTCTCACCTAAAGGTTTACATGGGAATGTATAAGGGATGGGAAAGGATGGACATTTCAGGAGAAAAGGAAGGGCAAAGTGTGTGTGCAGGAGGGGGGAGTTGCTGCAACAGGAGCGAAGAAGAGGAAGACTGGGGGGTTGGCTTTTGTACCATACAGGAGAGATGGCCCCAGAAGGTAAATCAAGCCAACAGACATTAAGAACTCACTATGTGCCAGGCACCAGGCTGAGACACAGGGATAGAAAAGAAGGCAAAAATCATCCCTGCCCTGGACATTGGCTTGGGACCTCCATGCTAATGTTGGGTCTTTTTAATCAATGCCTCGGATAAATAATAAAATAATAACAATAGCAAATAGAAAAGTGCAATAGCACTTGAATGTTTGCAAAGAATTTTATACATTACCTCCTCATACCAACCTTACCAGATTTGCAAATGAAATGGAGTGGAATACAGAAATGTCTCTGTAGGCTAGAATGCTGTGATGATGCTAACAAGATGAGATTCAGGAGGGACAAATGTAAAGTCTTAGATCTGGGTTTGAACAATCTATTTTACCTGGGCAAGATAGGAAAGGCATGGTTAGATAGTTATCTGAAAAAGCCCTGAAGGTTTTACTGGATGTGAGAAACAGTGTGGCCTAATGGAGGGAGGGAGAGAAAGGGAGGGGGGGAGAGGAGACAGAAGAGGGGGGAGAGAGAGGAGAAAGATGGAGAGAGAAAGGGAAGGAGAAAGAAGGATAGAGAGAAGGAGAAAGAGGAGAGACAGAGAGAGAGAGAGAGAGAGAGAGAGACTTGGCAAATTCTTTCTAAGCCTATCTGTGGCAGATTTGTTCTTGACAATTAAAACTATCCCAAAGTGGAATGGGCTGCCCAGGGAGGTAGTGGGTTCCTCCCAATGGAAGTCTTTAATTAGTGGCAGGTTGACTGATTGTGAAGTATGTTGTAGAGGGAATTTCTGGTCAGGCTAGATTAGCTGGTGTCCAACTCAGAGATACTGGTTTTTTGTGTCATGAGACTCATGTTAGTAGAACTGCATGTACAGGATGTGCTAAAAGCTTTAATCGCTTAATTCTACATGAAGACTTTTGGAACACCCAATAAAAAGCTGGGAGTCATGAAGAGAGAAAGTCCTGATTCCCAGTTCCTTTAAATTCAGTGTAAAATTTACAATGGATTTTTCTTCTATTAAGATTTCATCCAGCTGGCATAGGTTCAATTCTCTCCCACACCACATATGTCTACTCCTTGCCCCATAACTTCACCTTTCACCTACATGCTAGAGAAACACCCCCAAAAGGTCAGGCTTTTGTCTCCTAACGACCTCTGCTCTTTACTAGGGTTTGAGTCTCAGTTCTAAAGTTTGTATCTCTGCCCTGGTATTGCCCACCTTTGCAGCTTCACATACCACCAACTTAACTCAAATTTAAGTTAATTTAAAGTCCCTGCCCAGATTCATCAGTGTCCCCAGACCAATCCCATCACTTGAGGATTTCTCCCATCTTCCTACAGGAAGTAATGGGGAAAAGGCAAAGTAATTCTTAAGCCACCTCCTCATGAAAAGGTCTACCAATTGGGATAGTCTCTCCTTTGTCAGGGGAGAGCCATCGGAAGGAAGACACACCTAGGCCTAAGCTAGAATTCTAGCTTTGACTTACTCTGTGTCAGATGATTCTGGCCCGCTTGCCCAATGCAAGCCTTACAGATACCAAGGCAAGAGTCTACCCAATATGGCAAACTTTTAATAAACTTTACTTTTCTTTGACTGAGAGATAGGGTTAGGGGTGCTCGAGACCCCAAAATGCCAACACACCGCGTCCTGCCGAATGAATTCAACTCAAATCTTCTCTCAGCCAAAGAAAAGTTTATTAAAAGTTCGCTTGTATTGGACACAGAGTAAATCTGTGCTGGAAAATTCTTATGGCGGCTATTGGCCCTCACTCAGGGTCTACAGTGATTGAAGAGGCCATTGATTCTCTTTATTGGTTACTGCTAGCCTACTTAATAAATCAGTCATGCTTGGAATCTTACCTTCATTTTCCAACATAACATTGGAATTCCCCACCATTGCCTCCAGGAAGGCAGGGAGGAGACTTTGCCCAGAGAGACTGTGATTGGACACTGGTTGAAGGAAACTTCTCTTCTGATTCATCACAAAAGTCACTTAAACATCTCTGTTTGCATCTGTTTCCTCATTTGTAAAATGGGGATAATAACAGCACCCACCTCACAAGGCTGTTGTGAGGGTCAACTTAGTAGGTGAAATAGAAATGTTAGCTATATTATCATTCGCTTTGAGGAATTGGTACAGTAAAAAAAAACAACACAGGCCGGTCTCTGGGATCTGCATCATATGGAACAATGGCCTCACCAGGATGTCTGTGTTCCTGTTGCCGAATAACTGTAGCTACCTGTTCAAAGTGCGTTGTCAGTGAGTAGTCAGGCTACCTGTGGAAGCCAGGAGAGGCAGCTCAGGGATCCCAGGGAAAAGCAGTTCAAAGGCCGGTTCCATTGTCTCATTCCCCTGCCTCTGAACCTCCTCCCACTTCTTATTAGTCACGAAGGGAAAAGTCCAGACATCTTAGCCTAGCTTTGAAGGCCCCCAACCTACCCTTCCAGTTGTAACTGGACACCCTGCATGGATAATCTGCTGGAAGCACGCTCCTGAAAATTTCTTTCACATTCCCACTTCCATGCTTTTGTACCTACCATTTTTCCTACCTAGAATACCATCCCTCATCCATCCATGCCTATCTTTTCTTCATCTTTATAAATAATAAAATTGCACAGAGTGGAGGGAATGCAATTGCCCCCTTCTTTTTCTTTTCTCCCTCTTTCACTCTGTTAATCAATTATGGGGTTCAAACATCCCAAAGCATAGCCTTGGAGGCAGAAGGAACAGATAACACCTTGTGTCTCCCCACCAACCACTGACCTAGAATCTCCGAGAAGTCAGGAAAACTGGTGAAACATCTTCAACACCCCTCAGAGATGGGACTTACTTCCCCCCCTTTCTCCCCCCGCACCTCACTACTTCTGTCTTGGCCCAGTTACCCTCCCTTGATGTGCCCTGTCTCCCTCACTGGAGGGTGAGTTTCTCAAGGGCAGGAGAATTCAGGTAGAAGGTGGGACTAACTGACCTCTAAGGTCCGTAACAACTGGGGAATTCTATGATTGAAAGTCGGCCTTCATCATCTGGCTCAGGATAGCTACCCAACCTTCTCAGTCCGGGAAACAAATGCCAGGTGCCTTGCTCAACTTTTCACAGGCTTAGAATTAGAATGGAGCCCAGAGATCATTTTATGGAGGAAGAACTTGGACTCAGAGTAAGGGCTTTTGCCTCCAAATGATTCCTCCTCACTCCCATCCCCACCCCCAACCAGGATGCCTTTGCCCAAACTCCTGCCCTGGCCTCCTCTCCTCTTCACCTAGCAGGATCCCACTGGACTTGGAGGGTCCCTCTCTAGAACCTAGCTCTTTCTTAGGCCCCCCCCCCCGCCCCAGACCTCAAATCTCCTTCCCTTCATTCCTCTACCATGCTTCCAATCTGCATGTCCCTGGCCTGTGAACACTCCCTGTCTCTGTTGTTCTCATTCGTTTTTGTTTGTTGGTTTGTTTGTTTTTTGTCTTTTTGGGGGGGGGGAGGAAGGAAGAAAGGGCAATTGGGGTTAAGTGACTTGCCCAAGTTCACACAGGTAGTGTTAAGTGTCTGAAGTTAAATTTGAACTCAAGTCCTCCTAACTCCAGGGCCCGTGCACTATTCACTGAGCCACCTAGCCACCCCCGTTGTTCTCTTTCTTTCATGAGTGTGAGCCTGGTGCTCTTCAGACTCCTTGAGATCAAGGACAGAGGCAATCTACATGGTAGATTGGCTTGACTTGCCAGGAAGGCCTGGATTCGAATCCTACTGTGACATGTACTAGCCAAAATTATTTCACTTATTAAAAGCAAGTCATGTAACCACTGTGAGCCTCAGTTTACCTACTTACAAAATGGGGGGTCATAATATTTGCAGTCCTACCCAACAGGGTAGATGTGAGGATCCAAGGAGATAATGTTGACAAGGTACTTTGCAAAGCTGAAAAACCTTTATAGGCAATGGGTCACCCAGGAGGGCTTTAAATGGAATACAGAGAAGCCTGGTGGGGAGCCTGGGTGAGTGCTGACTCTGCCATTTAGTAGCTGCATGGCCATGCCTCCTCTTGGAGCCTCAGTTTCCCCATTTGTAAAATGAGATGACTGCAGCTGAGCCCCAGCATTGTGGGTGGTGGTTGGTCTAAAGCCAATCAGATGTCTACACAAAGTCAGGTATCCTCCCCAGGAGAGTCAGGGCCTGGCTGGACTTGGTCTTTGATCCCCAGAACAGAGAGCAGGCTTCATGTGAGGCAGGAGCTGGAGACAGTTTTTGCTGAATCACACCACACACATATATATTTGCTGAAACAAATTGTGTGTTTAATAATTAAACCATGTTAACCCTTTAAACATTTAAAATCTAACATTCTGAAACTTTACAGTTAATTTTAAAATCGGACAAACTGGAATTTTCTAAACAATTCTCTAAAAAGCAGCTGCAACTCCCCCAATACCAGAGGCTTCATCCTGAATTCTCTGCCCTATGGGGTGGGTTGGATTTCTTTAAAAGCCACTTAAAGCTTCTGGAAGTCAACTCCTAAACGCTGCCTTGGTTTCTTGCTGCTAATAATGATAGGGCCATGCAGACACTCTGATATTCTCAATACAGTTTTCTCTGGGGCCCAATGAACCCCTCTGCCTCAGTATACACAAAGCTTTCCTATCTCTGGGAGTCCAAGCAAAGGCTGAGAGAAAGAGCGTTGCAGTGGGGTGGGGGCGGGGGGAGGCAGAACTCTGGGTTCATCTGCAACGTCTGTTCTGAGAATTCTACAAATCTGGAGGCACACTCTGAAAAGACGGAAGGAGAGGAGCCGGGGATTTCAAAGGCCAGGAAACATTTTTATCTCTTTTACCCGCTTCCCATTAGTCAACATTCTGAATCATGTGAAGAAACAAAGCCTGTTTTCTCCGATCCGTGGTTTTCTTCCCTCTCTTCAGGCCTGATGGAGTCTGTGCTGCCATCTCAATCTGTACCAACTCTCCACCTACTCCTTGGCGTCCCCGATTCCTCCTGCTGTTATTGCGAAGGTGGCTTCGTTTTCAGGCATCTCGGGGCTACCGAAACATAAGGAAGGAAGCATGTAAGAAGCCCCGGCTGATAACACGGCTTGGTGTCATCGCGTCTCTCTGAGCACACAGGGACATCACCTCCATGTGTCACCTGTCATTAGCCCACGAGTCTGACCAACTTTGCCAGATGTTCACCTACCAAGTTTCCTCCAAAATTGAATAGGGCTCATTCTACACCAGTACAGAAAGTAGACAGCATGGTGTGGGGGGAGAAGGGCACAGCTGGGGCCAAGAGAGGTGGTTCAAATCCCAGCTCCAACATTTCCTAGCCATGGCACCTTGGACAAGTCATTGGCTTTGGGGGAGCCTAAGCTTCTGCCCAGAATGAGGGTAAGAGCATGGTCTGTCTGTGTCTCGAGGTGCTTTGTAAGCCCCAAGAAGTCAGAGAGACACAAGTTTGAGAGGGACCCTAGTTATCCTGCTTGGCAGCAGGGGCAGAATTAGAAGTGATGGGTACAAGCCATCAGGAGGCAGACTGAAGACCAACATGATAAAGAGCTTTCTAGTATTAATGTCATGCCAAAGGGAAACAGATTGTCTTGGGAGGCAATGAGTCTTTCCCTGGGGGGCCTGAAGCAGAGGCAGGGTAAGGGACTGCATGCTGGGAAGCTTCCCAGAGAAGGGCGGACATCTGAGATGACCTCGGACATCCCTCTGGGTGAGTCTTCTCTCTGAGACAAGAATGTGTACTATCAGAAAGGCTGTGTCCTTAGTCCAGCTCCTCTGAAGTCTCAGGGGAATCTGTCGGAATCCCACCAGACTCCGTGGCTTTGGGACCTCACCACTTGGGGCAGGACTTCCAACAATGCAGAACAAAGTGCCCCCATGCCTCTCACCCTGGGCAGTGCTGATGCATGGTCTGTTTGCAGCATCTGTCCAGAGAGACAGACAGACAGATAGACACAGACACAGATTGATGGACAAAGTCTGGCCCTTTCTATCCACCTGTGCATCATCCTCTGGACAAGAGGCACATGGGACCCAACTCACTTAACCTCTCACCACCTGTGGCTCCTCATCTGTAAAATGAGGACACTAAAAGCATCCTGCGGGGTTGCCGCGAGGATCAGGCGACAGACTTTGCAGACCTTCCAGGGCTATTGAGGTGTGATTACTGTTGTTTACCCACTCAGTCTGCCTTCTGTGGGTAGCTGGGCCAGACCCTTCTCCCATTCAGGAGAGCCCCCTGGGCTAGCCTCTGCACAAGGTCATGTGCACACAGAAACATCTGAAACCCTCCTCTCTGTAGGGAATGTCTCTGGACGTGCTTGCTCTCCTCTTGGACGGCGGCCAGCACCGCTGAGGACCTGTCATCTTGGTCTGCGACTCTCGTTACTAGAAATCACAAGGTGGCCAAACAATTTTAACTGCTGCCCTATCTCTCAGGGTATCTTACGTGATTCTGACCTACACGAGGAGAGACTTTAAAGTGCAGACACACGCAATCTTTTGCTGAATTAGCAAAGCCAAAGCCAAGCCTTGCAGGGATTGCTCAGCCTGGTAAGCTTAGAGGGCCCAGATGAACATGCGGGCGTGGCATGCATTTTCTCAAGCCCTGTGTATTGCGAGAGGAAAGCCTCCGGGCCGGAAGAAGACTCCCAAGTCAGCCAGTCCAAGGCAGACCTAAAAAGGAGGTTCCTCTACACCATCCCCTCTAAGGGTTAGAGGGCCTGCACGCCACTGTGGGATCGCTCCGATCACCTGGGACAGCAATCGGCCACTCTGCAAAGTCACTCTGTGACGTCCACCCCTCATGCCTAGATCTGAGCAGAGCAAGTCTTTCCCATCTTCTCCAGGACTGCCTTCACAGCCTTGGAGGCAGTGATGACGTCCCCCTCAAGTCTTCTCTAAGTATTTCCACCTCCTTCAACTCATCCTTACACTGGCATGGTCTCTGGTCCCTTCTCCATCCTGGTCCTCCTCTGGACCTGCTCCAGTTTTCCAGGGCCCATTACGAATCCCAGTGGCCCCTCCAAGGAAACCACCATAGTGACTCTGGAGAGGCCCAGGGAGACTTTGAATCCACTTAAGCACATTTGCAGAAAATTACCATAAAATATAAGAAAGGCACACTCTACTTTCCTAAAGGAAAAGGGACGGGCTCCACGAAAACGGGTACTGGAGAGATCAATGAAAGAGCACCATGTCATTATTTAGCATTTGCTCAGTGCCAAGAATGCACAGGGGCTGTATCAATAAGCAACTTGAGACTTGAGGCCCCACGTGATTGTTTTTTCCAGTCTCAATCCCCAGGGGAAACAGTTAATCTAGTTGTTCTCTCAAAATAACTTCTCCCTTTGCAAAGGGAGACTTTGCTTCTACCTACACCCTAAATGATGCCACCTTTTAGGTAGGGCAATGCTCTCTGTTGCTCCCTATCTGTGCAGTTGCTTCAAATCAACAAAAAAATAAGTTACCTGTCATAAATCTTGGCGATGCGAAGCTCTCCTCTTCCCTTTCGCAAGCAGATTCTTGTTGTTGAAGCATGGGCCAGGATGTGGCCCCCAATGGGTTTTTTAGGGTCTGCCTGAAACCTAAACCAAACCAAAACACCGGAATTCAGTCTCATCCTGTGGGTTTTCTACATTAGAGATGGCAGCGCAGAGTGTCCTTGACCTCTCACGGGGCAAGGTATTTTTAAACCCCCAGATTTGTGTAGGTGTGTATGCTGTTCTGGCCACGATGGCTGCCTGAGTGGAGGCTGACCATCCACTTCCCAATACCTGCTCCAGCAAAAACCTAAAGTTCACCCCAGATGGTAGAACACTCAAGAACTCCAAGGAGGGATTCCATTAAGTATCTTTTTCGACCCCAGAACAACACAGAAAGTCAACTACAAACCCATGGGTAATAGGAAGGGGGGTTGCCATCAGGTAACACCCCATAAAGGCTCCAAGGTGGGGACTTTGGAAGCCCCAGGAGGGGCAACATTCCCGCTGGGATGGACCCTAGAAGCCTCTAGGGACCAGAGACTTCCAGGTCCCTAACACTGTTCTGAAAAGACAGAGAGGGCCTTGAGGATTCAGGGGACCCTAACCCCAGGAAGTAGAGTTCAGTGTAGGAACACAAAGGATCCCGGACTATGGACAAAGAAAGCTGACCACTCCACCCAAAAGTTCAGAATGGGGCATAGCCTGACCCTGGCACAAGGCCCCAGTCTAGGAACTGAAACTGGAGAGATGCATAGATCTAAGAAAACCCTGACCAGTTCATAAGTTATTATGGGTCTAGAAATCTCCCAAAAGAAGGAGAGAGGAACTCTATAGCAACTGTAAACAGAGACTCAAAGGAAAAGAAAATGGACTTTCCATAAGGACTATATGAATATCTAGAAGAAATAAAGCAAGAGATAAAAGATGAAGTCAAAGCTGTAGGCTAGTGTCCATATCAAACAGCAGCAGATCCCTGCCAGCCGCGTACTGACTTGGAAAACGACCAATTGGCATGATCTGTGTTGGATGGTATACGTATTTATTGTGTTAAACATTTCCTAATTGCATTCTAATCTGGTTTAGCATCACTCTGGAATACCGCCATCATGGTCAGAGGAGGCAAGCGTGCCACTTCTGCTCTAGAGGAAAGAATTGGAAGGAGAATAAACAGCTTAGAAAAGAAAGTAGTAAATCTTACTCAAGCAGAGGACTTTCTGAAAACTAGAATAGACAAAACAGAAATCAATGATTCCACAAGATAGCACGAAATATTAGAACAAAACCCAAAGATTAAACAAATAGAAGAGAATATAAGATATCTTACATCAAAAACAACTGACCTAGAAAAAGGTCAAGGTGAAATAATTTATGGATCACTGGACTCCTTGAAAACCATTATTAAAAAATCCGGATACCCTATTTTTTAAAAATCATAAATTAAAACTGCCCATATCTGTTAGATCCAGAGGGCAATGCAAAGAAGGGGGAAGGCATGGATGGATGGAGACCTAGCAAAGAAGACCAAGGAGCATTCAGACAGGTAGGAGAGCCAAGCTCCTCCCTTTCACTACCTACTTCCTAAAAAGAGGAGTATCTTCTTCTTTTTTTAAAGCAATTGGGGTTAAGTAACTTGCTCAAGGTTACACAGCCAGTTATTTTGTGTGGGTGCCAAGTATCTGAGGCTGGAACCGATCCCAGGTCTCCCGATTCCGGGGCTGATGCTCTTACTCACTGTGCCACCTGGCCGCCCCAAGAGGAGTCTCTCCTTGATGCCTTTACTTCCTAACTACCTTTCCCCTGCCCCATCCTGGAAGCCCCAACACTACTGGTAGTAGGAGTTCTTCCCCTTTGCCATCCCTCCTCTCTTGGTGCTTGACTGCACACATGATCTGGAGGAGAGGGGATCAATAACTCTGTCTTCTGCAGAAATGGAGGAATCCTATCGTGTGCCCTTCTACTGCGCTCTGAGCTCCTGCAGGCCTTACCTCCTGCCCTGGCCTCTATCCCCCAGAGTCCCCTTGTGCTGTTATCTGACTATGTATGCAACCTGTGAAGCCCTGGGCCTCGCCACCCAGACCCTTGGCCAACCCTCACCGCTTCCAGGCCTTGCCTCTGTCTTTGATGTGTTTTCTTCCCGAAGCAGAGAGTGAGCTCCCTCAGACTCTCTCATCTGGCTCTCTTGACTGCTTCCATGGATCGGACTGCCACCTACGCTTGCTTAACCTAATTCCCTTTCTGAGAAGGTCGTCAGACTGGTACATCAAGGGAAGGCCACAGAGATAGCATATATGACGGCCTTGTGGAATAGGTGGAGATCTTGGGCCTGAAAGTGTATCCTCAAAGAGTAATAATGCACCATATCAACCTGGAAGGAAATCTCGAATGGGGTGCCACAAAGCTCTGTCCTTGCCTCTGTTCACAGAATTGCACATAAAAGAATTGCAAACTCCTTGAGATCAGAGATTATTTTATCCTTGGCACTGCATCCCTAGTGCCTAGCACGCCTGGCACATAGTAGGTGCTGAATAAATGCTGGGGCAGCTAGGTGGTACAGCGGGTAGAGCGCCAGACCTTGAGTCAAAAAGACTCTTCTTTGTGAGTTCAAACTTGGCCTCAGACATTTATTAGCTGTGTGACCCTGGGTAAGTCACTTGACCCTGCTTGCCTCAGTTTCCTCATCTGTAAAATGAGCTGGAGAAGGAAATGGCAAAGCACTCCAGTGTCTTTGCCAAGAACACCCCAAACGGGGTCATGAAGAGTCAGACAGGACTGAAAACGACTGAACAACAAAATAAATACTCATTGAAAAGCTGATTGATCCATAGGCTTAGACCTGAAAGGGACCTTAGAAGCCATCCAACCCTCTCATTTTACAGATTAGGATAGTGGCCCACAGAGGTGAGGGGAAGCAGCTGAGGTGGAGCTGGGAAGCAGCTGAGGCGGAGCTGGGAAGCAGCTGAGGCGGAGCTGGGATTCAGGCTCAGATCCAGAGCTCTTCCTACTTGTGGGGCCACACCTGCCATGTCAGCTCAGATAGAAATGGCCACTCAAGATGTCCTGCCCTCTCTGCTTCATTGTGCCTTTACTGATTCTGTTCCATATTTCTTAGTTACATTTTAATTCTGTATGGGCTGCACTGGCTGGGATCACATGCAGCCACCGGGCCTACACCTCTCCATTCATCAATTCATTCAGCAAGTATCTATTAATGCTTATCCTGGGCCAGGCACCAGGAACAGGAGATAAAGACAAAACGAGGCCCTCAGCCACAGCCAGCGCTCCCTCCATCACATTCCCTTCCTCCTTCAACATTTTGATGAATGAGTCCAATAAAGGCATGGGTGGCCTGGCCATCAAATTTTGGATGAGAACAGAATCAGGAGCCCAAAATATCTCAGCAGACTCCAAGGAAGAGGTGACTCTAATAAAAAGATCAACAATGACAATGAAAACATCCAAACAGAAAAATCAATTGCAATCGAGAGCAAGGGGCTGAGTGACAGTTGTGGCTAGATGGCCGTTCACATGAAGATGATTTAGGGGTCTGAGTGGAATGCTAACTCGGAATGCTTTAACAATGTGACTCGGCATGACATCCTACCAGGCCCCTGGTTCCAGGGCAGGGGGCTTCTGTACTGGCCAGACTCTGGCACAGAGAGCATGACATCCAGGGCTGACCAGGACAGGGAGGAACCTAAAGCCATGGGGATGGTTGAAGGATCTGGGGATGTTTCACTTTTAGAACAGAAAACTTTGTGCGAAAAAGTTTCATCAACCAGTTGAACGGTCATGATGTGGAAGAGAGATTATGCTTCATTTTCTTGGTCCCATGGGGCAGACCCAGGAGCAGCAGACGGAGTAGCAGAGAGGCCGATTTCAGCTCTATATAAGGAAGAACGTCCTCAGGACTAGAGCTGACCAGAAATAGAACGGCTGGCCTCAGGGTGCAGGGAGCGTCCACCGCGGTCCAGCTCAGGCCTGGGTGGGGCTAGACAACAGTCTCTGGCTGGCACTGTGACTGTTCCTGGCCTTCTCCATGCTCTGGTCACATCCCACCAGGATCCTCTGCCAGACCCATGCCCCTTTCCAATGACTGCTCCCCTGTCTGTGTCCTCTTCTCCTTTTAGAAAGTAATCTTCTTAAGGGCAAGATCTGCTCAGTGCAGCGTTTGACACGTAATAAGAGCTAAATAGATGCTTTTTAAAAATTCAGTTCTTCAACTATAAAGGACCTGTCAAGGAAGATGCTATCTACCTCCATAGAAAGATCTGAGAAACAGGAGTATGCAGAGAATGGTTTTACATATATTTTATAAATCTGCATCAAATGGTGCCCTTCTCTAGTACAGGCTAGGGAGGGAGGGAGGGACAGTTTGGAACTTTAAATGTCACAAACAAAAAAAATTTGGAACTTAAAATGTCACAAAAAAAATTGGAACTTAAAATGTAACAAACAAAAAAAATTTTAATTTAATTTTTAAAATCCTGCCCAGTTGCCTAGGGATGTGTGTGAGCATCTCTGGTGGCGGAAGAAAGGTTAGCCATAAGCACTGGAAATCTGGCCTTCCCATCAGCCCCTTCACATGGCTAATAAACTCTAATCTACCGGCTAATTTTATGAGAATGAATGAAGAGGTTGTTGTTAAGCACTTAGTAGGTGCAAAGTTCTGGGCTAATGAGGACTGGGGATGCAAACAGGAAAGTGAAGGCACCTGCTCTCCCGGCACTCTCAGTCCAGTGGGGGAGTGACACACAGGGAAGCTTTTAGCTACAAGTTAGATGGAAAGTCCCATGCTCCTTAGGGGGCAGCCCCAAAGTAGATGGTCGTGTATCTTCTCTGATGCCATTTTCACTGATTAAATAATGTCCATTTCCAATGTTGAACCCTTTGATGATGCAAAGCACTGGGGTGGGTATTCCAGAAGTCCTTCCTTGGTGGAGATGGGAGGCAGCTAGACCCCCTTTTCCCAGATTCCAGGACATGAAGCTCTTGTTGCCTGCTTGCCTGACTTGCTAGCCAGGTTTTTCAGCCAACCAGTCAGTCTAGTCTAGAGGCCCAGAGGAATGACCTTTGGAACCCAGTTGAGACACTGACTTATCCAGTAGCCTTGTCACTTAGGAAATGACCTGGGGGAGGTGACTATGCAGAAACTGAGCACTCTCCCCGGGGACTGAGGGGGAGGTAGGAGAGAGGGAGGCCCTAAGTGTTGGGGAGAGAGAGGGGATGTTTGTATTTCTGTGCTGCTATATCTTTGCAGCTAAATCCTCTTGCATAAGCTTAAAAAAAAACTGAAAAAAAGAAGGCAAGAGGAAGGGAGATGGAATTTTGTGTATGAGGAACAGCAAGTAAAGGCAATTTCACTGGAATGCAGGGAGCTTGAAGGGGAGTAATGTGTCATAAGCCTGGAAAGGTAGCCTAGAGTCAGACTGCAGAAGGCTCTGAATACCAAAGAAGTTTGCTTTTCATTCTAGAGGCAGCAGGGAGTCATGGGAGCTTATGGAGAAGACAAGAGAAATAGCAAACCCCCTATTTTATGAATCTGACTGGGAGACACTGAACTAGAGACGAGGCCGTGTGAGCAGAGAGGGGAGCAAGATGAAAGATGTCACGGAGACAGAATGGGCAGCTCACTGGATGTGGGGCAGGGCAAGGTGGAGTGGGGGGTCAAGGATGGCTCTGAGCATATGACCCCAAATGGGTGGAAGGTTCACGGTAACCCCAATGAAAGAGGAAAGTTAGAAGGAAGAACAGACTTGGTGGGGCTGGGGGAGAAGATAATGGTTCAGGGTTAGAAATAAATGATGTGTCAAACACTGCACTGGGATGACTACAGGATACCCAGCTGGGAATGCCCAATAGGTGGTTGGTGATGCTGGACTAGAACTCGGGGGAGAGGCTGCAACCAGGTGTAGAAATCTGGGAGGCATCTGCACAGAGGTGATCACTGAAGCCACGGGAACTGAGGAGCTCACCAGAAGAGAGCCTGCAGAGACTCAGAGAAGAGCCGGGACAGAGCCCTAGGATACGTTCACAGAGAAAGGGCAAGACACGAATGACGGTCCCACAAATGAGCCTGGGGGATCGGTAGGAGAGCAAGTGTCGAGCAGAGAATCCAGGAGCAGCGGGTGGTTGCAAAGAGGTCCCAAAGGATGAGGTCTAGACGGGAGACGCCTTGTTAAAGAAGAACCACCAAAGCTTCATTCAGTCAAATGCTTTAACAAATAGTAATAATAAGGAGGCAATAGATACAGCAGGACCTCATAGTCTGCACCTTTCTGTCAAATAGAGATGCAGTTTGTTGTGGAAGATCCTGTTTGAAAATCTCCCTCTTTCCTTCTTGGGCCCTTGATGTGTAAATTCACCATTTTCAAAAGGCTCTTCACAGAGATGAGAAAATACATGTATCAGCCGGCAGTGACCGATGTCCCATCAGTCACCTTTTTCAATAATAATACAGTCCATGATTTTTCCCAGTTGTTTGGCATCTTCCCCTTTTTCAAATATCTTATGAGTTTATCCCTCGATGTTGGCAAAACTGATTTTACCTCCAGCGCAGATTTCTACGTATGAGATCTGAACAAGCTGCAGTTGCTGTTTTTTTTTTTCTTGTTTAGGGTCATTTCTACTTCCTTGTTTAGCACATGGGGTGCTGAGATGTTAGGAGTCCAAACACTGTGGCTCCACAGTCACTGAGGAAGGAAACGGTGTGCTAGAAAAAAGCTGAACCACCCACTGCACCTGCGTCTAGCTTTGACCTTTCTTCTCTTTTGCATTTTTCAGGGTTCTTGGAATGAACTGTGCCCAGGCCAACAATTTCCACAAACTAACATCTCCCACCACATTTCTTGCTATTTGATGTGTCTCTCTACTGGTCCCATCTCCTCCATAAGATTTCACAAATGAATTCACATTTTAATGCAGCATTCCCTTGCCTGCCAGGCCTCTCTGATCGGCAAAGAGATCAAGTATTGGCAGGCTGAGGTGATTTCTGGGCTCTTTTTGTTACACTGATTATGTTGGTTCAGCTTCCACAGGAAATGGGGATAGTCTCATCGAAGCCTTTGCTTTGTTCCATTTTCTTTTTTTTTTTTTTAAAGCAATTGGGGTTAAGTAACTTGCTCAAGGTTACACAGCCAGTTATTATTTCTGGGTGTGGTGCTGAGTATCTGAGCCCGGATTTGATCCAGGTCATCCCGACACTGGAGCTGATGCTTTTACTCGCTGAGCCACCTGGCCACCCCTAAGCAATTGGGGTTAAGTAACTTGCTCAAGGTTACATGGCCAGGTGTTTCTGGGTGGGTGCTAAATGTCTGAGCCCGGGATTCGATCTCCAGATCTTCTCAACACTGGAGCCGGTGCTCTTACTCACTGTGCTACCTGGCCGCCCCCCTTTGTTCCATTTTCCAGAATAAACAGAAATAGTTCCAGGAAACTCTATCATAATTCTAGTCTATATCATCTTCCCCATCTTCATCTTTCTGTCTAATTTGGTGACGATTTTTATTGTTAACACATCAGATTGTATACTGGTAGTTGATTCACAATTGACTGATGTGTCCTGGATTTGGAGCTATAAGTGACCCTGGAGGTCAAGATCAATTTCTTCATTTTAAAATTGAAAACCAAGACTTGGGGAGGTTCAGTGACTTGCCAGCATTCTCACCACTGCCTGCCTGTCTTCCCAGTCTTCACTTTCTGTCCTTTAAGACATAGTCAATTTAATGGGTGTGGGGAGGGGCAGATATTTTGGTTTGGGGCATGATGGCTTTTTCTGAAATCTGAACAATTTAAACTTCCTGAGTTGTTACCAGGGCCTTCAGGTTGGATAGAACGAGGTCAAAAGGTATTCTATTTGACTCTTGACTAGAAAGCATCCTGCCCCTATGGCTCCTTCCGGCTTCCCTCTTTTCCTTCTCCTCTCTTTGGGGATGACGGCAAGGAAGGAAGAAGAAGGAAGGCCGAAGACTATTCCAGTTTGGTGAGTCTGTAGTGTGTGTGAGTGTGTGTATGTGTGTGTGTGTTTGTGTATATGTGTGTTTGTGTGTATGTGTGTGAGTGAGTGTGTGTGTGTGTGTTTATTTCCACACAGTGGTTGTAACAGCCTAGCTCTTCTCCTCTTACATCATGGGGGGATAAAAGTTTACCCTGGAAAATAGATGGACCTTCCAGTACAAAACCCACAGTAGCCTGATCTTCCACAAACAGGTTAGAGAATGTGGCTGCTGAAGTATGAGGTCATGCTGTGGGAACACCATTCCTTAACCTGGTGAAATTGCATCTCTATAAGCTTGCATAGTCGCCATTATAATGTTCCTACTTGGGCTCATAAGGGAAACACCCAGACAAAGTAGGTGGGCACTCGGCTCCCGCTTCTTTGCAGGGTCCACCATTCGTCCTGAAGGGTCAGGGAGGATTCATGCACTGGCAGTCCTTCGACCTTTTGTCCCTGGGCCTTCATTGTTTGTGTCACCGCATTTCAAAGCCTTTGTCTGGAAGCCTTGCCTGGAAACCTGCGGCTTGGCTGGATCACACAGGCGCAATTCGACTCTGTAATTTTGTTCCTTTTAATACGACATGCCATCAAGTATAATACATGGGATATAAGCCTCAATTATTGTCAGCGTGCTTGGGGCCTCATACCAATTACAGTGAGATTTCTCTGACAGGCCTGAGACAAGCTGCAGCTTGCAGCTCCTCAGCCAGAGGAACAAAGAGGCTGCCTGCTGCCTTGAGGGGATTTTTGCAAGCTGCATTTGAAATCCTGTTAACATCTGAAGTGCAGAGTTTTCTCCTGTGGCTGGGGCAGGTCTATGCTTTGGTCAGAGAAGTGCTGAATTTGTATCATTGTGATTTAATATATTTCAAATATACTAATGACAGTGAACTTGGTTTTCCCAAAAGTCAGTGGGAGGAAAGAGCCCTTATTTCATAAGACAGTTGACACACTCAAAGTGTGAGCCTTTTTTACCTTCTCTAGCCCTGCTCTTAGCTGGCTCCTTTGAAAATTCCTTCCCCTTTCCTAGGCCCTCGTCAGTCCTTCCCTTTCCCTTCCATTTCACTATTTCCCTTTGATTAATTATTATATTACAGATTAGTTCGAAGTGGTTTTCTGGCTAAGTTTGCCACACGTATACATGTCTGTCCATCCGTGCACTTCCCTGTACACAGGCACTAGAATATAGAATCTAGAGCCCCTAACTACCCTCCTCCATGAGGCTCTCATCCCTGCCTTCCTGGATCCTGACAGGCCGGGACTGTTCACAGTTTCTCCCCAGCCTTGAATAAAGAGCCTCATGGCGCTTTTCACTTAGCTTTCTTTATTTGAACACAGCTCACTTCCTCCTCCTGAACCAATGAGTCATTTTCTCTTTTTAAAGCTAGCCTTAAGCTAAACAGAAATGGAAGGTTTTAAAATTAATCTCTGTGCAAAGCGCCTTGTGCCTTGTCTATGAAGGAGCTCGATGTAATAAAAGGAGACTGACTTAACTCTTCAGAGACCAAAGCCCTTGGCTTCCTGGGCCTTCCAGGCAGGTAAAGTAGCACTGTCTTTGGCATCCATCAAGTGATCCAGTTCTTTCCTTGCTTTTCACTTCTTCAGTGTTTTGGGTTTTTTTGGGGGGGCGGTATTCTTAATCTCACAGGAGAGTATGAGGGAGAATAGTGGTTGAATAGATATATCCCTGAAAAGGGTCTGGGGGTTTGAGTGGGCTCCAAGTTCATTAGGAGTCAGCAAGATGATGTGGCCACCAAGGAAACTCATGGGAATCTCGGGCCATGGCTACTAGGTGGTGGTCCTCCTGTGCTCATCAGACCACCCTTTGAGTCCTGTGTCCAGCTCTGGGCACATGTGTCCAGAGGAAAGTCACCATAATGATCAAGAGCCTGAATTCTGTGTCACAGGACGATCAGCTGAAGGAACAGGGCACATAAGACCTGTCTGCAAGTACTGGAAAAGCTATCCCATTAAGGGGGCATAAGATTTGTCCTATTTGTTCCCAGAGCACAGAACAAGAGTCAGGGGACAAGTTTGCAAACAGGAAAATTTAAGCTTGACGTCAAGAATAAGTTCGTAACAACTCACCCTCCCCCATAACAGAAAGGGCTGCCTCTAGGGGCAGTGGGGTCCCAGGCCGCCTCAGGGGAGGCTTCTGAGCAAAAGCTGGACCTCCACTGAGTGGATGTAGGATTCCTACACCAGGCATCAGTTGGCTTTGAGGGCCACTGGGCTCCTTTCCAACTCTGAAATTCTGTGAAACGTTCATCCCATAGTAAAAAGATGTTTATAATCAATATCGCAGGGCCTTATTTGTGGAAGGAAACTTCACACTGAGATCCACTGATCGGTATGAGGTGAAAAGACCAGTGCTCTTTATGTCCAGTGTAGAAGACAGCTGCCAGAAAGACTGACCCCCATAAGGAGTGATGAAGGGGATGGTTCCAGAGAAACCTGGGAAGATTTGTAGGAACGGATGCCAAACCAGGTGAGTAGCTTAAGGAGAACAATGTATTCACGGACAACAATACTGAAAGAAAAGCAACCTCGAGAGACTTGGGAGCTCTGGTCAGTGCAATGGCCAAACATAAAGCCAGAGGACTGATGAGGAAACACGCTACCCCCTGCTGAGAGACACAATGACATAGACATTTTTGGACACGACATGGTCATTGTGAGGATTTGTTTTGGTCCACTATTCTTATTAGAGGAATTATTTTTTTCCATTGTATTTAGGGAAGGGACTTAAGGAAGAAAAAGAGCTAGCGACAGGGCCAACGAAAATGAAGAAAAGAGGGTCACTGAGGCATTTTTAAATGCACACAAGAGAAGTAAAGTTCCCAAAGAACGCAGACAAGCAAGACAGTGTTGAAAGCAGCATGCTTCTGAAAAAGCAAATGCACGTGAGAGATCTGTGTCTTCAAATACAGCCCTCTTTTTTTCTGACTGACTTTATCTCTGTAAGTTTTCTTTTTTCTTGTGGTATTTGTTAAATTCAGAAATTTAAAAAAAAAATATTTTCTTTGAGGGGTGGCCAGGTGGCTCAGCGAGTAAGAGCACCGGCTCCAGTGTTGAGAAGACCTGGAGATCGAATCCCGGGCTCAGACACTTAGCACCCACCCAGAAACACCTGGCTGTGTAACCTTGAGCACGTTACTTAACCCCAATTGCTTTAAAAAAAATTTTTTTTCTTTGAAAGATCCATCCATTTCTGTACAGTTTATGGAATTCACAAACCATATCAAATGTCCTGTGAATACTTCATTTCATCTAGTACTTGCTAGTTTATCCCTTTAGCTTTGAAATAATGTCACTGTATGACCCAGAGCTGTATGGAATGCTAATTAAGATCTATCTGTCTGCATATACATATGTATACATATGTGAAATTAGGAAGGTTTGATGATTTGTCAACTCCCTTTATGAAAATTCCATCAGATACCCCCTCCACTCCCGTCACAGAGGTCAGTGACTTTCCCAGGGTCTTGTAGTCAATATCCAAGAGGAAGGACTTGAATTCAGTTCTTCCAACTCCAAGCCCATTGCCCTAGGCAATATACCACACCATCACATCATTAGGACCCATCATGTTCCATCCTCAGCATTGACACCCGGACTCATGATTCTCCCTATTTTTATTCCTGCCTGCACACAAAGGTAGCACTAAATAGTGGCTGGAGAACTTGGAATCAGGAAGACCTGGATTTGAATCCTACCTCAGACACTTATCGGTCATGCTTAGCACAGTGCCTGACACATAATTGATGCCTAATAAGTGTTTGTTGACTGATTGTGTGACCCTAAGCAAGTCACCTAATCCCTCAGCCTCAGTTTCCACATCTGTAAAACAGAGATGAAGAGCACCTGTTTCACAGGGTGGTTGTGGGGAATCGGATGAAATGTGAAGCTCTTTGCAAACTTTAAAGAGCTACAGAGACTTGGGCTGTTATTCACTGAGGACCATGCACATGTCCCTAGCATTCCTAACTACAAGCTGGACCAGTAGTAGGCCCATTATGTGCATGATCCTTCCAGGGCATGGAGGTGGTCCCAGGCTCTAGAAGGCTCTGCTCCTGGAGGACAAGCTCTAGATAAGGGACTCTTCCCCTTGTCTGTGTCCTGCCTGGACCCCATCTCAGAATCATGGTTTAAATGCATTCAGTAAAACAGAGGATTATCAAGGAAACCAAGGGTACCAAAATATAATGATCCAAATCTTTTTTAGAAAGCTCCTGCAGCCCTGGTTCAGAACCACTGCCCCGGAAGCATCTGCCAGGCCAGGCACACCTGGCAAGAGCCAGTCTGCCTAGCCCCGGGGGTCCAGCCAACCGGGGGCTGGCTGAGAAGCCCAGCAGTGGACCGCGAGCTGGCAGAGACTCAGCCAGACTGTCTGCAGAGTGCGGGAGGGGCATCCCCTTGAGCAGTGAGCCCACCAATGAAACTGCAGCTCCTGCGAGGAGGAGGCCGAGGCTGGCGGTCAGCCCTATTGTTCCTCATTCCACCCACACACTCTCTTCCCGAGTAAACCCTGGAGGAGGAGGAGAGGCTCACGTCATGGTTGCGCCTGGATCAGCCGTCATCTGATTGGTCACAAAGACAGCCACGTTGTACTCTGAAGAAGAAACAAAAATAAAGCCTGAGGAAAGGGCCCAAGGAGGGACTAGGCCCTGTCCAAGGGATAGGGCCAGTGTTTCTTGAGCTTGAAACATCAGGGTTACGGCCCCCCACACACACCCTGAGGAAGTGGGCCCTGCTAAATGCACTTATTCACAAACGTATCTCAAGTGTTTATTTTAGGAGAGGTACTCTGACTCCTGTGCAGGAAATGGGCTGGTCTGCCACTGAGCCTGCTGGGGGCCCAGAGCTACCAGGCCAGGAAAGCCCAGAGGTCCGGGACAGTGGGGTCACCTCCCTGGGTTTGCCCATCCCAGGAGAAATGTCCCTGGTGAACACATAGACATCATCTGTCACAGGGCAGGACCTCGAGTCGGCAGGGACCTGGATTCAAATCCCATTTTGGATGCTCCCTAGCTTAATTCCTCTGAATTTATAAATTCCCATTTATAAACTATAACCACCTCACAGGGCTGAGGAGCTGCCTCCAATGAGCAGTTTGCAAGCCTTAAAGCCTGTATACATTTTTGTTTTTGAGTCATTTTTTTTTCAGCCGTGTCTGACTCTCCATGACCCTATTAGGGATTTTCTTGACAAAGATACTGGAGAGGTTTGCCTTTTCCTTCTCCAGCTCATTTTACAGATGAGGAAACTGAGGCAGACAGAGGTAAGTGACCTGCCCAGGGTCACACAGCCAGTAAGTTTCTGAGGTTGAATTTGAACTCGGGTCTTCCTGTCTCTAGGCCCAGTGCTCTATCCACTGCCCCACTCAGCTGCCTTACATCCAGCAAGATGCAGAATCAGTGTGAGGAAATGCAGACCACTTAGACCTACATAGAGGAAAGCAATGGAATAAGGTCAACCTACACAGGCAAAGCTCACTGTTAGCCACTGTTAGCGGTCATCATCTGCCCCATCCTCTGCTCAGAAGAACCAGGCCCAGGTGTGGGGAGTGACTTGATCCATTTGGCCCAAAGGATCACGCACCTTCTGATATTTTCTGAAGTCGGGACAACATCTGGGCCAGTTTCTGCTGCCGCTCGGCTAACTCGCCCCGGCCACTGAAATCCACCCGAAAGAGTGCCATGATGGAATCGATGATCTGCGGGGGGTGAGCAGAAGGACGGAGTGAATGCCAGGCCAAGGGCTGAATGCCAGGCTGAGGGCTGAATGCCAGGCCGAGGGCTGAATGCCAGGCTGAGGGCTGAATGCCAGGCCGGGGAGGGCAGTGGGGCAGCTGTACCAGAAGCTTGAAGATGCCAGCCTCCTCGTGGAACTTGGCAGCCACGTAATCCAGAAGTTCCATCTGATGCTCACCTGGTGGGAAAGACATGGGGGACAAGTCTGAGGACCCGAGAGTAGCCCCCGTGCCCTGCCTGGTGAGGCTACCCCATGCCACAAGAGCCTTCCCCTCCTCAGAACCACTTCCCCTCAGCCTCTGCACAAGGCATCAGAAAGCAGGTCAGGAGCTTGACTTACAACTTCAAGGGGCAGAAACCATTGGGGAGCCGTTCAAGACCTGAGCCTGTTCAGACTGCTCAGAAGAACAGGGGGAAATGACAAGCCCGCCTAATGGTTGAGTCAGTTCCACTAGAGACAGCTCACAAGCACCAAGTCAGTCAACAAACATTTTAAAGCACCTAAGAGCTAAGCACAAAGAGGAAGGGCATGCCCATTTCCATCCTGCTGGACCATCTGCAAAGCATTCTGAGTGCTAGGGTCCTTATCTCATCCCCACTGCACCCAGGAGGAAACTGAGGGCCAAAGCCTGGAGCTGACTTGCCAGAGGCTGTTGAGGACCTTTCATGCAGATGAGAACACTCACATGGTCAATCAGCGGTGCCAAATTTGGAATAATAACAGCTCCCATTCCTCGGGGGAGGCAGCCAGCCTCCAAGTGAGATGTCAACGTCACTGGGTATTATTTTTGAAGTCTCAGAACTGCAGGCCTGGGAGGGACCTCAGCAGCCTCTGGTCTCCCCCATCCCAGGGCACAAATTCCCACTAGGCAGGGGTGCTGAGCCTGGGCCTGGGAAGCTGGGTCTCTAACAGATCTTGATGGCAGGATTTCAGCCCAGGTGTCCCAAAGGTCTTTGTGCTGTTTTGGCCGTGGAAGGTGCACAGTCAGCTGCCTCCACATTTCATTTTACATCCAGCCTCTGCCAGAGTGACTGGGAAGGCTCCTGGAAGACCAGGAGGCTCAAGACCCCCTGTCCTGTGGGATCATTACAAGCAGACACCCTACCTTGTTTTAGGACCCCAGTGAAGGGGAGCCCACTTCACTCCAGGAGGCCATTCTGCCCTGGGACAGACCTGTTACCTTAGAACTGTCTCCATGCCACCTCCCCCACTAATTGGTAGGGAGAGAATGCAGTTATTATTGTCCTACTGCTAAGGATGTGGAGGCCCAGAGAGCGCAAGTGCTCAGCCCACAGTCACACAGCTTATGCCATGGAGAGACAAGGATCTTACTGGTATAAGCACGGGCATAGAGTACGTTGTCCAGCACAGCATCGTGGTCTACATTAAAGCGGTCAGCGATGTCTCGAAGACGGTCTGGACGGCTGGCCCAGGTCAGAATTAAGGAGTCAGGAATGTAAGACAAAGTGAAGCAAAAACAAAACAAAACGCTAAGCAGGTCAGAAAGGCCCTCAGTGACATCCAGAGAGAGTCCTCAGCGCAGGAAGAAGGGAGCCAACCATCTATCTGAGAGCTCGCTCAAGGACACACAGCGAAGGGTCAGAGGTGGGATGTGAAGGCAGTTCTCCTCTCTGTCCTAGCTAGGAATGGTCTTTCCTCCTGGCATTTTGTGGGGCCTGTACTTGCCACTTTGCCATTTTCCACACAGGATGCAGGCTGAGGTATTTACAGCTACAAAGGACCTCAGAGGCTACTGAATCCAACTCCCTAATTTTTCAGATGCGGAAGCTGAAGCCCAGGGAGGGGTGTAAGTGGCAGCAAGCGGCAGGACGGCACTCAGACTAGGGTGCCCTGACCCTGAGTCCAATGTTTTGGACACTGCTCCACTTCTAAAACCAGAGCTCTTGAGCTGGGGGTCAGCTAGTGCAACCCCTCATTTTACAAAGGAGGAAACCAAAGGCCCAAAGTCATGCCGCGAGGGCCTGAGGCAGAGCCAGGCTTCTAAACCAGGCCTCTGCCTCCCCCTGCCATGACGACACCAGGCTCTTCTGATCTACAGATGACATCCAGAGAAATGACCCTCTGATGAGGTCAGAGAGGAGACAAGCATTTGGGGACCTGTCATGCTCCCTCTATTCAGTTGTGGATTATTCTTGAAAACAACCTTGGCAGGCCACCTGTTGGGACAGATGATGTTCTACATTTGAGCAGGAGAGAAACCAGGTCCTGCAATCAGAAATGTGGAAACGACTCTGTTGTTGTGATTCTGTTAATTCACACAAAGAGACACCCCACCTCAAGGTTTGCAGAGTGGTTTATCTGCATGATCTCATGTCTTCTCCTCTGTAAAATAATGGAGTTGGACAAGATGGCCTCTGGGGGCCTTTCCGGCTCTGAATCCCAGATGCC
Source organism: Petaurus breviceps papuanus (assembly GCF_028583685.1). Lineage (NCBI taxonomy): Eukaryota > Metazoa > Chordata > Mammalia > Diprotodontia > Petauridae > Petaurus > Petaurus breviceps. The sequence goes on from NW_027185720.1 coordinate 14,511,172, forward strand.
CACAGAAGCCCCTGAGGTCAGGACAGCAACTACAAGTTGCTGCACATGGGACAGGCCTGATTTTTCACTGACAACACAGGGAAACTTGTGGCAACACATAGGCTCAGGGCCTTTGGGTCTTTGGAAGGAGGAGGTGGGATGAGGCTAGGACCCAGGTGTGGGCGTGACAGACAGTGGGCATGAGGGAAACTCCTAGGTTTGTGGAGCAGGTCACCTCCTGTGGATGTGGCCAAAGAACGCAGGCCCAGCTTGGTGGGCAGTGTCTGCCCACCCAGACGCTGCAGATCGGCTTTGCCATGATCACTATGGTTACATGTGGAATGCATCCCCGTGGGGGGCTGAAGCAGACACGAAAGGATCTAGGAGGGCAGGGGCAGGGGAGTGAGTGTGTGAGAGCGGGGTCTTTGTCACACCTGATATTCTGAAAGGTGAGTGAGGAACCTCCAAGGGGGCTAAGGCCTCTGAGGCAGTCACCATCTGTGACACCGAAGCCCAGAGCTAGAGGCAGGGGGTAGCAAAACTTGCCATGCGTTCTCCTGAGCTGTGCCTTCTGTCTCTGAAACATGTATGTCCCGGGGTAAAAAAAAGCACGTCTTTGGGGCACCGAGGGCCTGGATCACAGACAGGGATCACGGCTCTCCTCTCTACCCACTGTTACCTGCTGCCTGGAAGGCAGGAAGGTTACCAGTCCATTCCGGACAAGGTGCCCCCTTTCCCCGGGCATTCCCGCCCTTCTGAATTACACCAGCAGCCCGGTTAAGGACAACAGCAAAAAAGGCTACAAAGTGTTTTCGGTATCGATGAAGATCACCTTCCCTCCTGGGTAACCTCCAGCTCCTGGAAGCTGAGCTGTCACTGGAAAACAAGAGAACACCAAGAACAAAGATGAATATTGGAGCGAGTTCCCCCGAGTCCAACAGGAAGCGCATGCTCTTGGTTTGGCTGAGCTCTGGGTCCTTTCCCAAGGCTCGCCAGGGCCCCCAGCTCTGAGCTTCCACAGAGCAGGCCTTCTGTCGGTGGCACAGCCCCTGGGCCCTCGGCCCCTCGAGCTCCGGAGGAGAGGCTTACCTGGCTCGGCCCTCTGCAGCAGCGGCACTTGGCCGGGACTGTCAGTCCAGGAGCAATGCTATGAGCGTGAAAGTATGCCCTGGCACACTTTAAACTGGGCCATTTATACAGTCACATCCTAACTGGCTGCCATCTTGTTGGAGCAGGGGCTCAAGCCTCCTCCCCTCGCCTAGTAGCCTTGGGAATGGCCTGTGGCCAGAGAACCAGAGGCCAAGGCGGGGCCGGGCCTCTGGCCCTGGTGAGGCCAGCTCTCCGACCAGACAAGGAGAGACTGCTGAGGGCGGAAGCCTTTGGAGCCTGGGGGAGGGGGTCCTCCAGTAGCCAGGGTCCCGTCACCCTCTGAGAGGGAGACTTTGGTGGAGGACATCAAGGATAGTGACTAAACCTGTGATTTAATCAGCAGAGAGGGCTCCCTATTCTAAAGAGGATCTGTACTTTCTGGGTAACCTAAAGTCTGAGAAAATTGTCTAGGGGCACTGAGGAGTTAAGTGATTTACCTAGGGTCACCCAGTCAGTATGTGTGAAAGGCAGGACTTGAACCCAGATCTTCCTGGACACAAGATCAGCTCTCCATTCACTACGCCTCTTTGCTGGGGTTATTTAGTCAATAAGTCACATCCAACTGTCCGTGACCTCATTTGGGGTTTGTGATTTGCCATTTCCTTCTCCAGTTCATTTTACAGATGAGGAAATGGAGGCAAACAGGGCGAAGTAACTTGGCCAGGGTCACACAGCTAGGAAGTGTCTGAGGCCACATTTGAATTCAGGGCTTCCTGACTCTAGACCCAGTGGTGCTCCGTCCACTGCACCCCCTGCCCCTATGTCTCTTGGCCTTTCAGAATGCTTCTAAAGGCACCACTAGAGTTTCAGTTTTTTACAACAAATTTCTAACGTCCAAATGACTGAGAAAATGGGAAAAGATAAACTCAGAAATGGAACTCGATGTACAGAAAATCAGAACCACATCTTTTGTCCAAACTAGCACGCCCTCCAGCCTCTGCTGTCTGGGCCAATGACGCCCGTCCCTGAGGCCAGAAGGCTCTGACTCATGACTGACCTTCCCCACAAGGCACTCTCAGCCTTGTGTCTCTCCCTTGTCCCATCAGCTCCAATGCCACTGCCACCCCTCGCCCCATCTACACGGTTTCCCACCCGGGTTATTCCAACAACCTGTAACTGACCTCCCAGCCCCAGGCTCAGTCTTTCAATCTATCCTATATGCCCCCATGAGATTAATAATCCCTAAAGGAGGGGCAGCTAGATGGTGCAGTGAATAGAGCACCGGCCCTGGAGTCAGGAGTACCTGAGTTTGGATCCGGCCTCAGACACTTAACACAGAAAACTAGCTGTGTGACCTTGGGCAAGTCATTTAACCCCAATTGCCCTAAAAAAAAATTTAATCCCTAAAGGCAACTTTTTATCACTTCATCCCCACCTCAAAAGTCTTACTGAAATAGGTTACTTCAGTAACTTAATTCTGTAAGACTTCAAATATCCCAAATTTGGGGGTGACTAGGTGGTGCAGTGAATAGAGCACCGGTCCTAGAGTCAGGAGGACCTGAGTTCAAATCCGATCTCAGACACTTAACACATACTAGCTGTGTGACCTTGGGCAAGTCAGAACCCCAATTCCCCTGCCTTATCCCCCCCGCAAAAAAAGAAACAAATATCTCTAATTTCATTACAGTGAGTTCACCAAGGATAATGATGGCAAGGATAGTGAGCTAGGTACTTAGGTCATTGAGGAAGACAGGAGGGGCACGTGGAGACCAGGGAATGTCAGAGATAAGGCTATGGACAACATGATAGCTGTCATGAACTTTAGAGAAGAGAGACTGTCCAATGATGATGACAGAGCCCAGGTGGGGATGTGGCCATGGTAGGGGTGGGAGAGAGGAGGAACATGATTATCCTTCCTCCCAGACGTGAGTCAGGAGACATGAGGGCAGGAACACTTCTCTTCCTATTGGTCTTTGGGGAGGTGAGGAAAGGGGGAAGACTGGAATGGGAGGAATTGCCATGACCAGAGAAACTTGCTAAGGATATGACATTTATGTGAACCAATCATATTTTCTGAACCCAAAATGAGGATGCAGTCTGACAAAGGATAGGGCTTTTGCAAGGTTTGTTTTCTTGAAATCAAGACTGTCCCGGATGTGGTAGAAAAACATATACTTACCACAGAGGGTGTGAGAAAGTTGGGTTTTTCCTGTTCGAAATTCTGTGAAAGAAAGAGAAACTAATGAAAACTGGGCATTTTTTTAACCCTTAGAAATTTTTGCCAAGAATGTAACATGAATATCAATACTGTTGTCTCCATCAGCCCTCATTCATCAAGGCCATAGGATTGTAGAATTTTAGAGCTGAAAGGGACTTGCAAGATCATCTCATGCAATTTCAGAATTTTGTAGATGAGAAAACTGAGTCCCAGGAAAATCTGGAGTCAGAGAATCTGGATTCAAATACTGCCTTGGGTATCACACTTCAACTTCTCAGGGCCTCAGTTTCTCAACTATAAAATGAGGAGTTGAAGTAAATGATCTTTAATGTTCCTAATTCCTACCAATCTATTGCTAAACAAATGTCTTTTTTCATGATAATACACAGGATCTAGCCCAGAGTACATACTTATTGGCTGATATATAATCAGTCATGAGATTCTTAGGCCAAAGGGCATGATATTTTTTGATGACTTCTCCATATTGCCAGACTTCTCCCCCAAAAGATCCTACCAATTTGCAACTCCACTAGCAATGTATGAGAATGCCCATTGTTTCACTATTATTGTTTTTTTTACCCTCAGTTTTCTTTTAATTTGATGGGTATGGAGGAAGATGGCAAAGTTATTTTAAGTCTCTGATTATTAGCGAGATTATTACCGGTGTTGCTATACAGTAGTTATCAGGTGATAAAATAGTTTCCAAGAAGGAAAAGGGAGACATGTGGAGGGCATGAGCAGGCCCTAACATATAACCAAAGAGGAACTTCAAAGAACGGTAATAAAAGAGATCATCAAGGAAATATAAAAGACAGTGATTACACGGAGAAGGTGAGAGATGACTGGAAGACGACGTGAGGGCTCACACCACTGGAGAAACTGAGGGAGGCCCCCAGGATGCTGAGTGACAAGTGCAGGAGACAAGAGATGCCTAGGATTGGTAGGAGAGGATGAGTTGAGATCTATGTTGTTGGATCCCCAAACTGATGAGATCACAGATCCGCTTGAGTACTACTGAGGTTAAATTGTGTTTTTTTGTTTTTCAGGTAATTATGTGTAAGAATGCATTCTCTTTTGTAAATTGTTCTTGTCTAATGGCAACTGGTTTTGTTCTCAAATCCTTTTATCAATGAAACACATACTTATTCATTATAAAAAATTACGAGAGATTGCATTTATTTAGTGTTTTAAATGGGGGTGGCATTCCTCTTCCCCCATGAATGCGATGCTGAACATGGCCACAGCAGTTGCATGTGGTCAGATTAGGGGCCAGGCCTGGAGAGAGAACAGGAAGGACTTCTTCTCCCACCAGATTCATTCCTTGACTACTTTCATTTCTTTTTAAGGATCTCTCCACATATGAATCCCCACTTCTGGGCACCCTCACATAGCCGGAGGATCTGCTTCTGAGAAGGAGAGTAAGCCTCTTGGTATGTATCCTAATTCTTGTTCAGTCATGTCTGACTATTTATGGCTCCATTTGGGGTTTTCTTGGCAAAAATACTGGAGTGGTTTGACATTTCCTTCTCCAGCTCCTTTTACAGATGAGGAAATGAGGCAAACAGGGTTAAGTGACTTGCACAAGGTCTCACAGATAGTGAGTACCTGAGGACAGATTTGAACTCAGGAGGATGAATTTTCCTGACTCAAGGCCTGACATTCTATCCTAGCTGCCCTCTAAGAAATATGCATTCCATAATATTACGGAAAAAATAAGACCTACAGTCTGTTATCTTCCAAAGAAATATGAGAAAAATATATTCATTCCCAAGGAAAGAAATTTTTTTTAAAATGAAAAGATACTAAGGAAAATTATCTTCTCCTAAATATCTGATAATGGCCTACCATAGCAGTAAGTTTGCATTCTAGTCCTAACCAAGGATGACCCTCCTTTGTACTAGCTAGAGAGCAAAGAAGGATTAACTTCAGTTTCTTGCCTTGTAAGTTCTTGAATTTGTTATATTATCACTATAATAATATTTAATTATTAAATGTTGAACATGATTTATTATTGATTGTCCAAGTTCTATGTTCACTTAATTCAACAAGTTGTTAAGTAACTTACTACATGTTAGGCATCATGCTCAGTGCTGGGGAGGAAGGAAGGAAGGAAGGAAGGAAAGAAGGAAGGAAGGAAGGAAGGAAGGAAGGAAGGAAGGAAGGAAGGAAGGAAGATAGAAAGAGAGAGAAAGAAAGAGAGAGAGAAAGGAGAGAAAGAAAGAGAGGAAGAAAGAGAGAAGGAAAGAGAAAGAAAGAAATTTAAAAAAGAAAGAAGACAAAGAGGAGGAGAAAGAAAGAAAGAAAGAAAGAAAGAAAGAAAGAAAGAAAGAAAGA